>NC_050445.1:110534614-110834614 GCF_903995425.1 Onychomys torridus
TGAGAGGATAAACACAGCACAGTCACCACGCTCGCTGGATGCAGACATGCAGAGCAATGGGCTTTGTCTCATGCATCCCAGCACTTCTACACAGACCAGCAAGACCAGGGAACATTCAAATTCTGCTCATTTCCAGGCATGGACAGTCATGAAGGGGGGTGCTACACGGCCCACTCATCGAAGTACCCCCTCAGGAGGCAATGCTCAGGTGTAGGGGGGGAGGGGCGACTTCTGAGCACCTTCTTCCTGTTCCCCTTTTAAGGTGAGTGAGATGTTTCATTATTCTTGAGACCAGTCTCACTGTGTAGCCCTGGCTGCCCTGGAACTCACTCTGTAGACCAGGCTGGCCTCGCACTCTCAGAGATTTGCCTGCCTCTGCCTCCTGAGTGCTGGAACTAAAGGCATGTGCCACCACACCTGACCCTATCATTTTTTATTTTGTATTCTGGGTCTTTACATATTTTGCAAATTTGTCTCCCACCCTGCAGACATTATTTTAGACATTATTTAATTTTATTAAATAACTTGTTTATTCTAGACACTAATTAATTTTGAACACTCATCTATCACTGAAGTTATTTAGCCACATTCCAGAACATCCAGGAGACAGAAGGAAAATCCCCATCACACAAATGTTACCTTTTGTTAACATGTAGGGAAGTGGGTGCCATGATGACTGCAGCTCACTGAGGAAGCTCATTTACAGTGCCTCAAAGCTGTCCCTACCAGCCGGGCAGTGGTGGCACACGCCTGTAATCCCAGGACTCGGGAGGCAGGGGGATCTCTGTGAGTTCGAGGCCACAGAACTTCTCAGACAGGTGTGGTGCACACACCCAGCATTCAGAAATAGAGACAGGAGGAGCAGGAATTCCAAGGCCATCCTGGGCCACATGAGACCCCATCTAAAAAACAAACAAACAAAAACCACATCTTCAGAGCGTTCCCATCTTCCCCAACCAACTTGCCCCTCTCCAGCACTACCCTCCCCCACAGCTGCTAGTGCCTACCATGTTGCTCTGTCTCTACGTGAACTCTTGGCTCTGGAGACCTCAGGCTTGTGGGGTCACCACACTGTCCTTTGGCTGGCTTATTTTTCCTTACTTCTGAGTGGCCATCATTGTTTGGACAGCCTCAACTTACTGTCTGGCCGGGGCAGCCGCCACTTCTTAGCTATGGTGAAATGCTGCTGTGAATGTGGTGTGCAGACACCTGCTGTTTAAATCCCTGATTTCTCTCCTTTGGAGTGTCTGCTCTCACCATCCCTACTTTTTAAAAATATTTTATGCATGTGAGTGTTTGCCTGCATATATGTTCATACATTACAGTGCCCGAGAAGGCTAAAGGCATCAGCCCTCCTGGAACTGGAGTTACAGACAGTTGTGAGCCACCATGCTGTGATGCTGGGAATCGAACCTCAGGTCTTTACAACAGTAGCAAGTGCTCGCTTCTGAACCATCATGGCTCCAATACCCTCAAACTTTTTCTTAAAAAAAAAAAATTCTGGCTGGGCAGTGGTGACACACACCTTTGATCCTAACACACGGGAGGCAGAGGCAGGCAGATCTCTGTTAGTTCGAGGCCAGCCTGGGCTACAGAGTGAGTTCCAGGACAGGCTCCAAAGTTAGGATCCTCTCCCGTGTGTGTGTGTGTGTGTGTGTGTGTGTGTGTGTGTGTGTGTGCATGCTCTCAGGTTTATCAAGACTGTCCTGAAAATCTCTGGGTCCAAAGTGAAAGGTATTTGGACAGCCATGGGATGGATATTCATATCTTGGAACAACTATATAGTGCAACTATCTGTGCACTACTTTTGACGTGCTGTCTCACTTTTATTATTCTGCTTCCCTCCATGGTGTAGGAGAAAACCTTTCTATTTGTTTCCAGTGTCCTGCTGACAGCTTATCTGTGAGGGAACCAAACTGGGTGATCCAGGCAGGTGGGTTGTAATAGTTGGTCTCCAGATTAAATCTGTGCTGGGGTGTGGCTTGCCTGGCACACTTGAGACCTAGAGTTCCATCCCCAGCACTGAAAACACAAGAAAAAGATCCAATGTTTATATATCTCAAATATGGTATATGTTGTATTGTCAAGACTCAGTGTCTCTAAGATCCAGGGAGACATAGGACCTAGGGACCTACTGCAGATGGTCTGGGCGTTCTGAGAACGACAGTTCTTCACTAAGAGAGACAGTGGAAATGGGTCAGACTCTGGGTGTTTTTATGTGAATCTCCTCATCCCAAATTATTCTCAACTAGTTCATGTTTCAGGAGCCATTTTCAGCCCAAAGTTCATCATTGGTTAGCAAGAACCTCTTTAACAGATTTGGGGTACCACCTGTACCACAAACTACATTGTGAGTCATGGCATGTGTTTAGGCTCGCCTGGGTCCTCAGGCATCTGCTTATCCTCATAGCAAAAGCAGAGGTTTGAGCAATCACAGCAGTGGACTCTTGGACAATGTTTCACTCACATGTATATATACAACCCCCTCCTCATACACACATTCCAGTTTTGCCTAAGCTTCAGATTGATTCTGTTGACTTGCCTGATTTTCCAGATGAAGTTTGGAATTTTTTTTTTTTTTTTCAATTGTCTTTTTAAAAAAATCAAGGGGTTGGGGATTTAGCTCAGTGGTAGAGCGCTTGCCTAACAAGGCCCGGGGTTCGATACTCAGCTCAAAAAAAAAAAAAAAAAAAAATCAAGCTGAGCGGTGGTGGTACACACCTTTAATCCCAGCACTGGGAGACAGAGCCAGGCAGATCTCTGTGAGTTCAAGGCCAGCCTGGTCTACAGAGCGAGACCCAGGACAGGCACCAAAACAACACAGAGAAACTTGTCTCAGAAAAAAAACAAACCATCAAAAAAATCAAATTGTTTTGCCTCATAAACTCATTGAGGACCCGCCCACCTTGGGAATGGCTCCACGATGTCTATCATCTTTCCTGCCTCAGGTAAACTTGTCCTATACTGTGCTGGATGACAGGCATTCCTCCCAACATTCTCCTTGGGGCTTCGTCCACTTCTGAGGCCCTGGGATTGATCAATGAGATTCATTCCCTTCCCTCTCCTGGTAATAGGTCACCCGGAGGCAGGAGAGACTGGGAAGGACAGAGCTGGTCCCTAAAGGTCACACAGGAGGTTTGGCTTCTGCCATGGAAAATGGGAGGAAGAAGCCAGGCTTGGAAGTGTCCCAGAAGAGGAAGGGAGGGAGGGGGCCTGGGCTGGCCAGCCCCACCTGGGTTCGAACAGTTGGAACAATGACCCACCCCACCCTGGCTGCACTGGTGCCTGGCCCTGTGGGATCCTAAAAACAGTGGTCACCCTGCTCAAGGCTTGTGGCTCCTGATCTGCCTGGGTGCTTTTGTCTGCAAAATCCTAATTGTTTACCAAGTAATGACAGAGTGGTGGGAGTGTGAGGGGCTGATCCTTGTGTGGAGGAAGGAATACAAACAGCCCCTGGGGCTTGCTTGGGCCTTGTCCCTGTGGTTCTTAGCTCTCCAAAACCACCAGTCTCTCACACTGGTTCGATAACACTTTCTCACAGGTAGTCCCTAAATTCAATAGGCAAGGATGCGTGAAGAATCAACCTATTCAACAGTCATTAGGGGAACACCTATCCCAAGAATGCAATGGCATTGAGTGTACACAGAGGGAAGCCACTCACCTGCCGGCTGCCTCTTGGCCTGCCTCTCAGCGCCTGAGACTGTGCCTGGAATGGATGCTCCAAAGTTTTGGGCTAACAGGGAAAGGAAATAGGCCAGGGAGGGCCTCGTGGCCTCTTGTAAACTTACTCTGCGTCCTAGGCTTGGATCCTGGCCTCTGGGTCCTCTGAAAAGCTCTAGGTCTTGGATGTGGGAGTTCCACATTCCAGATTCCAGATTCTAGGCCTGGAATGCCAGGGTCTGGAGTCTGATGTCTGGGTTGAAGGCCTCATTTTAGGGTTCTTGCTAGGTTCTAGGTTCTGAGCTCCAGGAGGGCTCTGGATGTGAGGAACCTGGCTGTGGACTCTGTGGTTCTGGATTTAAGGGTCCTGTGCTCTGAGCTCTTCAGTTTGGATGTGGGTGCCCAGGCTCTAGACTCTGAGCTATAGATCCCTAAGCTTTTTAGTCCAGGGCTGTGATTCCTGATTCTTAGGTTTAAACTACAGGTTCTAAACAAGTGCCTCTCAACTTTCCTAATGCTGTGACCCTTTAATACAGTCCTTCATGTTGTGGTGATTCCAACCATAAAATTATGGCCCTGGTCCCACAAGGACCACCATACTGGCCTTCTGCTGGCTGTAACCACAGTGAAGGCAGGAGCAGCTTGCTATCTTGTCCCCAGGTTTCAACTACAGGGTTGTGTGTTTATTTGATAAAGGATGGATCTGGGAGTAGATATGCATGCATGTGTGTGTGGTGGGGGTGGGGGTGGGGGTTAGCAACCCCCTTTGCCACGTACTGTTATAGGTATAGGAAGCCTCATCAGTGAGAACAAATAGGAACCACTTCAAAGGAGGTCATGTGCCAGGTGTGAGATGTAATGATACTTCTTGGTTCAGGGCAAACTTGTCTGGCCCAAAGTTCAGAACAGACAGTCTAGAACAATGATTCTCAACCTGTGGGTTTCGACCCCCTTGGGGATTGAACAACCCTTTCACAGGTAACAGCACTGGTGGCCCAGGATATCAGTGACTGCCTGCATCTGAAGTCCACACATTGGCCAAGGGAAACCTTGATGAAAGATTCTAGGCATGTGATTAGTGACACTTGCTGAGATTACTGCCAGGAACAACTTTGTGTACAGGCCAGTGACTGGACACATCACTGACTGGATGCAATGATAGCATACCGGTGATCGGTTATCAATCGGTGACTGGGTGATCAAGTTTGCCAATTAACAGATTTGGCAACCTGGTACCCTAGAAACCAGAGCTGACCACACCTGCGGGAACCTGAGTGGTGCCAGGGCAGTTATTGGCTCTCTGAAAAGCCCAAACAGGCACCTTGCTGGGCTCTCAGAAAAGGAGGCTGGAGAAGAGCCCTGTGCACCCCCATGTACCTTCCCTGGTCTCCAGGGAGGAGGCTTTAGTTAAATGGGGACTTCTCTGAAAGACAAGAGACAGCAGAAACAAGGTGACTTGACAGCTCAAGCCCCACCAGGGATGTGGGGTCTCAGGGACCCACTCGACAGGCTGCAGCATTCACAAAAAAGTATTTTATTATTTTTAACAGTATTCACTTTAAAGGAATAGGAGAGTAGCATACAATTTTTACAGACAATATTTAAATGTTGTACATAGTTAACAATAACTTAGGTCACTAAACCAAAATAAAACAAGCCAAAAACATAAAAACAAAAATACTGCCGATTCTTTTTCTTATGCGGGTACTAGCACAAAATAAGTTACTTCCGGTTACAGAGCTCTGCAGCAATTGGACGCCAATATTGCACTTAGTTGACTTAGCACAATTGTCTTCCCGGGCTAGGGGCCCCCTTGCTGGCTGCTGCACCACCGCCACCGCACAGAATCGGAGCTTGGGACACATTTTATGTACAGCTGTACCTTGAAGGAATCCAGCCAGCCACAACAGAACAGAACCCCTGGGGGTCGCAGGGCCACTGCCTGCCTGCCCTCTGTCCCCCAGCAACCAAGAGCATAAGATCCTTCTTGTCCCCAGCCTCCTGCTAGGGCCCTGGGATCCAAGAACTATTCAAGAAAGAACAGTGAAGCTCAGCCTTGGTTTGTAGGTTTTATTCCTTTTCATACTGGGGCTTCTGTGGCAACGTACAATTGACTGGACCCAAAACGAGTTTAAAAATAAAACCACTCATCAGTGAGTTAAGCTTATGCAGTTTGGGTTTTGTTTTGAATATTTTCTTATTTATCTTAGAGTGGGAGGGGATCAAGGGGTTAGCAGAAAAAGGATGTATTTACAGGGGTCCAGCTGGCCTAGGCACAGGCCACAGCTTGGCCATGTGGGTCACGCCAGCTTTGGCCTCTCGAAGCCAAGGGAATGATCTGGGAGACGTTTCCCCTTTCCAGAGAATGCTTCCTTCCTGTGACCCAGCCCTGGCCTGGGAATCTGCGCAGGACCGCCTGCGATTGTCTCTGCCTTCTAGGGCTGCGTCAGGGCAGGGGCTACCCTTCAGGCAGCTGGGGAGAAGGCTCAGGCTGAGGCCCTGTAAGTAGACCCCAAGGAAGGACCCAGAGAACACAAACAGTCCATGCCTCCATGTCCTTGTAAGAAATAAGAGCAAAATAAATTATTATTTTTTGCCTACTCCTTTCTCCTTCAAAAAATGGTTTCATTTTTCTGTCCCCAGTCTTCTCCTTTTCTTGCTATAAACCTGTCTGTTTTGCTCTCCAAGCAACTGTCTGTGAAAAAAAAAACTTTTCTGGGCAGCACACAGGGCACACACAAGCTGTAGCCCAGTTAGAAACATTCACAGTAACGGCGGCGGCACAAGGCTGGGAGTCCTCCACGGAGAGGTGGCTTTGGCCAGGCTAGACTGGCAGGAGGAAGTGGGTCTCTTGGGATGGGCTGGAGCCAAAACTGTGTTCCACCCAGCCTGGGAGTGCCCGGGCCTCACTCTGGTTCTGCCAGCCACCCTCGATGTCCATGTCTGTCCAGAGGGAAGCTGTGCCTAGCCCATGGCAGTCACCATGCTGGATGGGTGGGGGTGGCCGAAGGAGAGACTGGAGGAGGGGTGGATGGGTGTTGGCGTGGGCAGGATGTGTCCAGAATGGCTGAAGGGTGGGAGGTGGCCCACGGGTGCCATGTGTCCAGCCAGGGCAGCCGCACTGAATGGGGATGACTTCTCCTGCATACACTTGGATAGCTCCTCAAAGCATTCAGCCCCTTTCTTGCTCTTCTTAGATTTGCTGGACATCTTCCGGTTCCGGGTCTGGATTCCTTCCTTCTTCATAGTCAGTGGCCTGTTAACCTGGGGGCAGCCATAGAGCTTTTAGAATTCCTTCTCCACAGGTCAAGAGAGACTGGGTTACATATATCCCTAGGGTGTCAGGAACTGTGCCTTCAGCCCAGGCTCCAATGTCACTCACCAAAGTCCCCTTAAACCTGCTCTCGGTCACCCTCTCAGGAAAGGAGACTCCATGGCCTAACACTGTTGTTTTCCATCCACTAAATGCCTGTACAGCTTGCCTCCTCCTAGACACCTCTAATCCTCCCCTGCCCCTAACTTTTCCTAAGACGGACAAGTCCCCTGCCGACCCTGCCCCCACCGGTCCCCCCAGCTCCAAAGCAGAGGCATCCTTCTTACAAGAAGCCCTTCTGGTACTCCTGGGCTGGCCAAGCTGGCTGCGGCTTCCCAAGCCAAGCCAAGCTGGAGATTGTGGCTGGGGCCGCTGGCTGGCCGGGCTGCACAAAGAGCTGAGGTCCCTGGGGAGGGGTGGGGTGCACTCACATTGTGCAGCTTGTAGTAGAGGCCGCAAGCGTTGCACACGGGGTCCCCGTTGGCGTTCCGGCGCCATAAGGTGGTGGTTGTGGTCTGACAATTTGCACAGCAGGTGCCCGCTCTCCTGGCAGCAGACTAGGCGGGGAGGGGCGGGGAGGGGAGCGTCAGAGGGCCCTCTCCCACGCCCCACCTTGACCTCCTCCAGGGCCCTTAGCACCACCCCCAATCTCACCACTTAGCCCAGGAGCAGTGGGTCCCACAGGGGAATCAAGGCATCTCCGACGAAGGAATTTTAGAATTTGAGAAGTAAGTTGGGGATCACAGAACTTTGGAATAAAGAGCTCTTAGAATCCAAATGATTGTAAACACGGAAGGGAAAAGCAGCCACTTCCCCCAACTGCCTAGCAGTCTAATTTCCTAGTTAAGGAAACTGAGTCTAAGGGACAGTTTAGCCCTCTGGCCATCCTGAGTGGCTGTCTTCAGCTGCAGTCTCCTCCCCCACCGTTTCCCCTGGAAATCCAGAAACCTGGTGAGTCAGGGCTGGGAGGCCAGGGCAGCAAGACCCCGCATTGCCCAGGAGAACCCAGAAAGGCCTGGGCAAGTTTGAGCCCGGGATTAAAGTGTGCAGCTGCCTTGTCCTATACAAGATCTGCAAGTCACCAAGAGAGTTTAAATTCAATTTAACTACAGTTTAAAACTAAACATTCAGTTCCTTTGACTGCACTAACCACATTCCTAGCGATCAATAGTCATACTAGCCAGAGGCTTCCATACAGGACTGAGGAGCAAAGACATCCTCATTCCCTGCTGGCCTAGATCCCTGCACTCAGAGAGTTCTCACCTGCCGCCTTTACCAGACCCTAGTCCCAGCCCCCCAGGAAATGCCAGTCAGAGGCGGGGAGTGGAAGAGAGGAGGTCTGCTCTCTAGAACAAGGAACTCAAGGTCCAGAGAGAAAAGCTTTTTCCTAGAACACACATCACCCTTCCGCCATCCCTTCTGCCCCAGGTAAATGGAGTGGTGGTAGTGTCCTGCCCCCTCATCCCCCAGCAAGCCTAGCACTGGACTCCACACGGGCCAAGTCCAGCAGAGTTCAGAGTGGCCCGGGGCCTGAGCCTGCTCATGGAGGGGACCAGAGCTGGCCGCCGCGGGGGCAGGGAGGGTGAGTAAGCAGCCTGAAGCTGGAATTCTGACTCAGGGGCCAGCAGTATATCCTCCCACCACCCCCACCCGCCCGCACCCGCCCTCACCCTGCTCCAGGGGGAAAAAAGAAAAAGGGCCCCAAAGCGGGTGAACGATTTAAGCTCATAAATCACTTCGCCCTGAAAAAAAATATATTTATTATTCTTAGCATTTTACACATTATTTGCAGAGTGGAGGGTATTAGAAATTTCAAAACAGCCCAGCGAGAGGCAGGACTGAGTCGAGGTGGCTCTGAAAACTTGCCGGTCCGGAAACAGATACACGAAGTTTCCTTATCTACCGGCTGCAGATGTCCGGATAGGAAACTCCGGCAGGAGATCCGAAAGGACATTTTTTTAAAAATCACTCAAATGAAAATACACAGTATAGGTGACTCCATGGAAAAATAATAAAGGGCAGGTTTTTTTGGTGGCTGCTGTGTGTTATTTAAATAAGCGAAGGAGACTGTGAACTGGGGGGTGAGCGGGGGAGGCCAGAGCTGCCACAGGGAAAAGTACTTCATGACCCTATTTTTAAAAAGAGGGAATCGAAGGCCAGAACACGAGGGTGGGCTGCTGGACCCTGGGTTCTGGGAATCCTTCAGCAGTGGGGGGGGGGGGAGGGGTGCCGGGTGGCTGCAGGACAGGAAATTTGGCAGGAAAGAATCCACCAGAATGAAGACCGACCTGACTGACCCCCCAAATGATTTTAATGATAAGAGATTTTCAGGTGGTGAAGTCTCTGCATTTGAAGTTTTGTTGTTGGGTTATTTTCGTTTTTTGGGTTTTTTGTTGTTGTTGTTGTTGTTGTTTGGGTTTTTTTGTTTGTTTGTTTGTTTGTTTTTGTTTATTTTTTCCTTCCCTTAACTAACCACCAGCTCCACTCAGGCTGGTGGCCACCATAGCCCTGCCCTGCCCCACCCCGCACCACAACATGCCCGTTCCTACCAGCCTCCGCTTGGGCTTGATGAGGGGCCGGTTCTGTCCGTTCATCTTGTGGTAGAGCCCGCACGCGTTGCACAGGTAGTGGCCAGTGCCATCCCGTCGCCAGAGAGGGGTGGCTGTGGCCCCACAGTTGACGCACTCCCGGCCTTCTGCAGGGAACAAGGAGAGACACAAGGCCTGCTTAGTGGCTAGAGGATCAAGTCTGACACACAGTTATATCAAGGGGGACTTTTAGTCCCACCCTGCAGAGGGATTCAAGGGATCCCTCATAGAAGTGGTCCTGAGTCTTTTAAGGACAAATCCCCCGTTTTAGATGCTCCTGAAGAAAAACAAAGAGAAGCCTTAAGTACAGGGTACCGGGATTCACAGAGCCAGTAGGAAGCTACCCGGAAAAGGAACTGAAGATCAGCTTTTGGAACCCAGGCTACAGCCACAGTTGCCAGCCTGACCTGGGTCTGGGGAGCCTCTCTTCCTCCTCTCCCCTCCCATTTCCTCTCACTTTGCCTCCCAACTGTGCCAGCATCTCCAAGTCTGTTCCCCATCTCTATACCAGCCCCTCGCTGTCTTTATGTTTGGTCCAGGGTCAGGAAACTTCTCTTCCCCCAGCTTTTCTCCTTTTCCAGCCAAACCCCCAGAATTCAATGATCAAAGGTGCTGTTTTTAAAAAATGAAATAAGTCCTTTCACTTTAGGTTAGGTGGCCTTATTTTTTGTTGTTGTTTTTGGTCATCTGGAATTCAAATAAAACACAAAACAAACTTGGAAGAAAGGGCTACAAAGAAGTTAAAGACGGACTAGAGCTGAGTAGGGTGTGCTGAGTAACTGGCACCTGGGACAGCCCTCCTGGTTCAGTTGAAACTAAGAACCTATGAACTCAAGCAACCTATGAACTCAGGGATACACTTTGAAGAAAACCTTCCCCCTCCCTAGCTAAAAGCTACGGGAGGAGCCCAGAGCCATGGGTTATTGCCTGAGGGCCACATTGCTAGACAAGCCCAGCTGGATCCAGCTAGGGCTGGCAAAGGGGTGCAGGCACCCGCAGAGGTTCTCACTCCTACCCTCAGGGAGAAGGACCAGGGTCACTAGGATACAAACAGGCCTTGGGAAATTTGCTTTGGGGAAATCTCCCAGGAGATCTGGAGTCACCGCAATCCAGAAACTAGAGTAGCAGTTGGAGAACCGGATTCCTTTAGGGATTCCTTTAGGGCCTGCGTCTCTGCAGTGCCCGCAGCATGTGCACACGCTCCCAGATACACGTACACACATGGCCACACTGACTCCTTCCCTCACCTACACCCTGCCTTCTCCCCCACACCCAGTCATGAGGCTGCTCAGTTTCAGCTGATCCTTGGGGAGGGGACAGGGAATCTTATTCTGAGTGTGGGCTGCTGCTTACCAACCTTGGAGAGGAGGGCATGGTGAGCTCAGGGTGAGGAAAGGAACTTAACA
This sequence comes from Onychomys torridus, assembly GCF_903995425.1. Classification (NCBI taxonomy): domain Eukaryota; kingdom Metazoa; phylum Chordata; class Mammalia; order Rodentia; family Cricetidae; genus Onychomys; species Onychomys torridus. Next base: position 110,545,582 of record NC_050445.1, read on the forward strand.
TTGGGGTACCAGGAGCACTCAAGGGCAGGATGAAAGTTCTAGGGTTTCCATCCTTCCCACGGGGAGCTACAAACACCTGTGGACTGTCAGCGAGGACCTGCCTCCCACTCTTGGATCAGGAGCACTAGTGTGGCCCCCCTCTTCAGATCACAACCCCTTTGACAGAGACACACCCCACCCACAGGCCCTGAAGTCCCACACCTGCCTTTACCTGAGCATGAGCGTGCTTTGCTTCGCTGCTTAGGGGTGAAGCTGGAGGCTGGGCCACCCAGGAAGCCTCCAGGATGGAAGAGCCCGCTGCCATAGTCATGAGCTGAGGCAGGCACATAGGAGGGATAGGTGGGAATTGGGTGGTGTGTTGCAGGCTGAGTGCCCATGGTAGCTAGGCCTGGGCGCAGGGGACTGCCACCTTCCATCTTCATGCTCTCAGACAGTGACACTTGGTACTTGACACCGTCCTTGTCCTCACCCCGGGCTACACTACCCCCTGCAGAAGATGAGGCTGGGGAAGCGGCTCCCGTGGTGCTGGGGTCTGGAGAAACTTCTTTAGGTGGTGTGGGTGGGAAGCCGAAGAGATGGGAGCTGGAGTGGGCTGCAGTGGGGGTGAGGGAGGCCACTGAGCTCCCGCTGCCTCCCCCACTACCACCCGCAGCCCCTGGGTACACGGACAGAGGCCCTCCGGGTGCTCCAGCAGCTGAGGGGTGCAGCGGGGTCTTGGAAAACGGGCTGACGGTCCAGGGGCTGTGGTGATGGGCAGCGGCGGCAGAGAGGGCAGCTTTGCCCCCGTCCAGCCATGGCAAGCCTGGGCTGTGCAACAAGTGTGGTCGGCACATCTGGCCTCCAGTGAGACGGGCTGCAGTAGAGGGAGAAGGGGTTAATGTGGGCAGGGGTCTCAGAGCCATGACACAGGCACACAGGATCACAACTCAGGGAACAACAATCAGCAGCCCCACCCTTTAAAACACCAGAAACATAACAGCCCGGCCTGTAACCATCAGCAATATCAGTGAAAGGCCGAAGGACAAGTGACACAGAGCAACCCCACCGGACAGGGCCCAGAAGGATTCCCCCAAGACAGTTGGAAACGGACAGAAATCCTACAGGTCCCAGACGACCCCCTCCCTCCCCCCAGAGGTCACTGCCTCCACCTTCCCCAGCCCGATTTCGCAGCTGCTCAGATTCCTGTAGATCCCACATCCGGGAAGCAGCAGCGGGCCGTCCTCCCCTCCAAGGCCTGGCGTGGACGCCGGGCTTCCAGAAACCCCGAGGACCGAAGCTCACCGTGCGCTGGGCTGTAGGAAACGCGCGCGCGCGCGTGGGCCGGGTTGGCGTAGTAGGGGTTGCCCTGCGAGTCGAGATGGTTGAAGAAGACGTCCACCTCGTCGGGAGGCAGCAGCTGCGCTGGCTCCATGTAGTTGTGCGCCAGGCCCGGGTGGTGCGAGTCGGGGTGCTGCGCATTTAACACGGCTGGGTGCGCCATCCAGCGAGGCTGCTCCGGCGCCACCTCCATGGTCCGCTACTGCGGCTTGGGATCCAGGCGAAGGCGGGGCGGCCCTGAGTGACATAGGAGATGTGAGGGGCACTGCTAGCCTCTGACACCCCCCCCCCCCAATCGATGTCTTGAGAGCAAAGGCGTTCCTGTGTAGCTCCACTGAGGACCGGGCCCCGGGTGGGAGGAAAGCGCAAGGTTCAAAACGAAAGGAAGGTGGAGGAAGGGGTTCAGCCTCACACACTCGCAGGGAAACCAGCGTTCCCACAGCCACACACCCATGCACACGAGATCACACACAGGGATGGACCCTGACACCGGCGACCCCAAACAAACGCACGCAGAACTGAAATCAGGTTCTCACACCGAGCCCCTGTCCTCTGGGCACAAAAACACACGAACTCCGTCTAAAAGTTAGAGATAGGAGCCTAGACACTCACTCTGAGGCACACAGGCACCCCACCCCACCCCCGCCACTCACTTACATTGGCGATGTATACACAAACTAATCTCGACACCCCTCGACCCCAAACACGAACACGCACACGCAGTTCCTGGAGCTGAGAGCCGGTCCCCAAAGCCCTCTCCAGCAGTCAGCCAGACCTCTCCCCAAGGCATAAGAATGTAATCGCCCACAGGAGATCCTGGCCTGAGCTCCACCGAGATCCTTTCAATCTAGGAGTGCCCACAAGCCCCCTGCTCCTCAAACTTACACTCTCAGCGGCGCGGGAAGGGGAGGGCTCAGCAATAGAGAGTAAGGGACACCAGGAGAGCCCCTAGAATCGCGGGTCCCGCGACAGCGCGTTCAGAAACTGGCGGGTTCACGGGATAGGGGCGGGGGACAGCGCGCGCCTCGGCCTCCGGCCCGCCCGGCTCCGGCCCCTCGGCATCCTCCGGCCGCCCTGGCGCCAGCTGCCGACTCCTGCACAGACATGAAGCGGGGGCCGCGCACGCCTAAGAAGCTGGCGCCAGCCAATCAGCACCGCGCGCCGCCCAGCCTCCGCCCCCCCATTGGCTGCGCCCGCAGCTTCGGCCGCTGGACTTCGGGACTGACCCGCGAGCCGGCCCCCCTCGGCCTCTCGGCCCCCTCCCAGAGCCCTCCGGGCGGCCTCTGATGCCAACGCCCCCCCCCCCAGGGGACCCTCGCTGTGGGCAGAATCCTGCACCCCTCCGGCAGACGCTCGGGTCCTCCAACCTCTGCCCTCCCAGCAACTAGCCACCAACCGGGTTCCTGACTTCCCAGGAGCCGAGGACTCGCATCTTCTGGGTTTTTTTCTCTGCTAGGACCCCAGCCTTCCACTCTCTCCAGCGGAGCCCCAGCTCCTTCGCTACGGACTACAGCCCGCCTGAGTCCTGCGGACTCCCCCAGACCTCTGCCTCCTTGTGCAAGGGGCTGATAGGATCGGCTGGATAGCACGAGTCTAGGACTGTGGACCCCTCTAGGGCACTCGGGCTTTGGGTACTAGGACACTTTTAAGACTGTGCTGGACCGAAGGTCGCGGTCCGGCCAGTGGCCCAGGGAGAGGGAAGGGCTCCGGGCGTGGCCTTAGCAGACCACCAGGCCGAACTGCTTGGGGCGAAGCCGTTGAGCTGGGGACTGGCGCCAGCCTTGGCTGGAGGGAGACTCCCGGGGCATTAGCCATATGTATATTTTTTCCTCCTAGGGGTCCCCGAGACGGCCTTCGGGGAGAGGGGAGCAATGTTTTGAGCACTTTGTGCCTAAAGTCACCTGGAGTTTTTCTGGCAACACCTCCTTTCTGGGGAGGCCGTGAGCTCGGAGGCGGGTATACAAACCTAGCTCCTTCCCTGGGTATAGACCTGAGACCTAAGCTCAGAAAGAGGCTTGCTAGTCAGACTTTTAGGGGAATCTAGACAGGTGCGAGGGGTTGGCCGAGCTCGATGCCCTCCCTCGAGCCCCTCTAGTGTTCTTTGCAGGGCACTAGACCCCCAGGGGATAATCCCAGAGGGGTTCCAGGTGGGTCCCGAGCCGGGGGAGGGCTGGGGTCCCCGCCGCCCCCAAGGATGGGGGAGGGGCAGCAGGATTGACAGTCCGTAATTGGGTAACTGGAGGCGGCTTCTCCGGCCCGGCGGCCCCGCCACCGCGACGCCGGGCCCCTGACGTCACCCGATTCGCCAGGAAATGAACTTTTTAATAATCCAAGGAGGGAGGAAAGCCCTCGGTCCCCTCGGCTCGGGGGGCGCCCAGCCCGGCTCAGCTCTGCGGGCGCGCCCCCATCACCCCCTCCCAGGTCCTCTGCGGACAGCTCTGAGGGGGCGCGCGCACTGCAGGGCCTCCTCCGGCCTCTGCGGCTGGCGTCGATCTGCCTGTCCGAGGCTTTGGAACAGGTACAGGCCCGGGGTGCAGAACTGCACTGGGCTGCAAACCCGCACCTCTCGCTCCCTGGGGGGTCCCTCCTGTCCTCCGTGCTCCCTGCGCTCCAGCGCACCAGAGCCAGCAGGGACCCAGGCGGCTCCGGAGTCCGCTCCCAGCCTAGACAGGAGGTCGTGCGATAGGGCGGGAGGGTCTGCAGGGGCGCAAGGCCGCGGTGCCTCGGGGCGGGCTGGGCAGGTGGGTGGTCTCTGTGCCGCCAAGCTAGCGCTCCCACTGCTCGGTCCGCTTAGGACCCACTCCCTCTCTGGGATCGCTTTCTCGGCTTCACCCCGCCTTTAGACCACGACTCTTCATTAACGTGCAAAGCGAGATCGCCGCGGAGTTTCCAGAGTGTTCGATGTCCCTGGAACCTAGCAGGAGCATCTAAAGGCCTCGCAGCACCGGCGATAACCCTACTCTCGGCAACGGTGCCCCGGTGCCCCATGCGGCCGCATCCCAGGCCTCTGCTCTGCAGACTTCCAGGAGGAGATCGCGGAGCGCAGAGGAAGCTGCTGCCCTTGGCCGTGTAGGCGCCTCGCCTGGCAGGGCGGCAGGGCGGGGGGGCCTCCCAGCACCATCCCCGAAATCAGGTAATTCCCCTCTTTTCTCTCCAAGTCGCAATTAAAATTATCTCGCTGCTTGAACGAGATGGGGGTTGCGGTTTCCACGCCACGTCGCCGACAGGGCAAGTCCTGCCTCTCGCAGAGGTGAAAGTGGTCAGCCCGGCGGGTCCCCACTCTAAACGCGAGCCCTAGTGTTGCCCACCCGCCTCGCGCAGTGCCGAGTGCAGAAAGGGATTTAATTACTCCGCTCGGCAGCTCAGAAAATCGCCACGCAACAAGGGTTTAGTCAGGCGGTTAAGCGACGCTTGAGCCAGGGCCTCAGGAGACCCGCCACAGCCTGCCTGCCGATGGGCATGGGGTCTGGGGTGGGGTGGGGTGGTGTCCAGCCAGGTCCTTTGAGGCCCCAAGGCTGCCTTCTGGAAACTGCAAGCAGCCAGCCGGCTGGCCCGAGGCCCTGCCGAGGTTGGAGCCCCTGCGTCCGATGCGGGACTGCTGAGTTTTCCAGCAGGAACAAGCCCGTCTGAAAGGGAAAATTGCCGGCTAGGTAGCAGGACACTGAATTGGAGAATAAAGGAGAGCCTGCGCTGATGAACGTGTGTGAACCAGATCGATCCACAGCCAAGAGCCCACTACTAGGCCGAAAATGAGCCGCTAATAAAGCCCAAACAAACACCAGGGAGGGCCGAGACAGATCCCAAGATGGCTTAGATTCGGCTTACCCCAGCCCCCGTCCACCGACCCCCAAAACGAAAGCAAATTTATTCCAATTTACAGCCCCCTACTAAGAGGTCCCAGGACACCTTCAGGTGGACACTTGTCCTTTTTTTTTTTTTTTTTTTTTGTAGTTGTTGTTGATTTTGGAGCGTACCTGGGGCTACTCTTCTCTGAACTAAACTGTCCTTTTCCTTCCGTGGAAACAAGATTTCTAGGAGAACAGAGGGAGCTTGGCTCCCAAACCGAATTTTGTAACCGCCGTGTGTGTGTGTGTGTGTGTGTGTGTGTGTGTGTGTGTGTGAGAGAGAGAGAGAGAGAGAGAGAGAGAAAGAGACAGAGAGACACAGAGAGAGAGCGACAGAGAGAGAGACAGAGAGACAGAGAGGGACCTGGAAGCTTCTGTAGAGAGGGACAGTGCATGGGGGTACTCCTGAGTGGGAGCTGGGTTCTGTGGACCCAGGCCCTTTTCTGGGTGTGGCCCGGATCCTGCAAATCAGTCTGAAAGGCGATGGAGTCATATGGCCCGGTTGGCGCTGCTCTCTCACTTGCCCTTTGTGTAAACATCCTCATCCAAGCCGGGGGCACCTCTGGAAACACAAGTTTGCCCTCTCCTAAGGGCAGCTAACTGGTCGACTGGCTTAGGACTGCCTTCCAAACTGAAGTCGTTCACAACCCAGAGGCCTCCAGCCCTGCCTTAGCCACAAGCTTCGAGGGACACTGGGAAGGAAGTGGGGGAGCTTTGGTCACTGTGGCTCAGTGTCCCCTCTAAGTGGAGGACTCAGATATGTCCCAGGCAGCATCCATCAATTTAGAAGGGCTCCAACAGTATTTCTTGCTCTCTGGGGTTCGCTTCCAGCTCCTCAAATCAAAAGATTCCCGCTTCCCTAGCATCTACCGTCTTAGTCCTTTGGAAACACAGAGGCTGGGACCCAGTGTGTTAGGTTCTGGCCCGCTGGTGCCAGGTGCCTTGGACTCTGCCATTTCTGGTCTACTTCTGTCCTTCACACCCCACCCGCAGACAATCGGGGACCTTCTCTTCGCCAACAGCTATGCTTTGCTCAGAGGCCTGTGGGTCAGCAGCTTGACAACTGCTAAATGCATTTCGTTAGATACAATTTGCTTGCAATTTGTCAGCCCGGCTGGGAAACACTCTCCAGACGCCTGGCAGACGCTTCGGTCTACCTGGTTCCTGGATGCTGCCTGCTTATAAACGAATCCCAACTTGGGCCTTAGTGTAGACCCAGAACTCACCCCGAGATGTTCCCGACCTTGGGAGGCAAGTTTCCCCCACCCACCCAAACAAACGAATTTCTTTCCTTGTTTTCTAATAAAGGAGCAGACGCCATACGGAAGGCCCTTCTGAATACAAGACCTTTCCCCTCACTGCTGGCGTAAGCTCGAGTTCAAGCCCAGCCGCTACCGAACGGTTTAATGCCCGGTGTCCAGACAGGCCCAGAGTTCTGTCTACGCCTCTCCACAGCGGATCCCTGAGCTTGCGTGCGCCTGGTTCTTATTGAAATCCCACTGAAAGGATTCTGGCTCCGACTTGGGCAGGGGAAGACTTACATTCCCTGCGCTCTCCCCCACCTGCACACTCGCCACACAGGATAAAGGGCCGCGGGGCGCCTCGAACGGGGGGCACAAGCAGGAGCGAGCCGGGTTAAGCCGCGCAAAGCCGGTGCACGGGACCAGCCGGCAGGTGCAGCCAGCACCCGGCTGCCCGGGCTTGGGCGCATAGGCCGCCGCGACCCGGGGGTGGGGAACCGCCAAGACAAAGGCTCCAGCTCTGAGCTGGGAGGGGGGCGCGTCGCAAAAGCTCTGGAAAGCCGAGTCTCCAGGTCCAAGGCTCCGGAAAAAAAGGAAGGCAGGAGCCCCCAGGGAGGTCTTTGGGTTTCCGGATGACCTGGGTTTAAGCCACTAGTAGGACCGTGCGATCCGGGTGTTAGGAAGGCCGAGCCTGGGATCCGGAGGCTCGGGACAGCGCGGGCAGCGGAGTGCAGGAACTTACCGACAGCGGCGCGGTGGGCGGCGCCCTCGGGCGGCCACGGCCAGGGCTCAGCAGGGAGGGAACGGTGTGTGCGGCGTGGATAGTCTGCCCGCGGGAGCCAGCGCGACAGCGGCGGTCACCAGCGGGACCCCGGCGCGGCGCCGAACGAAAGCCCGGTGCGCAGGCCGCGGCTTTTGTCCGCCGGATGGGCCCCAAGACCGGCTATGGTTGAGGTGATCGCAGGCCAGAGAGACCTGAGCAGTGAGCTACTGCCGGGCTGGCCTGGCCACCTCTCTCGGTTCTGGCTGCCTCTCGGTTCCCGGCCGCAGCGCGGCAGCTTTTTATTTCGACATCACTTGGGGGGGGGGGGAGCGCCGCAGGGGGGCAGGAGGGTGCCCAGGCTCTGCGCCCTGGGCTGGCCAGGCTCGGGCCACTAGTCAGTCGAGGCGCGCACACTCTGCAGGCCACTCCCGCCTTCTTAGGGCCACGCAAGCACTTCTGCTCTCAGGGATGTAATCTCAGAAAGCCTGGGATGTCTCTCTTTGCAGACTCTTCCTCACAAGCCAGTACACAGACACCTGCCCCTCCTTCCATACACACATTGTGCACGTGCTGTCGCTGTGTAGATGTCTCTGGACAGGAGCTCTCCGGCACACACAGGTATAAGGGGCACACACTCTCACCGACACACAGCTCCCTTACTTCCTGTACGTTTGGCCAAGTGCAGATGTATGTATTTCCACTTTCTTCCCCACGAAAACCCGTTCCCAACACAGAAGCATTTTAGGACAGGAGTTTCTGGTGTGTCCTTGGCCCATTATTGGCAAACCGTTTGAGTCAGAAAATGCCACAAGGGGAGCAAGAGGCTTGTCCTTACCCGGGTAGGAGGCAGTCTGGTGGCAGTCTGAGCCCTAAGGAGGTACCTGAGCTAGGTAGCAATGAGAATCCATTCCTTGTACTACCTTAAGCTCCTCTGAGAAATTCAAAGAATCCCACAAACTCACTCTGTTGGGAAAGACCAAGCGTCTGTCCGGTGTGCCCCATGCAGGGAGTGGGTCTGCTCCTCCTTCCCCATCCTGTGCCACCAGCTGTTCTAGGTCTTTCTGAATCTGTTGCATTGTGTATGCACTCTCTGCATGCAATTCAGTTCACGACGGGGAGTTCCCAGGTGTGTTTGCAAAACTGAACGTATCCCTAAGCACTTGCATTGGGTAGCTGGCCACACCTTGACTGGTATCGGAGTGTGACCCCACAAATGAATGTAAAACAGTGTCTGTGGAATTGGATGTCTATCTCTACATCTAGATATCTCTGGGACAGACCACCATCTTCAAGAATCATGTGATAAGCAGAGGGTATCTCTAAGTATGTCTTAATGTGTTACCTTTGTGCATTTGTGTTTGTATCTAGACATGCATTTGTGTATGTGTCTTGAATAGTCTGGATATCCATGTATACCTTTCAACTTGTATTTAAGTGTGTGTGCGCGTGCGCGAGGAAGTTGCAATGTGTCTGGATATACACAAGAGAGGGAGTTGCAATGTGTCTGGATATTCACTGACAAGTCTATTAATTAGTGAGGAGTGTGTGTATCTGTATTTGAGGCCATACAGGTGTGTATGTGTCATGTGCATGCATGTGCACGTGTGTGCACACACGTGTTTAAAGGCAAGGTCTCACTGTGTCACTGTGGCTGGCCTGGAACTCACAATGACATCTGCCTCTGATTCCTGAGTCCTGGGATTAAAGGTATGTCCCACCACTCAGGGTTAGTATGTCTTAATGGCAGGTGATGATTTCCAACTTTGAGCTGAAGGCAGATGGGAACAAACACATCCAAGTATGTCTGCATATCTGTTGCTTCAGGTGGAACTGATATGTTGGGCTTGGTGTTTGTGGCCCTGTCTGAGGGGTGGGCATCTGTGTCTATCATTCCATCTTGGACCTGTGTTTCTGTGTCCAGGACTACTCTATGTCTGGTAGGGGAGGAGTGTGGAGACAGTATGTGTATCCTCGGGGCTCCCTGGCCACCGGCGCCTTCCCTAACCAGCAGGGCAGGCAGCCAGTGGAGCCCAGGGGTGCCATTTACTCTGGCACTTTCTGTCTGTCTGTGGGAGGGGGAGATGAGCCGATAAGCCTTATCTGCTATTACCAGGGCCATGCTGAATAACTGTTCTAATGAGGTGGCCTCACTGGGACCACCAGCTCCCAGGCTCCCTTCTTATTGGGTAGGGGCATGGTCAGCCAGATCTGGAGCACAGAGCCTCCCCTAGAAACCTGGTAGACCCTATGTCCTAGAGACCCTTATCTATCTATCTATCTATCTATCTATCTATCTATTCATTTATTTTAGGTCTGTCTTGATTCTTAGAGAAAGGTCCTGGATACTGCAGCGGCGAATCAAGTCTTCTCTTCTCTGCCTCTCTTCTCCGTGGGCGACAAGAGCCCCTTAGTCTGACTTCTGAGGTCATGCAGTAGGAGGCCCAGAACTTAGGGTGGAAGGAATTGGAGCTCCAGTGACAGAAAGATCCAGAGAAAAAGGAAGGGGCAAGCAACAAGGACTCCGGGAACAGATTTTTAAAAATGCGGTCACGCTAAGAGGCAGAAGCACTAACAGGGTGGGCCCAGGGACTGGGGTACTCAGGCCGAAATAAGCAACAAGTGACAGAATTAATCAGAGAGGTGGGAATAAGGGCGGAGAAAGTATCAAGCAGAGAAAGGCAGGACAGCGAGACAGAATCGAAATACGGGAATGGAGAGAACACAGAAACATGAGAGCAAGAGAAGAAAGACCCAGAGAGCTGTGGGTGGGGGAAAGCGGGGCTGCGGGAGAAGGACAGACTAAAGATGGAGAGACTAAGTCGGCCAGGCCAAAGGGAGGCCAGGGCCTTGGAGACTCCGCAAGGCATGAGCAGAGCTCAGCTCGGACCCCGGGCGGGGCACCGATCGCGGGGCGGTGGCGACGGGCAGGGGGGTCTGAGTGGGCCTGAGCCGCTGGCCGGGGTAATTTTTCATCTCGGCCGGCTAATCTTTGTTCCCGGCGAAGATAATGAATAGCCAATCGTTATCTGCCCGGCTCCCGGAGGCTGCTCGAGAATGGGGTTGTACAGGGCTGGGAATTGTTTCCAAAGTGCCGCGGAATAAATGGTGTTTCTTATCTCTGCCTTCCAGATTATCGCAGCCCTTTCAGAGCGCGCACAACAAATGCGCCCGCCATCGAATGCAGCATTTACCACCGCAGATCCGCGCGCCGATGGGCAAGCAGATAGCGTCCGCGGGGGGCTCGCTGGGCGGCGGGTGTGCGCCCCGGCTCTGCCCGGTGTGTTTGGAGGAACACGTGGGTATGCCAGCGAGTGGACTCTGAGCAAGCAAGGATGTGAGTGTGAGAGTAAGTGTGCCTAGACAAAGTGCACGTGTGAGCCCCTGAGCACACGCGTGGTGAGTGTTCGTGGCGAGTGCCAGGAAGTGGCCGCCGAGACGCTCGCCGGGAGTGGTGCTGCACGTGACCGCGTGGGGAAGCATGCAGTGGATGTGCTAGCCGTGTTTATTGCGAGGGCCTACAGGTACTGTTTAGGGGTGCGGAACAGAGGGGTTTGCAGCCACTCATGAATGTTACGCGTAGCACGTGCAGGTCGCACTCCACAAGGTGTGTTTCCGAAGCTGCGCGGTGGGCGCAGTAGCCTGTGTTTGTGCCAGTGGCACAGGCTTTTGGAACCAGCACGGATCTGTGGGACAGTGTGTATCCAGGGCGACCAGGTGTGCAGAGAGACGCGCGAAGCAAAGGGCCATTTTCGGGCCTTGCTTGAGCCTGTGTTGTGCAGACTCTGGGCTGGACATGGGCTATGAGGAAGAGACCTCTGTACGCCCGGTCCGGGGAGTGCTGGAGAGTGACACCGGGCCAGTAGCTGTTTGGGGGGGTTGAGAACGCCCAGGGGTCCTGGTCCTAGGGCCCCTCGGCCAAGGCCTTGCAGCTGGGGCGACATAGCCCAGCCCACCGCCCCGAGGTCCCGGTCGTGAGTGACACGCGCCGCCACAAAGGCTGTATTTTTCCAGGCCCGCGCCCCGCCCGCACGCGATGGTCCCCATGGCGACGCAGATAGCGCGCGGCCATTTTCCTATCTCCCCGGAGTCTATTATACAGCGGGATTAGCTCATCTCCAGGCAGGTCAAACCCAAAGTCACACAACCTGCGGCGTGAGCTCCGCCTCCGGCCGCTCCTCCTCCGCAGCCGGAGTGGTGGTGGTGGGGGACACCCGCGGCGTGGCCCGTATGCGGGATCAGAGTGCCACCTGGCGGTCGCGCGTTCCGGGCGCGCTGCGTGAGAGGCTGCAAGTGCTCCAGGCTGTGGCTTTGTGTGGTCGCTTGGGCGACCCCTAGGGAAAAGCTGGCACACAGTAGGTACCCCCAAAACCATTCACTGGAAGGATGGGCAGGCTGAAAAGTCGACAGGAGCTGACTGCCAAAGGCCACCGCTTGTTGGCAACAAAAGCCCATCCCACTGAATGAAGGATAAAAGCCGATCTCCCTTGCAACCCTGGAAGCCTTGCTGACCCCAGGCCCGGTTTCCTTCCTCCAGGGACAGCTAGCTGCCTTTGGATTCTCTGGACAGGAACCGTCTCTCCCTGTGTCTGCTGGTTCCTCCACCAGGAGAAGTCAGCCTGGGGTCAAATGTCACCTATCAGACAGCAGTTGCTCTCCTCTTCCCTACCCCTCCTCTGCTGGTTAGTCACATAGGATTTAGTGAATTCTCTAAAAACGTTTGCGTGCTCAGGGCTCTGTGATGTTCCGGACAATGGCAAAGCAGTGGAATTCTGACAACTGGTTGGGATAATCACATTAGGACCTGGTTGAGGACCAGAGGGTTAAGCCTCATGGGCCAGGATGCACAGCTTTCTTTCCATCATTGAACCTAGGATACCCACTAGCTGTGAGTTACAAGAGTTACTCAGTAACCACTCTGCCCCAGGGCCTGACCTTACCCACCTACCCATCTGAATGGGAGCTACAGGGTGCCCCACTCCTCTGCTCCTGCTGTGAAGGTGAACTTATCCCATCTTTCTCTCCTAGAGCAGGTCCTAAGTGATGGTGGTGGTGTCTGAACCACAGGAGACCTCACTTTCAATTTAGGTTCATTAGGCAGAGCAGTCCTGGCCTTGGTCATCCACTGCTGACTGTAAAGCTGGGACCGCAGGCTGCCAAATGGAGCTCAGCAGACTCCATCCTGGGAGCACTGGGGAGAGGTCTTGGCCAGGAGTACTTCAGGGTCTAGCAGCTCCCTCAGCACTGTCCTGGAAGAGGAGCTGAGTGGGGACCCCTCCACACCATCCACACACCCTCCCCTCCCACACTATTCACACACCCTCTCAGCTGGGCAGCCTTAGGCAAGTTGCTTTCCCACTCTGAGCCTCTGGTTCTGCCTCTACCGTTCTCCCTCCAGGATCATGGACTGTTGGCCTTGTGTGAGCTTGCCTTTAAAAAGCATTTGGTGAGCCTGGCTTGTCAAGCTGGCAGACAAAGTTCCTGGCCTGTGCCATGTTGAAAGTCCACCAGCACTCTGGAGTGGGGAATTTCACCTAAAGAATCTCACTTCTTGCTTTTTGTGAAACACTTGAAGATTGGCCACTTTGTGCCTGAGTTCTTGCATGGTGAGGGAATGCTGGAGTTCTGCAGAACCCCCTCTGAGCACTTGGTACCAACCCATGCCCATCCCACTGAGCCTCTGAGTTCTGCCTTCCCCTCCAGCACCGGGGCCTTCCGGCGGCGTGTTTCTCCCTCTAGGCCAGCAAAGCACTTAGCAATTAATTAGTCGATGCATTGATGCAAGCAACCTTCGAAGGAGGCACACGGCCACACTCTGAAGGTCTCTGGCTGTGCATATTGAACTTCACCCAACCTCCCAACATGGTGAAGCGGCCAGACCTGACTCATCACGCAGATCAACAAATCATTGGGTTAGGGTAAGTATTGGGAGGGGATATGTTTTCTAATATCCAGGCTTTCCTCTGAACAGCGGAAGCCGTGGAGTAAAGGAAGGGTGGATGCAGCCACTGTGTGGTAAAGCAGTAGCCGCAGCAGGAGCCGTGACGAGGTCTGGGGGGAGGAGGTGCTTACAAGAACTCGGGAACACAATATGTAAAGAGGGTTGACTGGACCAACAAGATGACGCTGGATAACGGTTTGTCAGCAAGCCTGACTGAATTCAACCCTAGGACCCGCACAGTTCAAGGAGAGAACCACCTTCTGCAAGTTGTCTTCTGGCCCTTACACCCTCCCTCAATAAACAAGTGCAGTAAAGGTGTCAGCAAAGCAGGGGAAGCACAGTAGGAAAATGTAGGGAGGGCATAGAGAGAAGACTCACTGAAAAGCAATGAGATGTCTCTTAAATAAATCAAAACATCCAATTTCCTTAACCTTTTTTCATTAATTCTGTTCCATATACATCAATTGAATTGTCTTTTTCTGATCTCTGTGTGTGTGTGTGTGTGTGTGTGTGTGTGTGTGTGTGTGTGTATGTGTTGTTGTTGTTGTTGTCCTTTTGTAGGATGTGCTGGGGATGGAACTCAGGACCCTGTGATGACCTCTGAGCCAAGCCAGACTCAGAAGTGGGACCATTTTTGAAAGACAAATTGTAGCCCTCTGAGTCAGGATTCATGAGCAGTGGTGGCACACACCTTTAATCTCAGCACTTAAGAGGAAGGGGCAGGTGGATCTCTCATTTCTAGGTCAGCCTGGTCTACAGAGAGTTCCAGGACAGCCAGGGCTATGTAGAGAGACATTGTCTCAAAAAAAAAAAAAAAAAAAGAAAAAGAAACAAAACAAAAAACTGAATAAATAATAAGAATTCTCTGGATTTACTGGCCTTGGTTGTGATGGGTCCATTTGTATTTTGAAAGTTCCTCACCCATTTTGGAGACAGAATGGACTTGAGGTAATAGCATGGAGGGCAGAGAAGCACCTGGAAGATGGTGAGGTGAGGCCAGGGTCCCACCCTGCAGTCTGTCTGTCCAAAATCTGACCTTCTCTCCATCTGCATAGCTGCTCCCCTGTTTCCTGCTGCTATCTTTTCCTGCCTGGATTACCATAGCAACATTCTCTCTGAACATCACAGCCAGGGTCCTATGGGAACCTCTCCCACCCTGCTAGGAGAAGCCCCGAGAGCTGATCCTTTGTTACTCTTCCAGCCACTGAGACGTCCTCCTGGTTCACTCAGCCCTCTCCCCAGGTGTGGGTGTTACCTTCCCAGTCCACTTCTTGCTCAGCTGGGAGAGGAGGAAATAGCAGGGATCAGGAGAGTCCGAGGGCTTACAGCTTCTGAGTGGGCCACTGGGCAGCACAGTGCCTGGGGTTCCGCAGGGCATAGGCAGCCAAAGCTGGTGATCAGGCCAGAGACATAACCTGGGATGAAAATAAACAAAAATCCAAGGCTCAGTGTAGGGCCAGAGGTCAGCTATGGGCCTGGTTAGGCCACCTGTGGAGACTGGGATGCAGAACTGGACATCAAGGGCACACAGGGGTTCCATCTTGGACCCCCCCATCCACTCAGCACAGAGCACCCATATTCCCCCAAACCGCCAGCATGGCCAATCAGAACTTCCTGGAGCAAGATGCATTAGCTGAGGGTAGGGACATGATTCAGGCCTAGGAGAATCACATCCAGATACTCATCTATTCCCTCCAGCTCTGTCCTCTTCTTGTCCAGAGCTTAGAGTTGCTGGTCCCATCTTTGTACCACACAGAAGCCTTCCTCACAGCAGAGCCACACAGGGCAGAGCTGAGCTGAGAGAGACAGAGAAAAGAGAGAAATTTGCACTATGCTACCGTGTGTGTGTGTGTGTGTGTGTGTGTGTGTGTGTGTGTGTGTGTGTGGTGTTGTTGTTGTTGTTGTTGTTGTTGTTGTTGTTGTTGTTGTTGTTTCTTGAGACAGGGTTTCTCTGTGTAGCCTTGGCTGTTCTGGAACTCACTCTGTAGACCAGGCTGACCTCAAACTCAGAGATCAGCCCGCCTTTGGTGCCTGAGTGCCTGAGTGCTGGGATTAAATGTGTGCACCGTGACATCCAGATCCTACTGTTCTCCCTAAACCCCAGGGCTTGAGGCCAGATGCGCCTGGCCTTTGCAGTTCCCTAAGAAAATATGACACCTCTATGTTTTTCCCTTGTTGGTTCTAGGTGAGCTTTTATTTCTAACAACTGGACATGCTTTGCTCTCACAGCTGGTCAAAACCAGCTCCAGTCTCTGCCTCTGAGAGGGACAGCCCCACTCTGACTGACTACTAGGAGGCTCTTGCCAATGACCTGGGGTGGTAGAAATGGTACCTTGGAGTGTCCTGGACCAAATCTAGATTATCTACTCCCACCTATGATTTCTTGAAACTCTTGGGAATCCTGAGCAGACACAAAAAAAGCCCAGGCAGGCAAGGCCACAGCTGGGGGAGTGTGGAAGTCACAGCAGTCAGGAGAGGGCTCTATTGGATCCCAGCTGTGCTGGACACAGACACCCAAGGGCAGGTGAACTACCCCTCTGAGTCTCTTTCTTCATCTACCAAGATTTCTTTCTTTCTTCATTCCAATGCAAACAGTATACAGAGATGATTGGTGTGTCTGGATCTAACATGCAAAACAGAAACCACTTTTAAAAAATTATGTGTGTGAAATTGTCTAAAAACAAATTTAATAAAGTATATATAAAAATCTTTTCATTTGAAAAGCTGTGTGCTGTTCCGTCATAGTTTCTCATTTTTATAGAATTTCTCTCAGCCTTTGTTCAGTGCATAAATATATTTCAATTTACTAAATTGCTTTCCTGTCATTAGACATTAGGTCTTTATTTTAATTATTAAAAATGTTCCAGTAAACATGAGCCAAATTTCCAAAGCTTAAAAATTGAAAAAGAAAGCTGAACAATCTGTTAAAAATTTAAGTTGGGTGTGGTGGCACACATCTTAAATCCCAGCACTTGGGGGGGGGGGTAGAGGCAGGCAGATCTCTGTGAGTTCGTCCAGCCTGGTCTACATAGAGAGTTCCAAGCCACCATCCAGAATTACAAGGTAAGACCCTGTCTCAAGAAAGAAATGGAAAGGAACACCAGCAAACAAAACAGAATTTCACTTCAGAGTCAGAGTGGCACAGGGGATGGAACTTCAGGGAAATGGGGGACAGTGACCATGAGTCACAAGAAACTACCACCCCCTTGGGTTGGGGAGGGAACTCAGGAAGGGGGAGTTCTGTGAAAATAAAGCCATACAGCAGCAAACCCACCTGTGTTGGTCAGCCTGTTACTGTCAGGAATGCATGAGGGGAAAGTCTCTATCTATCTATCTATCTATCTATCTATCTATCTATCTATCCATCTATCCATCTATCTATCTAAACTTATTTATTTATTTATTTGGCTTTTAGAGACAGGGTTTCTCTGTGTAACATTCCTGGCTGTCTTTGAACTTGCTCTGTAGACCAGGCTGGCCTCGAACTCACAGAGATCCACCTGTCTCTGCCTCCCTAGCGCTGAGATTAAAGGCATTTGCCACCCCTGCCCGTTGACAAATGTATTTCAAAAAGAATCCAGAGTTTCTGGTCCAGTTTTGGAGAGTTCAGGCCTTGGTCAGTTGACACTGTTGCTCTGTGGTAAGGGTGGCAGAACAAAGATCCTCACTTCAAGACCTAGTGCTAAAGAGAAGACACTGGTCCATAGTTCCCTTCAAGGACACAATGACCAACACTTCCCACTCCACCTCACCTAGACCCAAGTAGCGGCTCTTAGCTCACATGGGCGTGGTGAACTCACAGAGCAGAGAACTTTCTCTGGCTGGCATAGAGGTCAGAGAGGAAGTTAGAAAAGGAACACAGTCTTGTAGCTATCTCTTTAATGAAAACATTCCTTCTTGGAGAGAGATTTAAAACTTAGGTAATTTAGGAGACTCGGGAAGTTACAGGACTCGCAAGGACCCTCCCCAGGTTTACAAAAGCAGTTAGCAATTGCTGGGGAGAGCGCCAGCAGTCTATATGAGAAGCTCCAGGGGTGGGTGAAGTTTGCACGACTTTGTCACCCATGTTGGGGTGGCCTTTTCTGTGACTCAGCTGCCTCTGAGTCACCACCTGTAAGTGGCATCAATAAACTCAGTGGTTCACTAAGACAGATGCCTGGTTTTATAAAGTGTCAGGGTTTGAACCCAGAGCTCTGTGCATGGTAGGCAAGCACTCTACTGATTGGGCTATATCTATACAAGACACTGATTACTGAAGCATGCTCTGTGGCCCAGGAATATATGCAGGCTACCCTACAAAGACATCAAGGACCTTTAGTGCCACCCCATGTAGAACCAATAAAGATCTAGGAGACTGTGGGACATGGCGGTGGTTTACCCTTTTAATCCCAGCACTTGAGGCAGAGGCAAGGGAATCTTTATGAATTCCGCAAGCCAAGGGCTACGCAGTAAGATCCTGTCTTAACCCCACCCCCACCCCCAGATCTCCATATATATAGTTTGGGGGCTGGAGAGACGGCTCAGCAGTTAAAAGCACTGGCTGCTCTTCCAGAAGATTTAGGTTTGATTTCCATCACTCACATGACTGGTCACAACATTCTCTTAACTCCAGGCCCAGGGGGTCCAATGCCGTCTTCTGGCCTCAGTAGGCACTGCATGGATGTGGTGCACAGATATACATGCAGGGAAAACACCTGTACACATAAATAGAAAATTTCATTTCTTTTGAAATATAATAAATTTAAGCCCAGAAGAAATTAAATAGAATAGTATTTTAGAATAGAAATCTATCTGTGTGGCACTGGGAAGACAGTTCAGTAGATAAAATGTTTCCTGATGTTTGGATTCCTAGAACCCAAGCAAAAACAAAACAAAAATCACTGAGAAGACACTGGGGGCTGGAGGTGCCTCAGAGGTTAAGAGAACTCTCTGGCTCTTGTTCCAGAAGACCCAGATTTGATTCCCAGCACCCACAGGCATCCAGGAATCATGTAACTCCAGTTCCATGGGATTAATCTGACACCCTCTTCTGGATTCTATGGGCACCAGGCACACATGTGGTACATAGACATACATGCAGGCAAAATACTCATACATATAGAAACAAACAGAATAAAAACTGGGCAGACACCAGTTGTCTATAATCCCAGCACTCAGGAGACGGAAACAGGATCCCCTGGGCAAGCTGGCTAGCAAGATGAGCCACAGTGGTACACTCCAGGTTGAGTGAAAAGTCTTGCCTCAGTATATAAAGTGGAGATTTATTGAGAAAGACACTGTGCTGGCTAGTTTTATGTCAATTTGATACAAGCTAGGGTCTTTGGAGAAGAGGGAGCCTCAACCAAGAAAATGCCTCTATAAAATTGGGTTATATGCCAGGCAGTGGTGGCGCACACCTTTAATCCCAGCACTCAGGAGGCAGAGGTAGGTGGATCTCTGTGAGTCTGAGGCCAGCATGGTCTACAAATTGAGTTCTAGGATAGCCAAGGCTACAAGGCTATCTTGAAAAACAAAGAAAAAAAAAAAAAAAAAAAGATTGAGTTGTAGGCAAATTTATAGAGCATTTTCTTAATTAGTGATTGATATGGGAGGGCCCAGATCATTGGTTGGTGGGGCCATCTCTGGGCTGATGTCCTGAGTTCTATAAGAAGGCAAGCTGATCAAGCCATGGGGAGCAAGCCAGTAAGCAGTACCCCTCCATGGCCTCTGCATCAGCTGCTGCCTCCATGTTCCTGTCCTGTTTGAGTTCCTGTCCTGACTTCCTTCGATGATAAACAGTGACATAGAAGTGTAAGCCAAGTAAACCCTTTCCTTCCCGAGTGGCTTTGGTCACGGTGTTTTCATCAAAGCAATAATGACCCTAACCAAGACAGACAACCAAAGGTAACGTTAGGCCCCACATACATGTGTGCATTCGTGTACACATAAACATTCAAACATGAATATGCACATACATGCATACACAACACCACAAAACCTGTGCACATAGCAGCTGGTTTAAGCATGGAAACTGTTGAAACAAAGGGTTTTTACTATAAACTGGGATAAACTGGACAACTTTCTGAAGCTTGAAATGGTGGTACACACCTTTTATCCAGCACTTGGAAGGCAGAGACAGGTAGGTCTATGAGTTCAAGACCAGACTGGATCTCATAGTGAGCTCTAGGCCAGCAAGAGCTATGTAGTGAAACCATGTCTCAAAACAAACAAACAACAACATCAACAACAAAGCAACTTTTCCCACTTGCCTTTCTCAGCAGAGCAGAAGCTGTAAGGGAAAACATTGACTCACTGCACTATGCAATGCATTCCAACTTCTGCAAACAAATTCAAGAGTCAAACAACAGACTGAGAAGGAACATTTGCATTGTATATAATGAAGCAACAGTCATTATCTATAATATGCATAATGTTCCTAAAAATCAATAAGACAAACAGCCTGAGAGAATACTTGGCCACTCTTTGAGAAGAAAACATGCCCTCATCCTCAGTCAAACTAACAAAAACTGAAAGCAACACTATTCTTTATTTAGCTGTCTGGTTTTTAAAAGGTGTTACCCAGATGAGAATAATAACATTCAGCCTGCAGCAAACTAAGGGTCTCTCCTACATGGTGGACAGGAGTATAACGTGACACAATGGAGCTCAGGCTGGCCCCAAATTCTTTTGTAGTTGAAGGTGGCCTTAGACTTCTGATCCTCCTGCCTCTCTCTCCAGAGTGCTGGGATCACAAGTGTGCACTACATGATTGGCTTGTGTGGTGCTTCAGATGGAACCCAGGGGCTACGTATGCTAAGCAAGCACTCTACCAACGAGCTATACCCCAGCCCAAGCGACTTTAAGAAAGTACATACCTATATACACATCTAGATATCTATGTGTACTTGTATATGTGTACATATACATGTCCATACATATATACACATGTACATGTCTGTGCATACCTCTATACACATATAATATATACATATCAATGCATATACACATATATGTGCATACACACATATAGCTATGCATATCTGTATAACATACACACATATACATATCAATGCATACCTGTATACACATACACATATATGTGCATACATATATGCACATATATATATCTATGCATGTAGATGCATGTATAAATTAACAGTGTTGTTTGGCAGTTTCACAAATACATCTAATGTATTCTGATTGGCCTTTCACACACTTTTCTCTTTCCCATACCTAACAATAGCTCTTATCTCTAACAATCCCTTTTCTAGGTTCCTCAGCACCATGTGCGCACAGTGCTGGCAGAGATCCAAAGAGTTCATTGAATCCTCTGCTCTAGAGTTACAGGAATCTGTGAGCCACCCAGTGTGGGGGCCATTTGCTAAAATCAGGTCCTCTGTATCAAGTACTCTTAATGGCTGAGCCTTTTCTCCATCCCCTTATTTTATTATTTAAAACAATTATTTTTATTTGTCTGAGACAGGGTCTCACTACTATGTAGTCTTAGCTGGCCTGGAACTCACTATGTAGACCAGGCTGGCCTTGAGCTCATAGAGATTAGCCTGCCTCTCTACTTCTCCAGTGCTGGGAGTAAAGGAGTGTGCCGCCAGGCTGGCAAAGATGTGTGTGTGTGTGTGTGTGTGTGTGTGTGTGTGTGTGTGTGTGTGTGTAGGTTTGTGCAAGATACCCATGGAGGCCAGAAGAGAGCACCAGATCCCATGAAGCTGGAGTTACAGGTGGTTGTGAGTCACCTGAAGTAGAGCCTGGGAACTGAATCTGGTTCTTCCCAGCAGGAGCAGCACTGACACTTATGAGCTGAACCATCTCTCCAGCTCTCCTGTGTACCCCTGCTCCCTCCCAAATTCATGGCCTCTTCTTTAATTATTATCTTAATGTTTAAAATTTTTATGTATATGGATGTTTCACCTGCATGTATATCTGTGCACCATGTGCATGGCTGGTACTCACAGAGGCCAAAAGAGGGCATTACATCACCTGAAACTGAAGCTACAGACAGTTGTGAGCTATCCTGTGGGTGCTGGGATTTGAACCAGGGTTGTCTGGAAAAACAACAAGTTCCCTTAACCACTGAGCTATTTCCCCAGCTCTTGCTTATTTAAGTATTATCGATACACAGATGCGCACATGTATATACAAATACAGCTACAGAATCTGTTAGTGTTGCTGTAATGTGTGTGTACACAGGGACTGGGTAACCAACAGGGCTACTATAAAACACTTTTTAGTAAACCTTAGGAGTAGGACCTGAGCTTGATTCTCAGCATCCACACAGTGGCTCACAACCATTCATAATTCCTGTTCCTAGAGAGCCAACACTCTCTTCTGGCTTCCTATGTATACATGAAGGTAAAACATCCATATACATGAAATAAAAATAAATAAATCATTAAAGATTAAAATAAAATTCATTTTCCCATTTATTGTTAGTTTGCAGAAATATAATAGATTTATGTATTGATTTTTATTCTTAAAACTTAGTATAATAATTTATTCTAATAGTTTTTATTTTTCTCAGTTAATTGGCATTTTGAGTACATACCCATGTTGAGCACAGATAAAGATGGTTTTCATAGCTGGAGAGATAGCTCAGCTCTTAAAGACTAAGGCTTACAATCCAACTTCAAGTAGTTTTACATGTTTCATTTCCTATTTTTTAGTGTGTGTGTGTGTGTGTGTGTGTGTGTGTGTGTGTTTACACTCATACCATATCACAAATGTGGAGGTCAGAGGACAGTTTGCAGGAGTTAGTTCTCTCCTTCCATCATGTGGGTCCCAGGGATGGAACTCAGGTCATTAGGCTTGGTGGCAAGTGCCTCTACCTGCTGAACCATCCTGCCATCCATATGTTCCTTTTCAATTGTTATGACACTTGTTTCTTTTTCTTGTCTTATTACATTAGTCAACAAATGTTGACCCTAATCAGAGCAATGAGTCTTTCACTCTTGACTGTGATGTTAACTGTAGGTTTTCCAGGCACCCTTCACTAGACTATTCTTTGTTGTTGTTGTTTTTCAAGACACTTTATAGACCAGGCCAGCCTCGAACTCACAGAGATCCTCCTGGCTCTGCCTCCCGAGTGCTGGGATTAAAGGTATGTGCCACCACCGCCTGGCTAGACTATTCTTTTTATTCCTAATTTGTTGAAAATCTTTATTTTTTAATTTATGTTACATCTTATCAAGTATTTCCTGTGAATCTTTCACAATGGCTTCATTTTATAGATTGATTTCCTTTATATGTGTGAGTGTTTTGCCCTGTTGTGTGGCAGATCTTTCCTGGGGAGAGGTGCTGTGGAATAATCCTTTTGTATACTGTGAAAATGCATTGCTCTCATTGTTAACAAAAAGCTGATTGGCCGATGGCTAGGCAGGAGCAGAGAGAATGCTGGGAAGAAGGGCGGAGTCAGAGGAGTTGCCAGCCAGATGGAAAGGAGGCAGAGCATGCTGGAGAGACAAAAGCCACAAGCCTCAGGGCAGCATACAGATGAATAGAAATGGGTTAATTTTAGTTGTAAGAGCTAGTTAGTAATACGCCTGAGCTATTGGCTGAGCATTTATAATTAATAATAAGTCTCTGAGTGGTTATTTGGGAAACAGTTGGTGGAACAGAGCTGATCGTGGCCCTGACAAAAAAACCCCTTCTACAGAGAGGCAAAACACACATCTACTCACCCAGGATAAGGAGTCCACACCAGACCAGAGTATGAGTCCAACTTGGTGAGCTAGTGAGTGACATCAGGGTTATTTACAGGAGTGTGGGTGAGAGGTTACCTACAGGAGCAGAAATGACTCAAAGACAGATGTTTCACCAAGGTCCACCTCAGCATGGGTGATGGCTCACAAAAACTAAGGATCGGGAGCACACTGCACAGCCTGCAGCTCAGTGGGTTGAATAGTGTCCCTTCCTGGTGGCTCAGTTGGCCTGAGCCTTTGCAGGCAGCTCAGCTGGGCTTTTCTTCTTCTCTGCATTTTGCCTTGTCTCTGCTTCCTTCCTCCAGACTGCTGGGCTCTCAGCAGTCTTCATTGCTTCCTTGCAGGATGGGATGTTTTAATCTTGAAGGAAACGGCTACACAACACACCTGCCTGTATGTAGATGCACCACATGGGCACCTGGTACCCAAGGATGTCAGAAGAGGATGTCAGATCATCTAGAACTGGAGTAAGAAAGGGTTGTGAGCCTCCACGTGGGTGCTAGGAACCAAACCCAGGCCCTCTGCAAGAGCACCAATCTTAACCACCTCACTGTTCCTCACCCTCCTGGTCTCATAATTCTTTCCTCTTGTTCTTTTACCATAATAAGTTATATAGATTGGTGTTGGATATTAAGTCAATGTTGCTATCCTGAAGTAAGCCTTGGCTGCTGATCATGTATTTTACTCTTTTGATACATTACTGAATTCAAATTGTTAACATTTTGTTAGGACATCTGCATCTACACCCATGATGTCTGTTTTGGCATCAAGATAGTACTTGTCCTGTAAAGTTAGCTGAATAGTGTTCCTTGCTCTGTTGCCATAGGAAACAGCCTCTGCAGGATGGATACATTGTTGTTGTTGTTGCTTAATTTCTTCTCTGTGGGAGACATTTTTTGAGGTCCTACAATAAACAACATGATTATTTTAAATGTCCAGTCTGAACGACACTTCATAAAAGATAGGGTTTGAATGGCCAATTAGAAACAAAACAAACTCGCTGGTGGTGGCACATCGTGGTGGCGCACACCTTTAATCCCAGCACTCAGGAGGCAGAGGCAGGCGGATCTCTGAGTTCGAGGCTAGGATGTCTGAGTTCGAGGCTAGAATGGTCTACAAAGCGAGTTCCAGGAACAGCACAAAGCTACACAGAGAAACCCTGTCTTGAAAAACAAACAAAGAAAGAAACAAAACAAACTCCTTTGCATCATCTATCTCCAAGGGAACACAAACTTCTGCATTCACCAACATGATTGAAGTTAAGTTGTTAACAGAACCTGGTAGGGAGGATGATGTGGACCAACCAGATTTTTCATTCCATAATGGTAGGGATGCAAAAATGACAGCCACTTTGGAAGACAGTAGGATGAGGGTTTATTCAGTTAACCACATCCTAGCATGTCACTTGCAGTCCCATCCTGCAAGTGTACCCCTAAGGAAAACAAATGCATGTCCACAGCAGCATTATTCACAATAGCCCCCGTGGTGGTGCAAACGAGAAACATACTCCACAGGCTCAGGCATTTGAACTTGATCTCCAGCTGGTGGGGCTATTAGTAAAGGTTATGGAGCCTTTAGGGGGCGGAGCCTTGCTGGAGGAAGTATGTCACTAGAGGTGGGCTTTGAGGTTTGATAGATTGGCTTACTCCACTTCCTGTTCTTTCTGTGGGCTTCCTGTGTGTGGATGAAATGTGATCTCTGTTTCCAGAGTATTGAGGCTGGCCTCAAGTTTCTGACCCCATGCCTTCCCCACTGTTATGGGCTGTATCCATTCTAGAACTATAAGATAAAATATATCCTTTTCTCCTCTAAGCGGATTCTACTCATGATATATTATCACAGAAACAGAAAGTAATACTTGCTGTGCCTACCAGTGTGTGTGTGTGTGTGTGTGTGTGTGTGTGTGTGTGTGTGTGTGTGTGTATTTTACACAAATGGTGATATACTATGGAGTATTACTCCACAATGAAAATGAATGAGACATTAATTCATACAACATGGATGATTTTAAAAAGTATTGTGCTAAGGCAAAAACATCAAACACCAAAAATCATTTGCTTATATATATGATCCTGTTTATATCAAGTTCTAGAAGTAGCAAAAGCATCATGGCGGGAAGCAGAGCAGTGGTCACTGGGCTGGGAGAGTCACCAGCAACAGAGGACTGGAAATATGGTGAACAGTTTCCTTGATGCAGGGCCTGGAACAAGATGAAGGATTGTCAGTGGCAGGTCAGGAGCCCGTGTTGGACACCTGTCACCACACCATTGCCCAAGAAGCTCTCCTTAACCATCTCGGCTTCTTTTCTCTAGCATGGGGCTAGTAACTACATGGAGAGGGTGCTGCAGTCAGCACCAAGATGTCTTCCAAGTCCAAGGAACTTGCTTGCTTCTTCCAGCTGCCCAGAGTACAGTCACCCAAATCCCTCCTGGGAACTGCCCTTTGCTTCAGGAGGCTCCTCCCTTAAGGATGCTGAGAAGGCTCAGAAAGGAGTCTGGAGAGGACAGCTGGGAACTGGTACCAGCACCATCAGGCATGGAAGAAGTCACACAGCTTAAAGAAGGATCCTTCTGGGCTCACAGTTTGGGAGATTTTGGTCCACAGCTTGTGACAGCACAGGACATCACACTGAGACTGCCTTGGAGACCAAAGTCTCTTACCTCACAGCAGCCAAGAAGTAAAAAATGGGAACATGCTGTGGACCTAAAACCTCCTTCAAGAGCCAGCCCTCAATCCCCTAACTTCTTCCCACTAGGACCCACCACCTCCAGTTCCACCACCTCTCCCAAACACAGGCTGGAGCCAGGCTTTCAGCACGTGAGCCTTTGAGAAACATTTCATATCCAAACTATAGCAGCCTTCACCTGATGATGTCTCTTCTTAGGCAGCCTAAGGCAATGACCACCTCATATAGGTTTAAAGGCCCCTCAGGTGACATTGATTCACCGTGCAGGGAAGACTATGAAAGACCTGAATCTCTCACCTTGTGAAGGAAACCACCATTCTCAGCTCTGCCTGACCCACTTCCATCCTTTATTCCCAACAGTCTCTCCCAAACCCTCAGATCTACTCTGTGTCTGCCTCTCAGATGCCAACCAGAGAGAGCCACAGGTCTAGTGTTCCCTGGTGCCAGCAAGGTGTGGAGTTTCACAAGGGGTCTTGAAGGAGATTAACAGTTAGCCTTCATGCTTCTTAGGATGAGAGAGGCAAATGTTTGCAGAGGTTTATGAATCACTGAGCTGGAGTTCGTCTCCCCTTCCAGGCTAAGGAGCTGAGATACCCAGCAGGCAGGAGGGTAGGATGCCCCTGTCAATTAACCCATTTGTTTTAAGAACAATGGGCTGTGGTCTCCTTGCAACCAGACTTCATATATAACAACAGAAACCTGGTGTTAGTGAGCTGGCCTTTGGGTCAGCTGGATGACTTGACCTTGCCAAGGGTTGGGGCTGGACTGGCCCAGTACCTGTTCAGCACCCTCAGAAGGACTGAAGCTATACTCCATCTTAATGTCCCTGGTCCTCCTGTCCTGTCCCCAGCCTGAATGACTCCTGTGTGACAAGTGTGGAACCTTCATTTCCAATTCCAAGAAACTCTAGCAGTTCTGGTTGGGTATATGGAGCGTTTCAATAAGGAATTTCCAGACCCTGACTGAAGGGGCCTATGAGGTCATTAGGTTGACCCTTTATAAAGCCAGCACTCCTCTACAAAGTGGCCATCAGTTCTTGCTTGCTTCCCTTGTCTAGTTCACTCCTTCCAAGAACACCCTTCTCAGCTCTGACTGTTTGGAAGACATTCCTCACATGAAGCCAGGTTCTGAAACTCTCCCCAAATCATCTGCTGACTTCTGAGACCACAGACTTCTCCACTTTGCTCCAAACACTCTCTGTAGAGTCTTTGGAACCAGGTTGTAGTAGAGGCAAGAATACTGATTCTTAAGCCAGTGATGGGAGAAGCCAAGAAACCAGCTG
Source organism: Onychomys torridus (assembly GCF_903995425.1). NCBI lineage: Eukaryota > Metazoa > Chordata > Mammalia > Rodentia > Cricetidae > Onychomys > Onychomys torridus. The sequence continues at coordinate 110,572,346 of NC_050445.1, forward strand.
TGTCCTGAAACTGGGGAAAGAACACACAAAACCTAAGAACCATGGTTTTCTGCCCCAAAGTTTATACCCAACTAAACTATCCACCAAGTCAAGTAATAAAGACATTTTCAGACTTGCAGGTTCTTAATAAATTTGTCTTCTGTATTATCTCTCTTCAGAAATTCCTGGAGGATATGTTTGACTATTATGATGGAGAAAGCCAAAAGAGGATGGTCTGGCATACCTGGGTGTGCTCGCTAGTTTATTTTATTTTGTTTTGTTTATTTTTGTTATTTTTTTAAAGATGTATTTATTTATTATGTATACAGAAGAGGGCGCCAGATCTTGTTACAGATGGTTGTGAGCCACCATGTGGTTGCTGGGAATTGAACTCAGGACTGCTGGAAGAGCAGTCAGTGCTCTTAACCTTTGGTGCTCGCTAGTTTTATGTCAACTTGACACAAGTTAGAGTCACTGGAAAAGAGGGAACCTTAATCAAAGAAATGCCTTCGTAAGATCTGGCTTTAGGGAATTTTCCTTTCTTCTTTCTTTCTTTCTTTCTTTCTTTCTTTCTTTCTTTTCTTTCTTTCTTTCTTTGTTTCTTTTAGCTGAGGATCAAACCCAGGGCCTTGTGCTTGCTAGGCAAGCGCTCTACCACTGAGCTAAATCCCCAACCCCTGGCATTTTCTTATTAGTGATTGATGTGGGAGGGACCAGCCCATTGTGGGTAGGGCCATCCCCTAGGCTGGTGGTCCAGGGTTCTATGAGAAAGTAGTTTGAGCAAGCCATGATGAGCAAGCTGGTAAGCAGCAGCCCTCCATGGCCTCTGCATCAGCTCTTGCCTCCAGGTTTCTGCCCTGCTTGAGTTCCTGTGATGGACTATTATGTGGAAGTATAAGCTAAATAACGTTTTCCTCCCCAGAATGCTTTTGGTCATGATGTTCCATCCTAGAAACAGTAACCCTAACTAAGACACTGGAGACACAGGTGTGCACCACACAGGGAAAGGAGGTCACCAGAGGACCCTCTCTAGGTTGCATCTGAGAAAATGCAGTTTGCCTCTGAGCACCCAACAGGTGTCCTGACAGCCTTCCAGATTCCAGGTTTGTGGTTAGCAAAGACAGACGTCCCACCAAAGAGAATAGGCCCAAGATACCAGCTTCAGAGGGAAAACCCACTGGAAACGGAAAATTAGCTGTTTATTCTAAAGAGTTTATGATGACCTAACAAAGCAGGAGCCTTGGAGGATGAGGGCAGGTACAACTCTGGCAGAGTTCTCCTGAACCACTAGCTGAAACTCAAGCTGTGGCCTGACAAGTCTTCAGAGGCACAGAAGCCAGTATTGTGTGAGCTTGTGTTCAAATTTTTGTTTTTAGGAACTCAGTTGGTAGGTGCTTCCCTTGCAAACTTGAGCACCTGAGTTTGGTGCCTAGAACCCACATTCGAAAAAGCCAGGGCATGGCACTTGCAATCCCTGAAGCTCAAGGACCAGTTACAAAGTAGCTGTTGTTGTTTACAAGTGGACTCCAGCCCTTGGCTACCTCCACACTGCTCCATCTAGGGCAGGGGCTCTCAGCCTTCCCAATGCCGCAAGCCTTTAATACAGTTCCTCATGCTGTGGTGACCCCAACCCATAAGATTATTTTCATTGCTACTTCATAACTATAAATTTGTTACTGTTATGAATCATAATGCAAGTATTTTTGGAGATAGAGGTTTGCCAAAGGGGTTGTGACCCATGGTTGAGAACCACTAATCAGGAGGCTCCTTCCTTCAGAAGAAAGTGGGACATCTCTTGGACCATCCCCAATTCCAGCTGGCTGGGATAGGTGTGGGAGGTGGAATCAATGCACCATTTATCACAAGAAAGCATCCAAATAAAATGGCAATAACAGGAGACAGGAAGAACCTGGGACCATGTTCCTGTGGGCACACAATCAGCCAGATCACCTCAAACTCTACCCTGATACAGAAACTAGCATCTCTCTGGTTTGGCCAACTGCCATATTTGTTCCCCTGGATACATCTGAGTCCTATGGATTAGGTGAGGACTGTGACTGTGATTGCATGGCCACAGGAGGGGACTTCTGTGGTGGGCTCTCTTCTTAAAGACTCACAGGAAGGGACCTTCTTCTCTGTCTCATGGATGTTCCTGTGATGAGTCCTGGAGTTGACACAGTCATGTTCCCATGCAGGGGACCACTAAAAAGGATGAAAGCAGGGGGCTGGTGAGATGGCTCAGCGGTTAAGAGCACTGGCTGCTCTTCCAAAGGTCCTGAGTTCAATTCCCAGCAACCCCATGGTGGCTCACAACCATTTGTAATGAGATCTGGTGCCCTCTTCTGGCCTGCAGGGACACATGTAGGCAGAACACTGTATACATAATAAATAAATTTAAAAAAAAAAAAAGGATGAAAGCAAATTTACCAAATCTGGCTGAGAGGGACAGCCTGGGGTAGAGGAGCAGGATGACATCCCCAAGCCACTTCATAAAACCACCCATGATTGTCTCTGTGGCATAGGACAGTAACTTCCCATAGCCAGTCAGCCAGCTGTAGCTAAAGGAACTTTGTAAGTCCTACAGCTTGGAGATCCTTGCTGGCCATGCTGGGCTCCAAGCTGCAGGCAGCTGCAGGACCTCAGTTTCCTCTCTCCTGGGTGCAGGGACCTTGGCTCCTCCGCAGTCTCCAGCCCTCAGCTGCCTCCAGCCAGGCAGGCAGCTCCTCCCCCAGGTCAGGGTTTATCAGGCATCTACTGTCAGCGAACTATCCGACCCTCTGGACACTGCTAGCTTGTCTGCAGATAAGCTACTGTTCCTAACAGTCCTATACACGATCTTCGTGTGAATCAAATCAGATAATGGATTATTTGAAAACAGACTGTGTGTCGATTTACGAGACTGGAAAGTGAGTTTGTGAGGATGAATGAACAACAAATCTCTGTAATCCAAGAACAGGGCCTAACAGCAGGCAGATACTCTGTAAACACAGGGGAAATGTGAACTGTAACCAATCAGGATCCTGCAATTCCTTCAAGCCGCAGTGATTGGCTGATGGATGGACCAGCTACGTCAATAAACTGGTCAAAGTGAGTCCAGGGCTTTGAGCAGCTAGAAGATTATGGTCCATCTCTGCATCCCACCAGCGTGTGTGTGATGCGCCAGAATGACTGGGCTAGTGCCACACAAGTTGAGGGGCTTCCCAAGAATGGACCCTAAAGAGGAAGCAGACCCCACCACAGAAAACAATGAAGTGTGCTTCCTAAGCCCCTGGATCAAGCCACACCTAAAGAGCATGCTGAGTCTTCAGTTATGTGCAGCCCTTCTTCAGGAACTCATTATGGAGACCAGGCTGGCCTCGAACTCACAGCGACCCGCCTGCCTCTGCCTCCCAAGTCTAGTTTGCTTTCTATTGCTGTGATAAAACGTCATGACCAAAACTTGGGGAGGAAAGGATTTGTTTGGTTTCTACTTCCACAGCAAAGCCCATCATTGGGGGAAGTCAAGACAGGAACTCAAGCAGGAGCAAAGGCAGGAACCATGGAGGGTGCTGCTGACTGGCACACTCCTCGTGGCTTGCTCACAACCCAGGGCCACCTGCCCATGCAGGGCACCACCCACACTAGCACGGACCCTCCCACATCAACCATCAATCAGGAAAATACCCCTACAGACTTGACCATAGTCCAGTCTGATGGAGGCAATGCCTCAGTTGAGACTCCCCTTTCCCAGATGACTAGCTTGTGTCAAGTTGACAAAACTTTACCCAGTCCAGTGATCCCTCTGTACGCAGCTGAACATGGCATCACTCCTGCTGCATGGTGGGTAGGGAAATGCTGATGGCAGTCTTGGTTTTGCATGGAGGTGGCATCACAGGTGTTCCCTTCACTGTGGGAATTGAAAGGTGACCAGAAGGCTTCCCTGTCCTTGGCACACTATAGAGATTTCCAAAACAGACCAACGCAAAGGGGTTTAGACTCAACCCAAGCTCTGCCATGTGATGCACCCTCCGGTCTCCTAGAGATCTCACTAGAGAGGCCCTGCTGGAACTAACCTGTCTCAGCAGTTCTCTATCACAGCAGAGGGGCCATATTAGCTCCAAGCAGCCCACAGGACATCCAGCAAGGGCAGCCAGGACAAAGTGGGCTGGAGCAGACCAACATGGAGAGGCAGACACTGTCAGATGGAACTGAACATCCACATCCTGGGTCTGGCTGCTCTGTGGTCCAGCAGATTCCCTGCTAGGTTGGCTCCCCAGGGGACAGACTCCAAGAAAGGCCTGGAGTGAGCATCTCTTGGAGAGCCAAGGGGCGGGATGGGCAGGGAGGGAAGTGCACCTGGAGGAGGAGCTAGGGCATCTTGGGGTAGCCTGCAGCCAGAGCAGGGGCTTGTCATTAACCCTCAGTCCTGGCCACTCATCAGAACCAGGTTGTCCCCAAGCAGATGTCTGACCCTCGGGGAGCAGCTCTTTTTCCTTGGAGTTATTTTAAGAGTGAGTTCAGCAAATAGCTCTTCCGGTAATGAAGAGACACATCAGGAACGTGAGACCCAGCAGTGTGTCCGAGGCACCTCCTGACAACCCAAACCAGAAAGGAGATGTGTCCCTCACTCCTTGTCTGCCTCCACTTCCCTGTGTTCTCAGGCCGTGCTCTGGGAGAAATCCAAAGCACTGGGAACATCCTCCTATCTGAATCCAGTGGCCTTTGGGAACATGGAGAAAGCCAAGCCTGAGCTAGCTTGGTCACTTGCTCACACTGTCCATGTTGAGGCATGCACAAGATGTGGGAGGTCTTCTCTTCCCTTACTCATTAGGGAACCCTCACATTCCCAGTGACCACAGTATCTGCCATGTCCCCAGAATTCTGTGTCCTTGAACATGGTTAAGTGAACATGCATCACTCCATGCATTCTGGAACTTTATCTAATATGTGACCTGGTGGAAGTCAGTCCATGGGGTAGGTGAGGTGAACGCTCCCAATGGGACTTTGAGTCTGTATCTCCACTTGAACTCCAAGAAAAGCTTGTGACACGTGATGGTGACTTCTTAGAAGCCCAAACCTCTCTAATTGGCACGTGGGTGTTCTATGTCCCCTCTGCAGCAAAAGAACATCATCTCCAACTGGGTCCAAGTATGGCCTGCAGAAGGAGGGGCAGCCTGGGGTTCCCAGGTGTCGGGGTGGTGGTGCAGTCAGTACCCCTCACTCTCAGACTTCCTCCGGCCTCTGCGGGAAGCCTGGCCATGCCAGCCAACATGTGTGGCACAGTGGCCTGGGTTGCAAAATATATCCGGCATGGCAGTTGGTAAAGTTATGCAATCACCCCCAACTTACGGAAACCACCTTGAGGTGCTCCCAGGGAGCAGAGGTTGGATGGTCCGGCTACCCAGCTGGCTGCAGGCCTAAAGTGATAATTGGCTTCCTACAATCCCCAGAGGTCACCTTGTGAGAGTGGGACCAACCCTTGAGGAGGCCAGAGAGCATGCTCCAAGGAGCTGTGTTGGCCAGCTGGAGGAGAGGGTCCTGTCAGGGATCAATCAGTCACCCTCCTTCTCAGGTGAGACAGCAAGCTTCACGCAAGGCTCAGGTAGCAAAGAGACTGAGAGGATAGTCCCCCCAGCTCCACATGGGAGCTCTCTCCTGTTCAGAGCAAGATGACATGAGGGAGGAGACAAGTCCACATGAGGGAGGGGACAAGTCCACATGATGATGATGATGACGCCCTGGGATTCATCAAAGCAATGTCAGGCTGTGCCCTGGAGCCACAGCTTCCCCAGCTGCATGGTCAGCCATTCCCGAGAGTGCTGTAAAGCACAGCCAGAGGGATCCTGGAGCTAAGCCCAGGCCCTGCCCACCCCAGCCTCCTCCACAGCTCCCAGTCAGGGAGGAGCTGCCCTAATTGGGTTAAAGCCCTGTTTACCTAGATGGGACTCTGGCCCTGCCTCCCCCGTGCCCTGGGTGGTCACAGCCTCCTGGCTCTCAGTTCTCTGACAGGGACACAGATGAAGGATGTGAGAGGAAGAGCTGGCCTTGTTCCATTCTCTACACCTGGCCACCTACACCTCAGGCCCCCAGTTCCGAGGCTGCGGAACGTGCCATGGTTTCCTGCCCTCTCAGTCTCCTCATCCCTGCCGAGGGGGGTGATTCTGTGTGAATTTTCATTAGACGTTGTACAACAAACATACTTTACCTTGCTCTTTCTGTTCCACAGTGTGTCTGAGGCCAACTTGTTAAAATCCTCAGGGCCAGCCTGTTTGCCTCGGCTGTGGGAAGCATTAGAGCAGCGGGGCCCCAGCTTCAAGTTGTCCTGGCCCACTTGTTAGAGCGTGGCCACTTGCAAGTCAACTCCTGTATTTTATTCATTTGTGTGTGTGTGTGTGTGTGTGTGTGTGTGTGTGTGTGCACCAGGTGCACGTGTGGAGGTCGGAGGACTTTTGCGTGGCTCTTGTCTCCTTCTGTTGTGGCTTCTGAGTGGAACGTGGGTTGTCAGGCTTGTGTGGCAAGCGCTTTTACCTGCTGAGAAATCTCACCAGCCCAAAGTGTGGGGATTTTGCTTTTATTCTTGGCCTTTTGCTCTGTATTGCCCATGTCTAGTCGTGTGACATTTGGGCTCCAAAGGACCCTACATGTCCATCAGTCTCATACAATGAGGATAATAGCATTGCTGCTGTGACTTTTTCTGAGGACACGGAGCAAAGCGTCTCTTTCCCCCAGATAGGCCACCAATGATACACCAAAAGAATTCCAGGTTCTCCAACTCGATGAACCAATGACTTTCTTGGGGTCACTCACAGGAGCATGGATGAGGAGTCACTCACAGGAACATAGGTGAGTGTTTACTCACAGGAGCGCAGGTGAGGGGTTACCTGCAGGAACACAGATGACTCAAAAACAGTCAGATCACTGGGAAGTCATCCCCTATCTTGGGTGACACCCTCATGGAAGCTGCATTATGGAATCCCACCTTCAGTCAGATTGCATTTCCTATACACTCTAGTACCCCCACTAAAACCACGGGTGGCTGGAAGCTGGGGTGACAGTGTGTGGAGATCTGGAGACGGCCTATCCCCTGCTTCTACCACAAATGTCAGCCGCTCCATTTGCTACTGGGCCAAGAGTTCTCTAGGTCACTGTAGAAACCTCTGTCCCATGATGGCTGCTGGTCACATCGTGCCTGAAGGAGAACACTATGCAGGAAACAGCCACAAACCCCTGTCACATAGCGACAGCACAGGACACAGCTGTGCAGTTCATAGTTGACACATGTGATAGAAGACAGTGTTACTGCACCACACAATTGCTGTACTGGACTCCTGTGTATCACAGCCTTGAGGGGGTCCTACAGAGTCTGCAAGAAGGCGTTGCCATTGTCAAAGGATGATGGGAGCTCCATGGGAGTTACAGCTTCTGAAGACCAAGGACAGTGATCCCCAAGTTAATTTCTAAGACCAGTCCTCCCTGCCCTTCTCTTTAAAGATTCATCTTTATATTTAATTATGTGTCTATGTGCAGGTTTCTGCTAACAGAGACCAGAATAGGGCATCAGATCCTGGAGGTGGAATTAATAGGCAGTTATGAGCCTCCTGACATGGGTGCTGGGAATCGATAGAATCTTCTGGAAGAGCAGAATATACTTTTAACTGCTGAGGCACCTCTCCAGACCATTCTCTTCTTTAAAATCCAACCTAAAGCTGGTGTGGTGGTGCCTGCCTTTAATCCTAGCACTTGAGAAGCAGAAACAGGTGGGTGTCTGCGAGTTCCAGGCTAGCCAGGGCTACATAGTAAGACCCTATCTCAAAAAAAAAAAAAAAAAAAAAGCAAAACAAAATTCAACCTAACTAAAAGTATTTATTTGTTATTTATTTATGGTTATATTTATTTTTATTTCATGTGCATTGGTATTTCACCTGCATGTATGTCTGTGTGAGGGTTCGGATTCCCTCGAGGCAGAGTTACAGGCAGTTGTGAGCTGCCATGAAGGTGCTGGGAATTGAATCCAGGTCCTCTGGAGGAACAACCAATGCTCTTGACCATCAAATCTACTTTGATTAAAATGGCTGTGTTACCTTCCAGGTTCTCTGGCTTTTGTTTTGTGTGTTACACTCACTGTCTGAAGTCCCCTGTGTCTGGCCTCAAGCGTTTCCTTCAGTATTTCTCCTAAGACAGGTCTGCTACCCACGGATCATCTCAGGGTTTGTGTGTGTGGAAATGTCTTTAGCTTGTCTCTCGGCACACTTAAGGTGCCGTCCAGGGCCACCCACAGCCTCTCTCTGTTCCCATCACCCTGTCCCCTCCTCACAGTGTGGCACTTTCTCCAAAGAAAGCAAGCCCACTTTCCTGCTGTCTTCAAGACCTCGCTATTGGTTTAAGGTTGGTGTTTTGACCCTGCCATGTCTGTCATGGGTCATGGTGTCTGTCCAGCTTGGAGTGAACTGTCAGAACACTAGGAAGTTTTCAGCTGTAACTAAAGCAAACATTTTTCCCCACTTCTCTCTCCTCTCCCTGTCTGGCTTTTCCATTGTGCAAATGCTGGTGTGCTTAGATTTGGAATCTTTTTCTTCATTCTCTCCTTACACACTGTGTAATCTACCAATCTACCTTCAAGATCACCAATTCTTTCTTCAGCCTCTTTAAAACCTACTGTGGACAGACTTGAGCATTTGTGATTTTACTTTTTCATTTTGCTTGTTTTTCTTTTTTAAAATATATTTATGTGTCTATGCATATGCCACAGGTGTGCAGGTACCTGCAGAGGCCAGAAGAGGCTGTCAGCCCTGGAGCTGGAGTCACAGGCAGTTGGGATCCCCCCTGTGTGGGTGCTGGGAACCGAACTCTGGTCCTCCAGAAGAGCAGCAGATGCCCTTCATCACTGAACCATCTCTCCAGCCCGTTGCTTGTATCTTTAACTTGACAATTTCTTCTTGTTTGTTTCAAGTACTGGGATTTAAACCAGGGCCTCATGTAAAGCACTGGTTCTGTCACTGACTGACACCCTCAGATCTCTATCTGCTTTTTAGAAAAATACTTTGTGTCTTTGCTGACATTTTCTGCTGATGTGGCACTGTCATGATGCATTCCTGACATCTTTAATTGTGATTTCTTTAGTTGTTTTTCTTGGGTTTTTGTTTTTGTTTTTCTTTTCTTTTCTTTTTTTTCTTTTTTGGTCTTTCGAGACAGGGTTTCTCTGTAGCTCTGAAGCCTGTCCTGGACTAACGCTGTAGCCCAGGCTGGCCTCGAACTCACAGAGATCCGCCTGCCTCTGCCTCCCAAGTGCTGGGATTACAGGCATGCGCCACCACCATCCGACTTTCTTGTTTTTGTTGTTGTTGTTGTTTTGTTTTATAAGGTGACATCTTATCTGTTAAATTCTAAGTGCTGACCTAAGACACAGTCTTTGTTGCCACCATTTTTCATTTCTCCACACTTATTTTCTTGTTGAAACTGGACATTTTAGACAGTACACTACAGCAGCTCTGGGTGCTGCCTCATGACCCTCAGCTCCACATCAGAATTTGTCTGCTGATGAGTTGGAAGGTATCTACTGGTGACGTCACATAGCCACCCCACAGCACTCTCTCCACCTCTCTCCAGCCTTGGTGGCTGCCTTGGCCATGCCCAAGGCTCCCTTTGGAGGGACACTGGCAGGTCTCTCTCTGTTGTTTCCCTGAGCACACCAGGAGCCACCGAGATGACAGCATGCCATCTCTGCAGTCATCTGTGGTGAAAACTGTTTCACACTCTGACCCAGTCAAACGCAGCCTTCTCTGAAGCCACGGTGTGTATGTAGTCAAAAACCATCACCTTTGCCTCCATCTGGTCTGTCCCTTTACCTTCAGCCTCCAGGAAGCAAGAGAAGCTCCAGGGTGTAAAGCTTGAGACGCGTCTTTGTTCCCTGGGTCAGTGAATGGTCTGTGATGTGGTGAGGCGGTCGCAGGGACCATCTCCTGTCACCAAGTGGGCTCTTGTCTTGCCCTCTCCAAGAACGGGGAAGGCAGTACGTAGAGTACAAAAGGAAGTACTTCATTACTAACCCAGGACCTAACAACAGAAAAGAATAAAATGGATCGCCACTTAGGTGGGTCCTTCTCAGTTTCCAGTGTCCTGATGCAGAGTCCAGCCCTCTGCCAGAGCAGGGAACCAGCAAACCAGGAACCTGGCCTGGAAACACTCAAACCTCAGACTCACCCAAATCTACTGAGAAACATGCTGACTCTGATTGGCTGAACGTGAGCACACAAGGAGAAACCCAGGAACAGTCAGGGAAGGCTGGCAGACCTTAAGCTTGCTGCGATTCTCGGTTGCTATGGTAATCGAAGGCTTGCTGCTTTCCCACCTATGGGCTCTGGTCATCAATTTCCTTCAGCAGAGGTTTCAGTTCGTTTGCAGCTGCTGCTATATTGATTGACAGCTGTCAGTAAGCCATTCTTTGCCTTCTGGGCTTGAGTTTCCCAGTCATATATTGGGAGTAAGTTCTATATTGGGGGTCAGGGGAGCTCCATTTTGGAGTTGTATTTAGCATGGCTGTCCACCTCTGCACTTCTTTCTCTCTCTCTCTCTCTCTCTCTCTCTCTCTCTCTCTCTCTCTCTCTCTCTCAGTCTCTCTCTCCTTTTTTAGGTTTTTTGAGACAGGCTTTCTCTATGTAGCCCTAGCTGTCCTGAAACTTACTCTTTAGAACAGGCTGGCCTCAAAGATCAGAGATCTGCCTGCCTCTGCTTCTTGAGTGCTGGAATTAAAGGTGTAAGCCACCACACCTGGCTTCATAGCTGTCTTTTAAAAGCAGTATTAATTAGAGATTTTCTGTTCCTTGCAGAAAATCTCATTTTAACTACTACACCATCCAAAATACTTCTTTTGGGGGATGATGGCCTGTGATGAACCAGCCTGACTCCATCTTAAGATCAGTAGCCATCTTGTTACAAGGTCAAAATAAATTCATTTTTGTTTCCCTACTTAAGTTGCAGCTGGGCAGTCATGGCACACACCTTTGTCCCCACCACTGGGGAGGCAGAAGCAGGCAGATCTCTGTGAGTTCAAGGCCAGGCTGGTCTACAGAGTGAGTTCCAGGACAGCAAAGGCTACACAGACCCAGTCTCTAGAAAACAAAACAAACAAACAAACAACAACAACAACAAAAACTCCTTAAGTTTCTATGTCTTAGAATTTAATCATCCCTTGAATCTTCTTGAAATTTGACCTTGTCCGCGCCTGTCTGAGTCTTGGCCTGTACCCACCTTCATGAGATAAGATGTTCTGCAAATAATTTTGAGATGTATTTCCACGTTCCTATGTAACCAAGACTGCTCTGAAAATCCCCCAGCCCTTAAAACTACCCCCCCAGTTGCTGGGTGGTGATGATACACACCTTTGATCCCAGCACTTGGGAGGCAGAAGCAGGTGTAGCTCTGAGTTTGAGGCCAGCCTGGTCTACAGAGTGAGTTCCAGAACATTCAGGGCTACACAGAGAAATCCCATCTCAAAACAAAAACAAAAACAAAAACAAAACCCCCAAACAAAAAACAAACACAAACAAACAAAACCCACAGGCCTAATCTTACCGTTTTTTGAGCTAGATAAACCCCACTTTCTCCTGTGTTCATGCTGTTCTTTCAAATCCCACTTTAGGGAGACAGCCCTATCTGACAGAAAATAAATCTTGCTTAATTTGACTTAAAAAAAATTGGGTAATGGTCTTTACTCTCATTCAATGGGATTAACATGTGAGCAGAGGTTACTTGGTGGGGCATCTTGCAAACCCCCACACTCAGGAGGCTGGAACAGGAAGATCACAGGTTCAAGGCCAGCTGGGCCTGCAAACTAAAAACTGAAAACGAATTTAGAGCCTGACTCCAGATGCCTACCTCTCTAGCTCTTGCCGCTTCTAGGCCTCTCCTCTTTCATCACACAGCTCCTCCATCTATGTTCCTTCCTGTGAAGTCCCCACAAGGTCCCTGTCACTTAGGATGTTATTTCCCCACTTTACAAGTGGGTGGCAAAGACTGGATAAAGTCACGAAGCAACCAAGTTTCCCCACCTAGTGTACACACAGCCCTGCTCAGCCTCCCATGCTGTGTTCTCATTCCTGTTCAGGCTGGTTGCATAGAAATCACACTCAGGACATAATTTAATTTCCCCTGTCCCCACCTTCACTCACATTGTGTCTCTCCTCCAGTGGGGATGGGGAAGCCCCCACCCCTACTCCATCTCCTTCCTGAATCCACTCCTTCCTCTGGTCTACTAAGAGGTCACTCCAAGTATCAGGTAACCTGGGTCTTGGTGATTGGATCATAGGTGGACTCATGACACAGGTTGCACCTGTTCTGGGTGCTTGAACTTTTGCTGGAATATTAATAAAGTAGGAACTTCTGTCCCTATATTAAAAAAATAAATAAACCATATAAAGATGGGAAATACACAGGCATCTGGATCCTATATGATGCTTTGTTGACTTTGAATTTTTAAATGCTAATATACAAAAAACAATAGTTTCTGAAAGACATTGGATTATGGAAACTGCTAAATTAAACCAACTCAAATATTTTTAAATGTCTTAACTTCAAAATGTAAGTCAGAAAATACATGTGTTTGGGGAGAGGTTATGCCTTTGTTGCCACAGGAAACAAAAAAATTATAGTTCTCTTCAAAATTAATAAAGATCAGATTTGATTCTGGGAGACCTTCTGAAAATCTTGACTACAGACATAAAAAAAGAAACCCCAAAAGACTACAGGACAGATGATATATACTGATCCCTCTACATGGGAACAGCTCTGAGACTGGATAAGACTTGATAAATCTTGTTAGCTACAGAGTCATGACTTATTAATACATATCATCCTCTCATATGGATGGATAGAGACTTATATTACAGTTTGGTTACACAGTCCAAATGGACTTACAAAGTTAACTTATAAAGTTAAAAGATGCCTTTTACCTGCTCAAACATAAGACAAAATATCATCTTTAGCTGACTTGTGCACACTGCACATTCCATACTTGTGTTAATGTAGATATATATGTTACCTTTAAAAGTCTGTGTTTTTTAAGAACAAAAGACCAGACACCAAAGAAAACAAGTAGCCCAGGTGATCCAGCCTCTCAGAATGCCTCTGTTGCAGTTTCCCCAAAATTCTACGTCCAGAACAATTTCAAAGCTGCTCACTGAGATGGCCCAGCTCGCAGACTACTGTAGCCAAGATTTCAGATAAGTCCTATATTTTCCCATCACACCAAGACTATACAATAACTAGCTTTCCTAGGCCTTGACCACTATCCCACTTTTCTCAGGGTCCCCTAAATTTGCTGTTTCCCCCAGACAACAGGAAGCAGTCTAGCTAACACAATGCCCACATTTCCAAGAGGTGGGGTGGGTGGTGTTTGGTCATTTGGTAGGTTATGGACGTTTGTAATCATTTAGGGAGGTTGGTTTCAAGTTATCAAATTCAGAAAAAAACTCACAAAAGAGGTGTAAAATATACAGAGTTGAAAGACATAAAAGTTTAAGTTGTTTATCTAAGAAATGTTTTGAGGCCTAAAAAGATATTTCTAAGGTGGTAATAGAAGTTATCATAAAAAATGGTTTAGGTATCAAATTTTGAATTCATCAAGATAGGATAGATAATAGAGTATTTTCTCTGAAATTGCCAAATACAAATGGACTGGACATTGCAAATGTAATTCTTACCTGATAATTGTTCTTATTATATATAATTTTACTGTGTTAGAGTTAAACTCTTTCCTTTTTTATTTAGACAAAAAGAGAGAAATATTGCAGAATATTTGCTTACACTGTAAAGATGTATCTTTGCCAAGGCATCTTCTGATTGGTTTAATAAAGAGCTGAATGGCCAATAGCTAGGCAGGAAGAAGTTAAGTGGGACTTCCGGAGACAGAGAGGACTCTGAGAAGAAAGGCAGAGTCCCCAACCAGATATAGAGAAGAAACAGTTGACTCAGTGGTTAAGAGAACTCCTTGCTCTTGCAGAGAACTCAGTTCAATCCAGGCACCTACATAATGGCTTAAAGCCAGCTGTAACTCCAGTCCCAGGGGATCTGATGCCTTCTTCTGACCTCTGAGGGCACCAGGCATGTACATGGTGCATATACATGCATGCAGGCAAAATACTCATAAACATAAGATAATAAAATAAATAAACATGAAAAGAGAGATTTAAAAAAATCAATTTGGTAAATTAAAATTTTAAACTATTTTTACTTTTTTTTTTTTTTTTGGTTTTTCGAGACAGGGTTTCTCTGTGTAGCTTTGCACCTTTTCTGGAACTCACTTTGTAGACCAGGCTGGCCTCAAACTCACAGAGATCCACCTGCCTCTGCCTCCCGAGTGCTGGGACTAAAGGCATGCGCCACCACCGCCCGGCCTATTTTTACCTTTATTTTCTCAAGTCATTAGTTCCATTATGTTCTCAGAACTGTGTAGCCATTGCCTCTCTGTGGTTTTAGAACATTTAAAAGTTTTTTTTTAATGTGTACATTTGTATACATATATGCCTCATGTATGTGGCTGCCTCCAGAGGCCATTAGAATTGACTGGAGTCACAAACAGTTGTGAAGCGAGTCCATGAAGGTGTTGGAGCAAAGTGGGTCCTCTGCAAAGGCAGTAGGCGTTGAGCCAGCTCTTGAGCACCACAGAATATTTTCTTCTTCTTCTTCTTCTTCTTCTTCTTCTTCTTCTTCTTCTTCCTCCTCTTCTTCTTTTAATATGTGTTGGTGTTTGGCCGGCGTGTATGTCTATATGAGAGTGTTGTGTTACAGACAGTTGTGAGCCACCATGTAGGTGCTGGGAATTGAACCCAGGACCTCTGGAAGAACAGCCAGTGCTCTTAACCACTGAGCCATCTCTCCAGCCTCCCACAGAATATTTTTATCACACACACAGGAACTCTAGACACTAGCCATCCAGTCACTGTCTCTGCAGACTTTCCTGAGTACTTTGTGCACACTGAGTCATCCAACCTGCAGCCTCCACATGGAAGCTCCTTCACTGATACTCGAAACACTGCCTACCCAGCCTCCTGTCCAGTCTTGCACTATGGTGGCTCTGGGGGCTGTTTGTGCCCTTTGGAAATGCTACTGCTGAATTCATAGAAGCATTTTTGTGGACATGTGTTATTTGTTTTGTTTGAGATAGGGTTTCTCTGTGTAGTCCTGGCTGTCCTGGAACTTGCTCTGTTATCCAGGTTGGCCTTGAACTCAGAAAACTGCCTGCCTCTGCTTCCCAAGTGCTGGAATCAAAGGCCCGTGACATCACAGACAGCTTTAAGATTTATTTTCAATTATGTGCGCATATGTGTGTGTTGCACACAAAAGTCTAGGTGCCCACAGAGGCCAGATGTGTTGTATCTCCTGGATCTGGAGTTAAAGGTGGATGTAAGCCACCCAATGTGGGTGCTGGGAGCTGAGTTTCAGTCTTCTACAAGAGCAGTAAGCCATACACTAACCACTGAGCCATCTCTCCAGCCCCCTTGTGTGTTTTGATAAGTCAAAGTGGCCTGTTTCCAAATGGCTGCAGTTTCACACTCCCAGCAGCAGCATGTGAAGGCAGCAGCTTTCAACACCCTCACCAACCTTTGTGCCACACTTTCATCAGGCCCATCCTGACCAAAAGCAACTTGGGAGGAAAGAGCTTTTTCACCTCCGCCTCCATATCTCAGCCCATCATCAAGGGGAGCCAGAGCAGGAACTCTAGCAGGGACCTAGAGACAAAATGTGTAGCAAGGACCATGGAGGAGGAGGAGGATGCTGAATGACTTGCTCTCAGTTGCTTAGTCTGTGCTCTTATATAACCAAGGACCACCTGCCCAGCGGCATCACCATCCCTAGTGATCTGGCCTTCCCAGATCAATCATTAATCAAGAAAATGCACTGCACACCTACCTCAGGCAAGATAATGGAGGCATCTTCTCAACTGAGGTTTCTCTCCCCAGATAACTCTAGCTTGTGTCAAATGGGGTGTATGTGGTTTTTTGTTTTGTTTTGTTTTGTTTTTGAGACAAGTGCTAACGTAGTCCCAGCTAGCCTTGAACTCACTCTGAAGCCAAAGATGACCCTGAACTCTTGAGTCTCTTGTTCTGCCTTCCAAATGCTGAGATTACACACACATGCTACCATGTCTGTTTAAAGCTGTATTGAGGATTAAAGTAGGCAAGTACTCCCAACTGGGCCATATTCCTCGTCCATCAAATCACTCTCTCAGTTACTGTTCTGTTGCTGTGAAGAGACACGTGACCACTTATAAAATAAAGCATTTAATTGGAGATTGCTCACAGCTTCAAAGGGTTAGTCTACAATTATCATGGCAGAGTGTGGCGGTGGGCAGGCATGCTGCTGGATCAGTACTGAGAGCTTATCTTCTTATCTGCAGGTTGGAAGCACAGAGAGGGCTGTGGGAGAGAGGGAAAGGAGAGGGAGAGAGAGAGACAAAGACTGGGCCTATTCATTGTTTGTTTGTTTGTCTTTTGAGACAGGATTTCTCTGTGTAACAGTCCTGGCTATCCTGGAACTCGCTTTGTACACCAGGTTGGCCCTGAACTCACAGAGATCCTCCTGCCTCCAACTCACGAGTGCTGGGATTAAATTGCCCCTGGCTTGGTCTTTTGAAACCTTAAAGCCCACCTCCAGTGACACACTTCCTCCAACAAGGCCACACCTCCTAATCCTTCCTGCGGGACCACCAACCGGAAGCCAAGCATTCAAATATATGAATGACACTGTGCAGGCTCTTCTCACCCAATCCACCACAGTTAGTTTGATTCTAAAAATTACTGTTTGCCGGGCGGTGGTGGCACTGTTAATCCTCACAGCCTCCCAGAGTGCAGGTTCTGGCTCACACAGATAAAATCAAAGTTCAGAGGGGTAAGCCCACTTACCAGCACCCACAACGGTGACTGATCTGGGATCCAAACACATCCAAGAGGTAGGAACTCTCCTCACTGGGTGACACAGCTGTTGTCCCCCCTGGCCACCTGTCTGTCACCCTCTAGCCTCTATGACCTCTGGACTCTAGAACCAGGATGCCAAGGAGGGCTCAGCTTCCCTAAAGGGTTATAGCTGGAAGCTTGGTCCCCAGTGGCTATGTTGAGAGTGATGGGACCCCAAGAAGAAGATCCAGGGCAAGTAAACAAGTCATGGCCATGACCTCCACAAGGGAATGATTTTGGTCTCAGATAGTGAGTTATTTTCTCAAGAATGAGCTATGGTGTTGTGGAATAATCTTTTGGTACACTGTGAAGTGTGTTGTTCTGATTGGTTTAATAAAAAGCTGAACAGCCAATAGCTAGGCAGGATTTTCAGACACACAGGATGCTGGGAAGAAGTGGGGAGTAGCCAGATGGAGGAAGCAGTATGAACAGTACAGGGTAAAGGCAATAAAGCCACAAGACAAAAAGTAAATTGATAAAAATTGGTTAATTTAAGTTGTAAGAGATAGTAACCAGCCTAAGCTATTGGCAGGGCTTTTATAATTCATAAGTCTCCGTGTCATTATTGGGAGCTGACAAAAAGGTCCAGCTACACTATGGAGCTGGAGAGATGGCTCAGAGGTTAAGAGCTCTTCCTGCTCTTGCAGAAGACCTGAGTTAGTCTCCCAGCAACCACATAGTGCTCACAATCCATTCATAACTCTAGTTCCAGGGGATCTGATGCCCCATTCTGGTCTCCACAGGCACCAGGCACACACGTGGTGCACATGCACTCAAAGTTAGAATTCCTAGCTACTCCCCCAACTACATGGCCACACATGCACTGTCCAGTAGCCAGGCAAGATGCTTAATCATCCCAGGGCCTTATGTCCTACATAATCCGTGCGCTGCATGATCACGTAATTTGTAATTTGCGCGCAGCATGATCACATAATCTATGTGTATGCCTGGTGTAGCTACATAAGCCCATATGTGCACATGCGGAGGTGGGGGACTTATAAAAGCGGATTACACATATGCCCCCTCCTTTCTTCCTGCATGATCATTCCAAGGCCTATGCACACCCCTTCTATTTCCTTCCCTTAATAAAATCATATAGTGTGTTTCCATTGTGCCTAACGGCTTCCCTCGCATGGTAAACAGCGCCATTTAATAAATAACATTACGCCGCTTAATAAATAACACTCAAAATAGAATAAATGAATTAAAAAAAAAACTGAGTTTGGCTGGAGATAGAGCTTCTGTCCCGGAGGTCCTCTAGGACTGTGCACTAAATAAACATCTTTTCTTCAGGTATTTTGTTAAACCAACAGGAAATGGACAAGGACATGGGGTAAGAGTGATACACCCTTCCTTCCAGGTTCTTCTTCCTCCCTCTCCTTTATAAGGACTATGTCCTTAATTGCGTCATCAGCCTGCGATGGTGTCCCGGCCTAAAAAGCGGGCGGGCCCTCTGTGCCTTCCTTTTCTCTTTCCGCTCTCTTCCCTCCACATGGTCTCTCTGTTTCTCTGTTTCTCTCTCTTCCTCTCCCAATAAAGCTCTAGAAAGGTAACTATGACTCGTGACTCTCCTCCAGCACTCTCCTCCGTCAGCATGGCTGACAAGCTCTGCTGCCACTATAACCAACATCCTTCTCCTTCTCCTTCTTTAGTTTTTTGACACAAGGTTTCTGTGTGTAGCCCTGGCTGTTCTGGAACTTGCTCTGTAGACCAGGCTGGCCTCGAACTCAAAGATTCATCTGCCTCCAGGTGAATTAAGGCGAGCACCATTCATTGCATCCCACCCTTTCTTCCAGCCTCGTATAGGGACAAAATGTGGTTGTTTGAAAAACTTCCCTGCCGGGCAGTGGTGACAGACACCTTTAATCCCAGCACTCCGGAGGCAGAGGCAGGTGGATCTCTGTGTTCAAGGCCAGCCTGGGCTACGGAGTTCCAGGAAAGGCATAAAGCTACCCAGAGAAACCCTGTCTTGAAAAAAGAAAAAGAAAAAGAAAAAGAAAGAAAGAAAGAAAAACTTCCCTGCCTTTCCACTCAGACATCCCTATATTCAGCTATGTAAATGTATAGGACAGTAGCTAACCGAATTCTACCCCTCTCCTTCCTCAGAGAAGGAGAATTCCTTCGGATGTTGGGGGTGGGGTGGCAGGTAAACGCCAGCTATCCAATATGCACCGACTGTGTCCTGTGGCCCTGCTTGGCTGGGGTCATTGTGGCGGCTTCAGGGCTGGGTGCATGCCCAATGTCATCAGCTGGCCTGGTGTATTTTTTGTTGTTGTTGTTGTTGTTTTGTTTTTTCTGGAACTAATGAGAAAAGGGAAATCTTCCAATTCCACTGAAATGTTGATCATGTCCAGAGAAAGAAGTCAACAAAGGGCCTTGGAGCCATTGCTGCAGCTGGCAGATTTCAATGGCAGACATTTCTTTCTCTATACTGTCACATGCAATCAGATGTCCCTGCTGGACACAGCAGACTGCAAAAGTTGAGTTCCTCTCTGGCCGGTGTCAACCCTCCCCACTTCGCAAGTGTTCGCTGTCTGGGTAGCTGGTCCACTCTCCTTCAAGAAGGTCCAGACTCCCCCCAGAGGCTGGCACAGGCTCCAGGAAGCAGCTGGGCAGAAAAAGCCTAGAAGGTTCCAGTTTGTGGAGCCCATAGCGTAGCAAGAAAATAAAACCTGGAGCAGACACCTGAGATCCAGGGATGATGAAGGACTTCTCAGGTGGAGGCCATGGTGTGGTTCTCCTTCACACCAAGTTGGTTCCCAAACTCAGTATGGAAAGTGAAAGGCAGGGCCCTGCCTGTGCAGGCCTGGTGAGCCACCATGGAAACATTGGCCCTGTATGGGGGGCCGGGTGGGCCGGGTTTCCAGGAAGGGCTCAGGCAGGAAGCCAGGCAGGAAGGGGTTGGAAGTTCCTGAAAGGACAGCCCAGAGGCCCGTGGAGCCTCCACACCAGCAGCTGGCCTCCCCTTCCCGATGTGGGGAACCCTCCATGCTTCCTGGAGCATGCCAGGCAGAGGGCAGGGTTGGTGCTGAGGCTCATTGCCTGCAGGCCTCTAGGGTATAGCTGTAGACAGGCCTCGGGGGCGAGACTGTCACCAGGCACACTGGGGTGGAGGATTACTCTTCCCAGGCCCATGAAGGAAGATTGCCATATGTTTAATTCCAGCTCAAAACATATGGTTTCAGGTCAGCCTGGGCTACAGAGTAAGACCCTGTCTCAAAAATCAGAACAACACAGCCTAATACTTTCAACAGCATGTAACCTGCTTGGTCGTCCCTGTGGCCCAGGAGGGGTCCCTCTGGGGGCTAGCTGAGCTCTGCTCTCCCTAGAAGCTACCCTTTTGCGGCAGCTGAACTTCAGGGAATGGGTGGTGGGAGAGAACACAGGGACAGAGAGGAGGGATGTCAAGGGCATGGTTGGCAGGAAAGAGGCCAGACACAAAGTTCCAAGAACAGTTGGGACAGAGCACCTCGTGGGTGCCTCCCGGACTTCTGTGGCACGTGGCAAACACCAGGAGATGCCTGCCTCTGTTTGTTTTCACTAAAACAAAACCAACCAACCAAACAAACATACAAAAAACCAGGGGGCTGGAGAGATAGCTCATCAGTTAAGAGCACTTGATGCTATTCCAGAGGGTCGAGTTTGATTCTGAGCACCCACAAGGTGGCTCACAGACACCTGCAACTCCAGTCCTAGGGGGATGGATGCCCTCTTCTGGCTTCTATCGGTACTGCATGCACATGGTGCGCACACATATATGCGGATGGAATACCCACTACATGGAAAAATAAAGGGGGAAACCAAGCAAACAAGAGTGACGGGAGCCCAACTCGTCTCCCATCATCTGTCTCTCTGTCTCACACTCAGAGTTGATTCTTCCAGCCTTCCACTCTGCCTCCTGCACAGTCCAGCTGGTCCATCAAGGAAAGAGCGAGAAGAGACAGGAAGGGCCCAGGCTCTCACACAGCCATTCCCACTGCAGGGATGTTGAGGCAGCCTCTCCAAGGTGGCCAGAACCTTGTCTGATCTCTTCCTGTGGATGGTGGAGGTATGAGGGCAGCCAGCACACATCTGGACTTTGAAGTCCTGAGCATATACAGGAGCCAAGTCCCCCCCACCCAGCCCCCAGCTTTGATGATGATTAAGGGGAAGAACAGGGTTGTGATGAGGCTAGGTTCTCCGTGTGGCATCAGGAGGTACTATGGGGCCTTTGGAAGCGGGACTTGGTGTCTCACTCACATGTCCTCTGGAGCAGTCCCACAAGAGGGTTATAGGAAGATGCTCAGCCCCACCCAGGCCCTGTTTCCCAGCTTCCAGGGGAAAAGTTGACCATTGACACGGAGCCTACACTCTACCCTTCTTCCCTAAGTTGCTAGTTCTTAGGACTTTGTTACAGTAACGAAAAGCTGGCTTGCTTATAGTCCCTGGCCTCTAGTCCCCTGCCAAATGGCTCCCAGGCTAGCCCCAGACATAGGGAGCCTTCAGAGACTGTCACCTCTGCCCGCTCTTCACGGCTGACACTGAGTTATTCACAAGTTTGGCTGTCACCCTTTCATGGTCTGTCCACCTATTCATTATTCATACCCTGGACGCCCCCAGTCTTCATGTAAAGACCTGCCAGACACCTTCGAGTCCTGTGCCCAGGCCACAACATTGACCACATAGGCACAAATGCCACCTCAGTTTGTCTTTGGGGCCAGAAGTCAAGGCTTTGAGAGATAACGTCCTTACAAATATTTGACCCTGGAAGAAAAGGGTCCAGGACAAGCAGGGCCATTTGCCACTTTTGGAAAGTCTTTCTGAGGGTGGACTCCGTAAAGAGACAGATGCAAGCAACCAGGACAGACCAGTTTGATGACCCCAGCGAAGGCCCTGGATCCACCCACACCAGAAGCAAGCCCTGGGGAGTGCCTCCACCCCCACATTTGAAGCTGGGTTTCTGGCACCTACAACCTGGTGCACCAGAGACAAGCCATGAAAAGTGGGCCTGAGGGTGACAGGGTCTGAGGGAGAGCAGATGGGCTGGATAAGTACTGGGCATAGTCACCCCCTTCTCCTTGCAGTGAGTCAGTGCCCTGACATCTCCAAAGATCAATCTCCGGAAGGAAACAGCAATTTTCCAGTCACAGACTGAGAGAGCCATGTTTCAGAGGGCTCAGCCATCAGTGTGGCCAGCAGGTGGAGGCCAGGTCCATCCCAAGGGCTCCTGAGGAAAGCGGGAAGGCGGAGTCATCCAGAACCAGCTGAGGTTGGGCAACACCCATGCTAGGTCTCTCATCATAATCCAAGGCCACAGGCCTGGAGCCACCAATTCCCCCTTTCTAGCTGCACACCAGATTCGTATTTGCTGTGTTTTGTTTACTTCTGACCCAAGTTCCAGGAGGAGCACAGCACACAGCTGGGGAGAGACAACCGGCCACGCTGGTGAGGGAAGAGAAGGCAGAGGTCAAGGAAGAAACTTCAGCGCTCCCTCCCCACAACACATGTCTGGTCAGTGACTCTCCCTAAATCAGGCAACAGAGCCAGGTCTGACTAGCTTAGCTCTATAAACTGTTGGGCAGTGGAAACCTGGACACATTTTGCCCAGGACAAGAGACCCCTAAATACCACCCCTCCCACTCAGCTCAGTCCCCCTCTTGGCTCACTTCTATGGTAGTTTCTCTTTCCTCCTGGGGCAAGATGGCTGCAGCAGCCCCAGCCCTTACGTTTCCTCAGCCTTGGGGCCATCAGAAACAGGGATGTCTCTGGCTAACTTTGAGCTGCATCTGTCTCTAAGCATGTGACTATGAGCAGGACAAGGCAGGGGATTGACCAGCTATGGCTACAGTGACCTCTGGAGACACATGAGGCCCATTCCAGTCAAATCTTATTGTTCAGCACGAGTTAATGCTGGTAAAGCTCCCAGGGGGAGTCAGGAGAAGTTAGAAAAGGGGAGAAATGAATGGTGGTCCACCAAGGGCTTGCAACTGAGGTCTCAGAACTACAGTACCAGAGTATTGCAGCAATATCTTAAGATTCCTTGAGCCCATGCCTGTCAGCCTGCAGAACACCCCACAGCTGGTGTATGCTTCCGCATGACAGTCACTGACAGTGCATATCCACAGCTACGACTCAGGGACACTACCACGGACTCCTGGACTACCAGTAGACGTGCCCCAGGAAAGACAGTGGCCGAGCAATACCCTTGAGGTGAGCCAGGCGACATGACTTCTATCTGTGACCCCAGAACTTGGAAGGATAAGGCAGAAAGGTTTCCACACATGTTTGAAACCAACCTGGGCTGAGACCCTGTTTCAAAGACACAGAAAAATAAATGAATATATAAAGTCCTGAGGCAGGTGTGTACTGTGCAAAGACCCTGAGGCAGGTGTGTGCTGTGCAAAGGCCCTGAGGCAGGAACATGTGATAGGTTGGGGGTCCTGGTGAAGCTGCTGGCCGAGAGGAAGGTGGCGAGTACTCAGCTTTGCCCTGAGCTATATTGGGCCCCTGGAAGGGTGGATAGAAGGGAGTTTCTGGTTATATTATTATATACTGGCTGAAGAGAAAGACTAGGGAAGACTTTGGGGGTGGGGCGGGGGGACTGAGACCTGGTGGCAATTGCATTCAGGAGGATTATGGGGTGGTTACAAGGGTGATCAGTGTTGAAGGTCACTGTGGTCCTATAGTGGCTGTACAGCCCAGAAGACAGGCCCCTTGTTCCCACGACCCACCCTCATGCTGACGGAGTCTTGGAGTCTTGTGCCTGGCCACTTGAAGATGGGCCAATCCCTGGTAGAGGCCCCTCCTGTGCACCCAGCTGTTGCCTGGCTTCTCGGGCCCACAGAGGAGGAGGACCGGCAGATGTGATGTTCAGGAAGGAAGCTCTCGCTGTAACAGTCCCAAGTCGGGTACCAGGAAGCTGCCCTCGTGCCCTTACTGGCAGTGGTCCAGGCAAAGCCAGAGGGGAACAGGAAGGGAAGAGGGGAGGCGAGCATGGAAGCAGCTGTGGAATTAGGGGTGGCTGAGTCAGGGGTCCATACAGCCTTCAGCTCCTGTGTGAGCCTTCCAGTGGGGCTGTGGCTGGCAGTGTGCCTAGCACCACAATGCACTGCGGGCCGGAATTCCTGCAGAACGCTTTGTTCTGAGGCAGCCCTCAAGTTCTGGGGACCTGCACAGGGTGGGTGGTGGCCAGAGCAAGGTCTCGGGAAGTCCCCGGAGGGCCCAAATTGGGCACTGCCCCATAGTGCTCCCCCTCCCCTCCCCTGGGCACCTCCACCCACGGCGCCACTACATCTCCCAGGCCCGCCACCCTGGAGCCACGGAGACACTGGGTCCTATCCAGCTGGACAGGCTGTGTGGACTGGAGTTACATATAGACCCCCAGTTTCCTGTGACCATACCCATGCTGCAGCAGAAACCACAGCCTGTGCTCCCTGGCCCCTCCCTCATCCAGCATACATGCCGCAGAGCCAGCTGATGGGCACCACACTGGCCGTTGTCATGAGTCCCCTTAGGAGAACTCTGACAAGCTGCCCATTCTCTAACCGGCTGGGTGATATCCCAAGAGTGACCTAACTTCTCTGGGCTTCCCTTCCCTCTGCTTTGCGGCAGGCCTCCACCCCCCACCCCACCCCCACACACACACTAGCAGTAAGGGAAAGGCTTCCATGAGAACAGACTCAACTATGATCTCCAGAAAAGTCTGGAGGAAAGTGCATGACTTTCACTAGCAAGTTTTGGTGTCACTTGGATTTGTCAGCAGTTTTTAAGACAATGCCTTCTCTTTTCTGCACTGGCATTGTTCTGAACTTCACCTGAGGTGGGCCACTGGTCAGGTCCAGTCTGAGGCAGGGGAGAGAGAAATCTCTTCGGTTACAGTGCCGAGGAATGCCTGGTATTCAGCCTGGAGGTCTGGCCCAAGTCCACTTCCATAGCACTGCAGCCCACACAGAGGCTGGGTCCCATGGCTAAGGCCTAAGCTGACCTCCTCAGTCAAACCTGAGGAGGGATGCCGGAGCCCAGAGGAAGAACTTGGTGACTGTACAGGCCTACACCAGGGGTGTGTGTGTGTGTGTGTGTGTGTGTGTGTGTGTGTGTGTGTGTTTGTAGACTTTATGTTGTCATGTATGGTCTATATGGTGTGATATAGGGGTATGTGTACAAGTGAAACTGATATTGTCTGTGTGAATGTACGTATATGGAAAAGTGTATGTGTGGTGTGTATGTGGTTTTGTGCACTTGTGTGGTATTGTGCGGTGTTGTATATGTGCCTGGGATGTGTGGATGTGCTGCACGATGTGAAGGCTTGTGGTACAGTGTATGTGTATGCGAAGGTATGTGTGGCTTGTGTGTATGAGTGTGTAGTAGTGAGTGTGCCCATGTTCCAGGAATGTCTGAGTAGAGCAGGTGAGCTCTCAGAGTCTGAGGTGCCATGACAGAACCCGTCACTGCGCTATCGATCAAAGCTTGGCCATTTCCCTAACCCTAAATGCCAACAGCATGGCTGCTGCCTCCAGATGGTTCTGGAGCTTCTGGAGGCCTCAGGAAGCAGGTGCTTCTGGAACACTTCCTGCTGCTAGACTGTAGTAAGCAGACAAGGTCACCATGCTCTTGATTACTGCCCCTGGAGCCCAGCTGCTGCTGCACCCAGCTGGCTGGAAACCCATGACCACTGGTCACAAAGCTGGTCTCAATACGGACAGGCCCAAAGCTCCACCATCCCCACCTTCACCAACCAGCACAGTGTGTCTCAGATAGTGGCACTAGCTAGACAGTACAATGTGCTGTAGACTCTTGGAACTCTGACAGGAAGGTTCTGAGCCATCTGATCTGTGGAACTGTTGCAATTGGTCTCTGAGGGGTTGTAGGGATCATAGATGCCCCTGCCCCAGCTACAACTGCTAAGAGCTGCCTTTCTGCACCTTACACCCCCTCTCTGCACCTTACACCCCCTCTCTGCACCTTACACCCCCCTCTGCACCTTATACCCCCTCTCTGCACCTTACACCCCCTCTCTGCACCTTATATCCTCTCTGCACCTTATACCCTCTCTGCACCTTACACCCCCTCTCTGCACCTTACACCCCCTCTCTGCACCTTACACCCCCTCTCTGCACCTTACACCCCCTCTCTGCACCTTACACCCCCTCTCTGCACCTTACACCCCCTCTCTGCACCTTACACCCCCTCTCTGCACCTTACACCCCCTCTCTGCACCTTACACCCCCCTCTGCACCTTACACCCTCCCCTACATCTTGCAGCGCCCCTCCACACTAGCCTTGTCTCTTCTCCTCCCGAGTCCATTAGTGGACACTGGCACCTCCAAGGTCAGAGGGTGCACAGACTGAGCTTGTATTAGGAGGGTCTCCAGGCCTGCCATGTGATAATGAGCTGGGATACAGTGAGGACAATGTCCAGTCACAGGAACAAACCAGGGCTGGGACACTGATGATGGTGGAGTCCTTGCCTAGCATCAGTGAGGCCCTGGGTCACAGTTCCAATACCTCCAAGACAAAAACAAACCAGTACAGGTAACGTGACCCAACTTTCCCCAGGGGTGTGTGGTTAAAATGTTTGCTTTTCCTATACCTACTCTAAGACGTTGGGGCAGAGCAATTTGGGTCCCTCACTGACCACTCTTATACACTCCCTGGTGCCCACAGCCTTGAGCTGAACACCAAGCATGGGGTCCAGACAGGCATGGTATCTCCATGCTTTGAACATTCCACAGAAGCTTCTAGAAGCTACACAGCAACCACAGGAACTACAGCATGACTCGGCGCCATCCCAGCAGCAACTGCTTCAAACCATTTGGACAGTTTCTTTCTTTGTTTTTCTTTTCTTTTTTTTCAATTTTTCGAGACAGGGTTTCTCTGTGTAGCTTTGCGCCTTTCCTGGAACTCACGTTGGAGACCAGGCTGGCCTCAAACTCACAGAGATCCGCCTGGCTCTGCCTCCTGAGTGCTGGGATTAAAGCCGTGTGCCACCACCGCCCAGCTTGGACAGTTTTCTTAAGCATTTCCCCTGTGATTGGCACAAACACAGTTCTTCATTTGCATGTGGGCTGACCCCCAGATCAAACCCCTCTGCTGTGCCCATTCTGGGCACTAAGTGGCTGGCCTGCCTGGTATTCTGTCCTTAGGCCTGACCAACGCCTCTGTATCTTTGGTTTTCCTGTTACCTTTGAGACGGTAAACCAGCAGACATACCCACAGGTGCCAACAGAAGTGACCAGAAGGTCACTATCTGTCTCACAGTCCATATAGTGGGGATTCCATCCAGGGTGCCCACCTAGGCCTCCAGCCTGACTGACAGGTTGTTGCCTGACCATCCTGCTCTCCCCACGTGGACCTTTGGGCTAGGCTAGCCATTCAGTGGCACAGCAGATGTCTGCACTCACCTGAGCATGGTTTCTGAAGCTTTGTTATTGCCCTGCAGCCCCTAAGGGGCTTTTTAACAAATAATTCCTGTTTTACAAATAATTCCAATGGGACTTCTTCTTGCAGCAGGAAACTGCAAGCATCAATCTGCCGTTTGCACACCATGGTTACAGCCAGGGCAGGTTCTGGGCACTTTGCTCACCAGTACCCTTGTGGGGGGGTTTCAGTCTCCCCACTTTACAGGTAAGGAGACTGGTATGAAGAGAGGAAAGAGCTTGCAGATCCACACAGCGAGAAGTGACAGATACGTTACCTCTAAATGGTTAAGCAGTGCTTCTCAACCTGTGGGTCATGACCCTTTGTGAGCCAAACGACCCTTTCACGGGGTCACCTAAGACCATCAGAAAACAGATGTTTACATTATAATTCATAACAGTAGCAAAATTACAGTTATGAAGTAGCAGTGAAAATAATTTTATGGGGGGGGGGTCGCCACAATATGAGGAACTGTATGTAAGGGTCTCAGCATTAGGAAGGTTGAGAACCACAGGGTTGAAGTGTCTTCAGTATCCTTTTAAATGTGTAACTGGGCTGGAGAGATGGCCCAGAGGTTAAGAGCACCAACTGCTCTTCCAGAGATCCTGAGTTCAATCCCCAGCAACCACATGGTGGTTCACAACCATCTGTAATGAGATCTGGCGCCCTCTTCTGTATACATAATAAATAAATAAATCTTAAAAAAAAAAAAAAAAAAGTAAATGTGTAACAGCTTGCAATAAAAATAAATGAACTGTTTTTTGTTTTGGTTTGGTTTGGTTGTATTTTTTTTTTTTCTTTTGGTTTTTCAAGACAGGGTTTCTCTGTGTAGTTTTGATGCCTGTCGTGGATCTCACTCTGTAGCCCAGGCTGGCCTTGAACTCACAGAGCTCTGCCTGCCTCTGCCTCCTTAGTGCTGGGATTAAAGGCGTGCGCCGCCGCCGCCGCCGCCGCCGCCGCCGCCGCCACCACCGCCACCACCACCACCACCACCACCACCACCACCACCACCACCTGGCTTTTATTAGATCTCACCACCGCCTGGATGTTTTTGCTTTTTATTAGGTCTCTGTATATAACTTAGTTAATTGGTGATTTAGTTTTATAGCTAAACTGCAATTAATCTTTTTCTTTGGCGATGCTTATTTCTTTACCTTTAAAAAGAAAAGGAACTTTCAAGTTTTAGGTGTTCTAGAGCACAGTCACCATGAACATTGTAAACAAATATATTAGGAGAGCACCCTTTTAATGGTGAGATTGCTGTGTAAGACGATAAACACGTCTGTAAACGCACTGTTTCCATGGTGGGGAGGGAATCTGAACTCTAACTCCCAAAAAGCTGCAGGGTTTCTGTCGTGAGCATTACTAAACACAGTGTAAAGACAGAAAGACAAAAATAACTTCCCTCTTCCTTACCTCTTCACTGCAACAAAATCCTTAACCGGGAAACCCCGACTCCCTCTCCTCTTCTCACTTACTGACACCCTGTAATAAATAGTTGGAGAGCGTTAAGATTATGGATGTGAATAGAGAAATAAATCCAGATCATCATTAGCCCACATACCCTTATGTTTCAAGATGCGGTGGAGTTGTAAAGTGTTTATATACTACAATAATATTGCTAAAAGCAAAAGCAAAACCAAAACAAAAAAATCCTAACATGGAACAGACAGTAACTGTATCAGGTCATGGACGAAGAGAGGTGGCCTTGGCCACATGGTGAGGTAGACACAGCCATGACATCCTCACACACACACACACACACACACACACACACACACACACACACACTGGTTTGTTTATTTGTTTTCCAGTCCAGCTTCCAGGTCTGGTCTGGGCCTTGGCTCCTAGACACTTGATGGAGAAGGCTGTGCCTCAGGCCTGCCAGAGACTGGGGACTCGCTCTTCTGTGAGAGGCTTCTCCTGCTCTTGCCTCTGGGACCAGCTGCCTCAGCTGCAAGAAGACTTGTTTCAGCCTTTGATGACCATTGGGAGATCAACAACCTGCAGCCTTGCTCCTCAGGCTGCTGGCCTGCTCATGCCGAGGCTCTCTGAGAGCTTAGAGCTGTCACACCTGAACCTCTCTTGGTCAGCATCTTGCTAACACTAAGACTCTAGGAAGTTCTATTTTCCTGTTTGCATTGACTGCTATGTGGCAAATGCAACTCTTCCTTGGATCAGCTCAGCAGTTGAGAGCGTTTACTGCTCTTGGAGATGACCCAGGTTTTGTTCTCAGCTCCTACATGGTGGTTCACAACCACCTGTAACTCCAGGTCCAGGAGACAAGACACCCTCTTCTGGCCTCTTCCAGCTCGTGCATGCATGTGGTACACATAAGCTCACAAAGGCACACTCACACACCCAAACAAACACATGTATACATAAATAAAATAAAATTTTTGAAAAAAATCTTCTCCTTGTTTGGTTTTTCTTTGCTAACCCACTCTACTCTTGGAAGGAAGGCAAGATAAAACCTGATTGACTGTCTCAAAAATACAGTCAACAGGGAAGGGTGGTTGGGAGGGGCTCAGTGGGACAGTGCCTTGAACTAGCATGGGCAAGTCCCTGGCACCCCCAAAAAAATGGGGAAAGAGGGTGAACACAATAGTTCAGCAAGTAAAGGCATTTGCTGGCAATACTGAAGATCTGAGTTTGATCTCTGAGACCCACATAACAAAAGGAGAGGACTCCAGAAATTTGTCCTCTGACCTCCACACAGGTGCTGTGGCATGTGTGCACCCATATACACATGTGAGTTCATGAACGCACTCGCGCACACGCACACACACACACACACACACACACACACACACACAAGTAAGTGTAAGTTTAAAAATAAAACTCCTTGCCGGGTGGAGGTAACACACACCTTTAATCCCAGCACTAGGGAGGCAGAGGCAGGTGGATCTCTGAGTTTGAGGCCAACCTGGTCTGCAAAAGTGAGATCCAGGACAGCTAGAATTATACAGAGAAACCCTGTCTCAAAAAAACAAAGCAAAAGAAAACAAAAAAACCTCTCTTCCAGAATGTAGCATCTGGAATGTGATGAGAATTTGAAGAGTCTGTAAATAATAGCTAATGCAAAATTTTCTACACACACACACACACACACACACACACACACACACACACACACTCTGAAAGGCCATTGTTACCACTAAACCCTTGAGCATGTGACAAAGTGAAAACATGAAGTAGGTGTTCCGGTGACGTGGTGACCTTCCATCCCAGTTAGAGGTGCCGCACTAAACATACTAAATGGGAAACACAGGCCCCACAGCACATTGTCGTTTCAACAGCATTGCCAGCCAAACCACTCTCTCAGACTAGGACATGAAGAAATGATTCTGGAGATGTGCTGTGGGACCCAGCACCACCCATCACTGCTTCTCCCTTACCCCCGAGGCCTCATCACCCTTTCTCCACTCTCTAGTCTTACCAATGGGCACAACTCATCAGCACCTGGAGCTCCCAGCTCTTGGGAGAGATTTGGTCAGTACCTGCACAGCTTCTTACACTCAGCCTCGTCTGTGTACTCTTTTAGGCTACATTCTTCTAACCCATTTCCCATCATTAGAAACAGTATTTCTAGCTCTAGTCACAAAAAGCAGAGCAATTTTGTGTTGGAGTTGCTCTCGGGGAATCTCGAGTAACTTCCTGTGAAGAATCAGGAAAGAAGAGGTCAGAGGTCAGTCACTGGCCGGAAGTCACAGCCTTGGTTGTGGGATGATAGTAGAACTGCCATCTTTGACTTACATCTCTCTCTGTGTATTGACCTTTCAGTCACATTGCCTTGTGCTAAAATCATGAGCTCTAGTATCGGGGCTGTGTGGGTGCCACAGGTGGCACCTGACTGCCCAGAGGCTATATGAATGGTGCCTTGCAGAGACTCAGCAAATGATATTGGCAAGAGCAAAGGGTATGTTTCAAGTGCCTGAGCCCACAAGTGCGTTAGGATCCCAGCCAGACTGCACTGGGCATCCTGGCTCTGCTGCCAGTTGCAAAGGGGACATGCTGGACGTGGGCGCTTGGCCAGCCAGCCAGTCTGTACGCCTGCAGCTTGGTTCTCTCTTGAGCAAGTCCTTGGCAGTCAAACAGACTAGCTGGAACCCTGGACCTGCTGCTGACCTGCTTGAGGGCCTCTGGGGGCAAGCCACTCGCTTCTCTTTGTCCTCTGTGCTATGTGAAACTCTATCCAGGGCTGGGGGAATGATGTGAAATATTACCTTTAAAATTACTGGAGCCAAGCTTGGCACAGAATAGATCCTCAACGAATGTCAGCTGTTGTTAGCAGGAAAGGGCACTTGGGTAAATTCAAAGGCAGGTGGGAAGAATCTGGCTAAGGCTAGGACTGCCACATGTCAAGGGCCTGCCCTTAGTTTTCACTGTGTCCTCGTGCTAGGGAGATGCCAACCTATTTCAAAGTTGAAGGTCCTGGTTCTTAGAACTTGTGATCTAAGAACCGGCTGGAGGTGACAGAGCCAGTCTCTCCCCAGACTTGTCACTCTCCTGCCACACATGGCTGATTAGCACCATGAGCTCCTCGTGAAGGCCAGAAAATGAAAATTTCCCACCTTAGCTTAAATGCCTGGGCTGTAGCTAAGCCAGGATTCAAACACAGAGTCTCCTGGCTCCGAAAGTCCTTTCTTGGAGGTTTGGGCATGGTGGCACATGCATTTAATTCCGGTACTCAGGAGGTAGAGGCAGGCGGATCTCTGAGTTCCAGGCCAGCCAGGAGCGAGACCCTGTCTTCAATAAACAAATAAGGCCCTTTTCTCCCAAGTCTGGTTTACTTTCTGACTAGCTCACTGCCCAGTCTGCTTTGCAGAATGAGACAGCCTGTGTTGGGCTGAGCTGCAAAGATGCTGC
The DNA here is from genome assembly GCF_903995425.1 of Onychomys torridus. Lineage (NCBI taxonomy): Eukaryota > Metazoa > Chordata > Mammalia > Rodentia > Cricetidae > Onychomys > Onychomys torridus. The sequence continues at coordinate 110,604,517 of NC_050445.1, forward strand.
TGTCCCCGCCCACATCTTGCCTGGCTCCACACCCTCTGGACCAGGACTCACTGCCAGGTCCTCCATGCTAAACAGACGTGGTGCCAGAAAACCCTTTAGTTACAGAGAAGATGACCCTCTGCACCTCCTGGGCCACAGCTGTAGTCTGAGTCACACCGAGTTTGCCATCACGTGATACGATGACAATAACACCGTGTTAACTGTTGTGTCTGGAGGGGGTGGGAGGTGTTTTATTGTGCTGGCTTTTTGTTTTGGAATAAGTATACTGCACAAGACAGTGTTTTGGGATTTTAAAAACGCCTCATCTCACAGACCTGCAAGATGGCTCAGCAGGCAAAGGGGCCTGCCACCAAGCCTTACAGCCTGACTTTGATTCAAGGGACTCTGACAGGAGAAAGTTGTCCTTGGACCTCCACATAAGCACTGTGGTATGAGCATACAATGCCCTAGATCATACATGCTCGTGAACACACACACACACACACACACACACACACACACACACACACACACACAAATAATAAATAACTTCTTTAAAATTAAAAAAAAATGCATCATCTCATTAAGAGTCTGAAACTACCTCCTGTTCATCCCACCCCACCCCAACAAAGACAGGAAGTTCTCAATTTACCAACTAATTGTTTCGCTAAGATTCCTTTGTGAAACCGCTGTTCAGATGATGGAAATGGTTCCTACATAAACAAGGCTATAAATGGATCTGGTGCTCCGGGAGCCCCTCAGGCCTGCCCTACTTTCAGTCCATGAACCCCACCCAGGAGCCCAGGAGAGGAGAGCAGGCTCGGGGCCTTCTACAACCCAGGAGGCAAATGTTTGTTTATCTCTGGTGCTACCTACTTGAGGAAGCAACAGTCAGGCCCGAACAGCTTTCCATATTGTGGCAATGACATCTGGGGTCTGGCCTCAAAGCTGTTCTGTGCACTGTGAGAACCAGACAGCGGTAGTCCAGGAGTCACACCAAAGGCCACACCGTGTGGGACGCTGAACCTTTGAGAGCCGGCCCACTGAAGCCAGGCCACAGCCAGCAGCCATCCCCTCACCAGCAAACTGCATCACCTAAGGTTCCTATGTGAAAAGTGTAACACCCTCCCTCCTGGAGAGTGGGGGGCTTCAAAATACCACGTGGATCAAGAACTTGGTCCAGCCTCTAGCACACAGTGGGTGTTCAGTAAATAAAAGTCCCACAGGGTTCACGCTGAGGGGAAAGAGGCCAAGGAGAGGAGGTTCTGCTGTGCCTGGCAGAGCAGCTAAGCCAGGTCCTGCCTGCCCAGTGTCTCACTGGGAGTGGAAGAGAAAGGCTGTCTCCCAGGAACTTGGTGAGACAGTTATCCAGGACAGCCCCAAGTCTCCTGCAAATGTGAGACCAGATGCTGCTGAGATCATGAGACTATTCAGAAGACCTCCAATTAAATAAGGCTGGTCACCACCTGGATCAGGTGAGGTCCTTGTAAGTTCTCGCTTCCCTCTTCTCCCATTGAAAGATGGCCTTACTAAGATCTTGGTTGTCTCAGCCCTGGACAGGTTGTCTCACGTCCCCGGCCAGGATATTTGGGACCAGAGAACATATTCCCTAGACTGTTGAACCCAAGCTTCCAGGGTGAGGCCCCCAGACCTCTCTGAACACCCAAACTGCTGAGACACCAAGCTAGGTAAAAGGTATCCAGTCAGCATCTGTGACCTCACAGCCATCTACTGCCTCTGGCTCTGCCCACCAGCAGGTCATGCAGCCTCTCTGGGCTGTGGTTTTGCATCTGTGAGCTGTGCACGGAACTCACCTCGTGTGTGAGCTATTTTGCAGATCAGCGATAAATAGTGTACACGAGTACCTGACTCTTGGCAGGAGATGCTCAAGGAATGGTACTGTGGTTAGCTAAGATGCCAGAGCCAGGACCAGGAAGCGCTGGAGTCTGAGGATCGCTAGCCCCCTGCAGACAGCGCTATTCCAAATGCACTTGTATCGCCTGCATGGGGTAGTATCTTTAACCAGGAATTTGCCACTTTTGCTCTGAAAAAAAAAAAAAAAATGGGACAGAAACTATTGAGAGGGAATCCCTTCTTACCAGAATTCAGAAGGGTGTGCTGGGTGCCCCCTGCTGATTTTCCTCCCACCACCCTCCTCCTCAGTCCTAGAGCTGGCCCCACCTGATTGGTGTCCTCTGAGACCTTGCCACAGACTGTCCGAAGAAGAGAAGCGTGTTGTCCTGGGCTCAGAATTGTGCTGTGTGAGTCTGAGAAAACTGTAGACCCTCTCTGACACCAAGGTCCTCATCTGTAACTCAGGGAAGAGGCTGACAACCACCTGTTCACCCAGAAGGTTATGCAGTGGCCACTAGACCGGGCCTGTCTGCTGACAGTCTAGAGAGTCATGTTTCTATCAGTGCATCACCAATACCTAACTGCAAAATAAAACGCCAGCCCTAGACCATGTGCAAACACGCCCTGGCTCTGAGCGGTTCCGATGGTGTTTAGCAGCAGACTCCTTTGTTCAAGTGGAAGCTTACACAGCACCAGGCTCAGATCCTACATCAGTGGGAACTGCCGGAAGGAAGGGAACCCTAAGTGTCTTTAGGGAGTCCCAGGGTATGAAGGATCACCCGAAAAAAGTGCTGGGGGCAGGGCAAGGCCAGCAAATGTCTGCAAGTGATGGAGATCCTTATCCATCAAAGACCCTTGTCACGTGCTCAAGGGTTTAGTGGTAACAATGGCCTTTCAGAGCGTGTGTGTGTGTGTGTGTGTGTGTGTGTGTGTGTGTGTGTGTGTGTAGAAAATTTTGCATTAGCTATTATTTACAGACTCTTCAAATTCTCATCACATTCCAGATGCTACATTCTGGAAGAGAGGTTTTTTTGTTTTCTTTTGCTTTGTTTTTTTGAGACAGGGTTTCTCTGTATAGTTCTAGCTGTCCTGGAACTCACTTTTGCAGACCAGGTTGGCCTCAAACTCAGAGATCCACCTGCCTCTGCCTCCCTAGTGCTGGGATTAAAAGTATGTGTTACCTCCACCTGGCAAGGAGTTTTATTTTTAAACTTACACTTATTTGTGTGTGTGTGTGCACACACACACACACGTGTGTGCGTTCGTGAACTCACATGTGTATATGGGTGCACACATGCCACAGCACCTGTGTGGAGGTCAGAGGACAAATTTCTGGAGTCCTCTCCCTTTGTCTTTCTCCCCCCCCCCTCCTTCAAATGTGAGTGGAAGGTTGGAGGACCCAGGCTCCTGTGTCTCCTGGCCAGAAGCCTCTAGGGGTGTATTGAGTCTGGGGTCCTGGGAAGCAGAGAAATGAGCCTGGGCAGCTAGCTGGAGCTGGAAGCCAGCTCGCGGCAGGCCGATTATCTGATGGAGCGCTTCCTTCATCGGTGCTAATATCCATGTTGTGAAACAATGAGAGGGTTTCCTATCAGTTTCAAATAGGACGTGAAAAGCTTGGGCGCCGAGAGTAGAGGATGCGAGAATTGGGCAATGGGAAACGCCTGAGTCACTGCAGCAGCTTTGATTCCATGGCCCAATCCTGGAAAAGGGAAAGAGAGAGAGAGTGGCTCATTAGTGACCTGGGGAGGGGCAGGAAGCACTAGCCCTTCACACAGCATCTCCCTAGAGGGCAGAGGGACATGAACAGAGAAAGAAAAGGAGCCCACAGCCTCCACCATCCACCCCATCGCAAGCACGTCTGAGCAGCCTGCCCCATGACAGTCCCAATGGCTACAGGTGTAAGTGTTTTGTGAGGTAAGACTTTGGGACCGAAGTTGTACATATTACTTATGTATGCATGCACTGGCTGACCCAGGCTGCAAGGCTCCAGGACCAGAGGTTGTCTATTCACTGCCATGTCCAGGCTTGGAGTGGCTCCTTGGGCCTCCACTGCCCCTCAAGAGAGAGGGAAAGCCACAAAGATGCCCGGAGGCTTTCTGCTCCCTCTGACTAGATGGGAGCTCTTTCTTCTTTGAGAAAGTGCTAGAACGGGTGGTTCTAGCAGCGGGTGCTGGCTGAGGATGCTGGAGGCCCTGTCTTCTATCCCTAGCAGTGCAAAAGAGAAAAGAGTCTGTCCACTATTCTTTTCTTTTCTTTTTTCTTTTTTTTTTTGGGGGGGGGGTGTTTCCAGACAGGGTTTCTTCATGTAGTTTTGGTGCCTGTCCTGGATCTCACTCTGTAGACCAGACTGGCCTCGAACTCATAGAGATCCGCCTGGCTCTGCCTCCCAAGTGCTGGGATTAAAGGCACGCACCACCACCGCCCGGCATGTCCGCTATTCTTTAAAAGATCAGATATGAACATGCCCTAACGCATTTGCTTATGGATTCCACAGCGAATATGTGCACTCAAGGACATTCAATCATCTATCCAAGTCAAACCACAGGGGGACAGCAAGATGGCTCAGTGGGCAAAGATACTTGCCTCCAAGCCTGAGGACCTGAGTTCCATCCCCGGAACCCACATAGTAGAAGGAAAGAACTGACACCTGCAAGTTGACCTCTGACCTCCACAGAGTACTGTGGCATGATTGCTTACACACAACACATGCACATACTAAACAAACAAACAAAAGTAAAGAACGTCAAACCACAGGGCTGGGGATGTAGCTCACTTGGTTGCATGCTTGTCTAGTGTGCACAAAGCTCTGGTTTCGATCCCAGGTATAAACCAGACATGGTAAGTACATGCATACAATCCCAGCACTTGGGACATGGAGACAACAGAGCCAGAAGTTCGAAGTCATCTCTGGTTACATAGCAAGTGAGACTGGCCTGGGCTGCAAGAGAACCTGCCTCAAAAACAAAACAAAACACATTAAGCTGCAGCTGTTGTACCAGCCTCAGGTCCCAGGGGAGCCTGGCACGATACAAGGTTTCCTCATACCACACTTAGGAGCCACCTTCCCAACCCACTTCTGCCCAAGGAACCAACCCATCAGACCCCAAACTTGTTTTCAGGATTACCGTCCTTTGGGTCAGTAACTCTTGTAATGTTTCTGAACTGCCCCTTCTGGCTGGTGCAATTAGACATGTCCATTCTGAGGCGTCACTGGTCGGCCTGCATATGGTCCGTATCTGCATGCATATGCTGAAGTCTGTGCGTCTGTCCTGCTGGCCCTGCAGCTCCAGCTGGACAAGGCAGATCAAGGAAGGGCCTGAGCTGAGCTGTGTTCTGCTCTGTGTGGGGCTTCTGTTCCTCCAAAAACCTGTGCTGGCAATCACACCTAAGGGTTTCCAGAACACCGTGGAACAAAACGGAACGGAGGAAGTGTGCTCAGCCATGTTTCCAACCTCTTCTTCCTGGGAAGTACATGACTGAGGAGGAATGCTAGTCCCCAGGGTTGGTCCTGACAGCTACAGACAGACTCCCCAGAAAAGGAGGCCCTCCTTGGCCTCCAGCCTGCAACAATGCAGAGGGCTTCATACCGGGCAGGTGTGTGGGTGGGGGCTGCTTTCCTGAGGCCTCCCCAAGATAGGGCCGGGGCCAGCAGGCTGCGCTTATTGTCCATTGTCCTAGGCTGGGACAGGAAGCACTTTCTGTTCCCAATTGCTTGTGTGGATTAATTTACAGTGAGGAACTCAGAGCTTGTACCTGCACCTGTGTTTCCAGAGGCCAGCTTCTGACTGGGGGGGGGGGGTCTCAGGAGGAGCCCCCTGTTTAGGGACCAGCACCCCCAGGGCCTTCAGCTGGAGCTACTGCCTGTCTCCCACAAGTGCTGAACATGGCAGATACAGGCTCTGAGTTGAGTGTCTGGGAGCCAAGGCCTGCTTGCCTTAGTAAACTCAGCTGCCCCCTGAGCCAGTATAATCAGGGGGAAAGTTTAGCCCAGTAGACTATGTATACATCATACAGATCAGAAGGAAAAACTGCCAACAGAACTCCTGTGATGGCATCTTCTTTTTTATTAGGGATCCCCTTTCTGTACCCCACTCAGCAGATGACAGACACCATCCTCTTATTTTCATTTGGTTGGGGGCTGTGAATCCATTCTACAGACAAAGAAACAGGCTAAGAGTGGTGTCTCACACCCATAATCCCAGCACTTGGAAGGCTGAGGCAAGAGGATAAATTTGAGGTCAACCTGGGTTACATAGTGAGTTCTAGTCCAGCCCAGGCTACAAAGTGAGTCCCAGTCTCAAAAAAAACAAAAAATTAAAAGCAGGGAGGAAGGAAGGGAGGGAGAGAGGGAGGGAAAGAGGAAGGAAGATGGGGAAGGGAGGGAGGGAGAGAGGGAGGAAGGGAAGAAGGAAGGAAGGAAGGAAGGAAGGAAGGAAGGAAGGAAGGAAGGAAAACATGGAAGGAACAGAGAGAAGGAGAAGCTGAGGCTGGGAATGACTGTAACTTAGGTTCAGTGGACATCTGCTCAGAGGCCCTGAGTCCTCGAGTCCTCAAGTCTGCAGAGGTCAGGGAACAGATACAACTGAGTGTCACTGATTGGAGTGCTCTATGACAGTGCCAGGGAGTGGAAGAAGCCAGTGCCAATGGGCTGCTTCCCCTACTTCCCCCACTGTGCCGCCTGTAGACCCACAGCCCAGCTCCACCCTAGGGTGGCCTTGAACTGGGGTAGGCCCCATGCAGCCAGATTTTCACTTGGAATTTGCATATCTTTCTATTAGTAAACTTTCACACACCAAGAAGGTGGGAGAAGCCTATTTGCAGGAGGTACAATGCCTGTGGACCCAGCCGTGCAGACAGTGGACACCTGCTGGATACAGCTTCAAGTCTTCCCCGTGCAGCTCACGTGTATTTCACCTTGGGAAGAGCAGACAGACTCTAAGGGACAATGTCACTTGCCTCCAGGCACCTGGCCACTCACAGCTTGTTCATTTTGTCCCTACCTCCCTGTATCCCCTGTTCATCACCATGGACCCAGAGGCAGAAGTGGAGGATGCCGCTGTCTGGTGGGGTTAAGGGTGCTGACCCTCTTTTAGGGCTGTCCTTTAGTTTTCAGAGGATGACCTGAGACAGCCTCCCCCTGCAACCGAGGCTGGACACTTTCTGTGCCATGCGTGTCCAAACTTAACTCAGCTCCTTGACTTGGGTGGGTCAGGATGGCTCTGCTCCCCTACCCCTGTCCAGGCCATGGTTGCTTCTGCTAGGCTGCTTCCTCTAATATCACATGGCCCCGGATCCAGGTCTGCCCGCTGTCCCCCTGAGTGACAGAGCTGCCCTTTGTGCAGGGGGAGATTAGAGGCGGGTTGGAGGCTGCACGGCTTCGCCTCGATGACAGAGGCCATCAGCCCTGCACACTGCCGAGCCCAGAGCGAGGAGAGTCTTGACAGGCCTGGAGGGGATCCAAGCGGGGGGATGTCGGGAGGGGGACAAGTGCCTTGCACACAAAGGCCGAGCCTGTCTTCACACCTGCAGGGACGAACAGAGTCCAGGCCGGGGGAGGCAGGGCTTGTGGGGGATGAATAATTCGCTCTGAAAGAAGCATGTCACCAGGAGATAGCTCAGCCAGACACTTCAAATAAAGGCAAGCAGCCACAGTGACAGGGGACATTCTTTGCCACCGATGTGCTGCTGGGACCTAAGTGCTGAGATGTTGTGAAAGAAAGGCATCTCGAACTCTTCGTAGTTATTTTTATTAAAAAGAAGAAGGAGGAGGAGGAGGAGAGAGGTAGGGAGAGGGAGGGAGAGAAGGAAAATACCACCTCGGAAGCAGAGACGAGCCTCAGTCCTACAGAGTACCAGATAATGCATTCTGGCACCTTCATTTCACTGTTATCCAAGAATGTGGACACACCTGCTGCTTGATGAGTCTCTGCATCTCAGGCCCTGCTGGTGGACTGCCTGGGAGCATGCCTCACCTATCCACCCCACAAACACTACCCAGACTTCCAGAACCAACGCAGATGCTCTCTGCTTAGCAGATCGTCCCAGCTGGTACCCCAGGTTCTCACTCCTTCCTCCCAAATCCTCTATCCACCTAGCCAAAGCCTGTAATCCCAGCACTCTGAAATCTGAAGCAGAAGGATCCCAAATTCAAGGTTAGCCTGGGCTACATAGCCAAATCCTGGTTGAGAGAGAGAGAGAGAGAGAGAGAGAGAGAGAGAGAGAGAGAGAGAGGCTGAAGCATGAAAAATTACAGAATGGTGTGTGTGTGTGTGTGTGTGTGTGTGTGTGTGTGTGTGTGTGTCTGTGTGTGTGTGTGTGTGTCTGTGTGTCTGTGTGTGTGTGTGTCTGTGTCTGTGTGTCTGTGTCTGTGTGTCTGTGTGTGTCTGTGTGTCTGTGTGTGTGTGTGTCTGTGTGTGTGTGTGTCTGTGTGTGTGTCTGTGTGTGTGTGTGTGTAATCTAGTCTTTTTTCAATGCTATGGCCGAAGTCTCTGGGTCTGGATTAGGACTAGCTGGGGCTCATGAAATAACTCAGTGGGTGATGACATTTGTGGTCAAACCTGCTGGAATAAGTTTGATCCTTGGGATTCAGCATGGAAAAAGAAGAGAAATGATTTCCCCCAGCTGACCTCCACACATGCACTTGTTTGTGTACACACACACACACACACACACACACACACACACAATAAATACATAAATAAACACATAAGTATTAACGACAAAAGGGGGGCTGGAAAGAGAGCTCAGTGCTTAAGAGAACTGGCTGCTTTTTCAAAGAACCCAGGTTCAACTCCCAGCATCCACACAGTAGCTCACAACTATCTGTAACTCCAGCTCAGGGGCTCCAGTGCCCTCCTCTGGACTCCTCCAGCACCAGAAATGCTCATGGTGCACAGACTTACATGCAGGCAAAACACTCATACACATTAAAAAAATTAAAAAATAAATTTAAAAAATTAAGACAAAAAAAAACATATTAAAAAGATTTCTCTCAAGTCGGATGGTGGTGCACGCCTTTAATCCCAGCACTTGGGAGGCAGAAGCAGGCAGACCTCTGTGAGTTCGAGGCCAGCCTGGGCTACAGAGTGAGTTCCAGGAAAGGTGCCAAATCTACACAGAGAAACCCTGTCCCCCTCCCCCCCCCCCCCCCCCCCACTCCCGCCCAAAGAAAAGATTTCTCTCACAGTATTAGGGATAAAAGTCCCAACATCACCAGGTCTGTCGAGAGGCTCCTCCCTACAGCCCATCATAGCAGATGGCATCCTGGGTGACTATGGAGGGGGAACCACATTTTGAAACAGGAAGCCAGGGGTGGGAAGGGCCTGTCTTGCTTCTTCTAGCAGCCTACTTGCAGGGCATGCTCCCAGTGACCTGATCACCATCCCCTCTGCTCTACCCCTTAAAAGGTTGGGCCGCCTCAGTGACCAGGTTAGGAATAGCCTCAGAAACCTTGAAGGCAAGTACCTGAGTGGACTATGTGGACATGTGTCCACAATTGATTGTAAGGTCCCCAGTGACAATTGAAAAGGCTGCGGCCCCCGACGTCCAGGTGCCTACTTCTGGCGGTTGCTGCGGCAGTCAGGGGACAAAGCACACGAAGTCCCCAGAACCCACCCAAGAACCCCCTGAAACGCGGCTGCATTTGATGGCTGGCAGGTCAACCACAGCTCTGAGCGGACACTGGGTCTTGCATCTCAGCAGCCTGGGACCAGCGAAAAGCAAGCTGGACTCTGAACCAAGCTCAACAAACTGCGGGCATTTTCCACCTCCCAGCCTCCCTTGCAACACAGAGGAAGAGGGAGAGAGCAGAAAACACAGGACCTAATTGAGAACACCCTCAATTTTCTGCAGGCTTTCTCTACCCACCCTCCACTTGACAGCTCTCACATGATTGATCCTATTTTTCACCTTATCTGCATACCGACACATCCAGCCAATCAGAGCCCGCCTTGCTCTATATAACAAATCTGGAGGCATGCGCGTTTCAGAGATCGTCATAGGAGGAAGAGAAAGAAGAATTCAGACTCTGGATCCTGGCTAGGGAAGCTGGCTTCAGACCATTAGTAGGAGGAAGGCGCATCCTGTTCTGTCCAAGGCAAGTGAGGGAACCCACTCAGGCTGCCCCTGCTCCAGCCTCTTAAGACTCACGTGGAGGAAGCCTTGCTCCCTCCTCAGCCTCCCAGACTCCACAATTTGGCGGCAGATGGGACTCCTCTGTGCCTGCAGCCCTCGCCAGCCCGACAGACAGGAGACCAGCTGCTGCTCCTTCTTGTCTGTGACCTGCATTCTGACTTCTCTGGGTGCACCCCAAAGCCTGCTGGGAGCATGGAGCTAGAACACCAGCATCCTCTTGGTTGGCATCCTGTGGCTACTGGGGGTCCCACATCTTTGGCTTTCCTGCTTCCCCCATCTAAATTGTCATTCCTGCATGGCAAGTGAGGTTCCCCTGTCTTCCTTTGCCATATGCCCATCCCATGATCCCCATGCTCGGAGAGGGGAAGACAAGATCCTGAGAGGATTGAAGATTCAATGGTCTCGACAGCGTGCACACTGGGGACCAAACCCATGACACACTAACCTCAGAGGACACAGAAAAACCTGGGTGGTGTAGATGGGACTAAGGGAACAACGGGTACCTTCGCCTTTCATTTTCACTTTTTTTCATGGAATCTCCACTGCATTTGATATTTTTAAAAAGTACTTCAGCACTGGAGAGATGGTTCAGCCATTAAGATTGTGCATTGCTCTCACAGAGACTCCAATTCAGGTCTCAACACCTGTGTTGGGCAGCTCACAACCTCCTGTAACTCCACAGGCACCTACACTTAAGCATACCACATGCATACACATAATTTTTTTTTTAACAAAAAGAAAACAGCACACCCACGTATACTTCAAACCATATGGCTCTGCTACCCAAGGTAGAATTCCAAGGGAAGGTTTTGGTGAAGGAAGAAGAAGATCAGTTAAAGATGGCTACAATGGATCAAGGGCTCAAGGGCAGACATGAGGGGGAGGGGCTAGCACTGATTTCTGACATCATCTACCTCCCAAGGACAGGGAGTTGCATTGGGGATTCCTTCAGTGAATATAAGATACACTGTCTAAAAGAAGGCGGGGCATGAAAGGTCCCCCCAAGTTTATGTGTTGGGAACTGAATCTCCTGACTATGTGGTGGCAGGGCCTTAGGGAGGTGATGAAGGGTAGATACAGTCATGAAGGTGGGCCTCCATGGTGGATTTAGAAGAGCCAGAGACCTGAGCTTACACACTGCTCTGTCTCTCATGTGACAATGTAGCACAAGATTCTCCAAGGATTCCAAAAACTGGGAGATGAATAAACCTCTTTTCTTTATAACTTATCCGGTGCTTAGCTGTGGCATTATAGCTAAGGAAATTCAATGTCAACAAAAAGTAGGGCACACACAACCTTAGCTGCAAGGGAGGCTGGGATTGGGACAGGGTTGTCACAGCCTCTGGCTTACCTCAGGAGCTCACTTCCTCTCTAGCCCAAGGATCTCCACTGATTTTTTCCCCTCTTTCTTAATTTTTTTCCTCTTCAAGTCTACCATGAATCTTTCTCTTCTCGTAAAACAAACGAGCTATCTCTAAATGGAAATGTTCCAACTTAACCTTGTCCCTTGTTCACAGAGCCTCCCCCAGCTACCTCCTGGAAACAGGTTTTTCTCCACATTATTCAACAATCTTCCTCCCTCCCTCTCTTCCTTCTTCTAATTTTCTTTCTTTTTGTTTTTCAGTGCTGGAGTTGGAACCCAAGTCCCAAATGGTCATGAATGCCAGGCAAGTGCTCTGCCTCCGAGCCTGCAATCTACACTCCCAGGCTCTGCAATCTTTCTATGTGCAGGTCTGGGTTGTTTGTTGTTATGTTTTCCTTGATGAGTTGGTTGGTTATTGGCTGGTTTTCCACAACACATCAGAATTCTGAATTTACATCTTGCCTTTCTGAAGGGAATACCCAACAAGTATGAAACCAGCCAAGATCTAAGTCTAGCTGGCACAAGAAGTGCCCAAGTCAGCCATGCCTGTAACTGTCCCTGGCTTCCGACTCTGCCCCACAACCTGTCCCTCTAGTGCTGGAATTAGAGCCTAAGTCTCCTGCATGCTAGGCAATCATTGTAGCACTGAGCTGTATCCTAGCCCACTGCTTCATCTTTTAAGAAAGAGCCAATAAATACATTTTAAAAATTGGGTGTTGGTGTGTGGAGGGAAGGGCTGGGAGTTGGCTCAGTGGTTAAGAGCACTTGTTGTTGCAAAGGACCCAGGTTCAATTCCCAGCACCCACATGGAGGCTCAACACTTCCCTGGACACCAGGCATGTATGTGGTGCAGATGTACATGCAGGCAAAACACTCATATACATCAAATAAAAATAAATTAATGAAAAATAAAATACATACATTTGAGAGAGAGAGAGAGAGAGAGAGAGAGAGAGAGAGAAATGGTCTTTCAGCTTAGTAAATCTGTGCCCTGAGTATGGTGGTTTCTTCCCCCAGGGGTGGGGGGTGCATGGTGGTAGGTCTCATACAATGCAGATGTGCCCCACAATGGCCCTACTCTTGGAATTCAATATGATGGAGTCACATCACTGAGCTTTACCTGTGGCCCGTCTACTCCATCCCAAGGCCCCCCTCTGTGTCCAGTGCTCAGCCCTCCCCATCACTACACCCTTCTCATCCAGGACCTCAGCTCCTTGTTTTCCCTCACTTCTTCCCAAATCAAATTCTTACCTGGCCAGCACACTTCCAGGAGTGTTCCCAAAGGAAACAACTGTCTCTCCGTCTCAGCTGCTGTCCTCATTACTCTGACCAAACACCCAACAAAGCAGTCTAAAGAAGGCAGAGCTTCCTGGGGCTCACAGGCTGAGGGTGCCATCCATCATGGTGAGCAGGCAAGATCAGAAAAGGGGGAGGGACGAGCAGGTAACTCAGTCTGTGACCCCAGCCCATGGGTGGTGCCACCCACATTCAGGGTGGGTCTTGCCTCTCTCTCACACACACACCCAGAGGTGAGTCTCTTAGGTGATTTGGAATTTAGTTCAGTTGATGATAAAAACCAGCCATCGCACACCCTTAGGGCTCAGGCTGCCTGCCCGTCTGTCCTCAGTGTCTCCCACACTTGTTGTCTCTTAATCATTAGAACCATAAGTTTGGGGAATGCCTCTAAGGAGCATAGTTTCTGAAACTCGGAAGCAAGCCCAGTTGATTATGGAGGCCTGTGGACCGGAAGAACAGGTGTGTTCATGCACCAAGGCAGATGGGGTCTGGATCAAGTCTCTGAATTGCTTTGTGGTGCCATCACATGACCAACGGGTGACCCTGGGTACTGTGATGGAGTTCATGCCTAAGAGGCTTTCTTACTTCCTCTCAGGAAGCCTTAAGACGTTTGAAGATACAAGCACAGGCGACGGCTCATGCTTAGGTGAGCTGAGGCAGGAGAATTGCTACAAGTTTGATTGCCAGCTTTGGGCTATAAAATGAGACCCATTTCAAGAAAACTGTACAGAGCAACTTACAAACCCTATCTTTCCAGTGGCCTCATGGATAATAACGCAGGGCTCTGAGGCTCCAGTCCTGGAAGCATTGTGATTGGGAGCCATGACCCATTGGAGAAGAGGGCACCTTCCTGGCCTTGACCCACCGTGGTCAAGAGCAGCAGCAGGTCTGAGGCTGGCAAGGCTGTAAGTGAAGACTCAGAGAATCCTGGGGAAGGCAGTCTCCCCCCTACATCCATGCACACCCCTGCCAGAACCTCCTCCAGCCCATACTTTAGTCCTGTTTGTATGGTCACTGCCCAGGGAGCCATTTGCTCTACCTGGTTCCCAGGCTACCCTGGTCCATCCACCCTTCACACAGCATCAGCTTTTGAAAAGCATGGTCCAGATCCTGCTGAAGATCCACAAAGGCATCACAGCCCATAGATGGAAATGCTATTACAGACCCTTCTTAGTGGCTCCCATAACAAGACGGCCTCTGCTGTCTCAAAGCACCAATGTTGAGGATGCCATGGCCTCCACTCCCCACATTACAAGTGACCCCAGTCACCCATCAAAGCCCAGATGTCAAGATTACTGCTGGAGGAGTGTCTCCCAAGAGCTCCTGGTGGCCTCTGAGTGCCAGTATCTAACCCCCCCCCCCACACTCTCATTTTGTCCCCTGTAGTCTTGGACCTTTTTTTTTTTTTTTTCATACTTTCAGCTCTACAATCTTATCACTAGACAGTGTCCACAGGAAACTTGAGACCCCTGGCCTTCAAGTACCTCCAGTCACATGCAGTCACCTAGGAGTCCTGAAAAGGATTTCTAACCTTGTCCATGGGGTGGTGGTGGTGGTGGTGGTGGTGGTCATGGTGGTGGGGAGTGGGGATATGGGTAGGTGTGGGGGTAGGGTGGTGGTGATGGTGGTGCATTTGGTGGTGGTGGTGCATTTTGGAACCTCCCCAACTGATTCCAGGTTACAAGCAAAGTGGCAGAGCAGGGCATACTCAGAGCTGGTGCATACTCTCTGACAGAGCAGGGCATGCTCGGGGCTGGTGCACACTCTCTGACAGAGCATGGTGTGCTCAGAACTGGTGTGCACTCTCTGATAGAGCAGGGTGTGCTCAAAGCTGGTGCACACTCTCTGACAGAGCAGGGTGTGCTTGGGGCTGGTGCACACTCTCTGACAGAGCAGGGTGTGCTTGGGGCTGGTGCACACTCTCTGACAGAGCAGGGCATGCTGGGGCTGGTGCACACTCTCTGACAGAGCAGGGCATGCTCGGGGCTGGTGCACACTCTGACAGAACAGGGCGTGCTTGTGGCTGGTCCACAGTCTCTGACAGAGCAGGGCGTGCTCAGAGCTGGTGCACACTCTCTGGAAGGGGGGGGGGGGTCAGCTTTCCTGCTGGCTTTCCATAACGAGAAACTTTAAGGCCATCTCCCTTATAGCTTCCCTGGCTTTTCCTTGTCACTTCTCTTCTGAAAAACAAAGATGGCTGTTGTTATGCTTTCTGCAGTGAGTCAAGCACTCCCAACAGCCAGGCTGACTGCAGGTGTGAACCAATGGCTGTGGAAAGAATTTACCTTCCGGCTTTCAGGATGTCTGCATCTGTAGCCTTACAGACTCTGCTGGGCAGCCTTGTGCATGAAACATGCCGGAAAGCAGCTGTACCATGAGCTGGGGTAGGGAAGCCCTGGTGTCCCTCCAGCCCTGTGGGGTCCCAGGGAGGGAGGACCAGGGGACAGACAGGTCTGAGATGACTCAGGAGAGATCAGGGGACTATTTCATCTCAGCTTTACTTTGATAATGGTCTGGATTCTGTCTTGCCCATGAGTTCCTACCCAAATCACTGCACACGCTTTTGGAGGGAGCAGTGCTGGCCAAAGTCTCATACATGCTAGGTGAGCTAACCCAGGCAGTGTTTACACTTTCTGGACAGCACCATCGGTCTGGATGTGGGTTGTCTCGTCTCCATTGTTTAGCCTGTTAGAAGGCTCTCTGTCTCTTTGTTTGTTTGTTTGTTTGTTTTGTTTTTCAAGACAGGGTTTCTCCGTGTAGCTTTGTGACTTTCCTAGAACTCACTTGGTAGCCCAGGCTGGCCTTGAACTCACAGAGATCCGCCTGGCTCTGCCTCCGGAGTGCTGGGATTAAAGGCGTGCACCACCACCGTCCAGCCAGCTCTCTGTCTCTTACAGGGAGGGGCTGTGACCGATCTCAGAGGCTTCTAAGTCCCTTTGCTTCTACCTTCCAAACAATGGTCTCCCTGTCCCCAAGAGGAGCTGTGGTTCCATCTTGCTGGTCCTGGAGACCCCTCAGAGCCAGAGAACAGAAGGAAGTAGAGTCATGCAGAATTCTCTTCAGAGAACCACACCCCTAACCACTGCTCAAAGGCCTGAGGCTGCCCTGGACAGGGAACTCCTGGTCTGCAGCAGGGTGTCTTTTTCTTGAGCAGTGGCTGCCCCCCTGAGGGCAAAGGCAGCAGCTGTGTGCAGGAAAGCCGATGGGCGAGACATTGCCACATGGAGCAAGCCCTGCCATTAACTGACCAAGGAAGAGGTTTCTGGAAACAAGGAACCCTGGAGTGCTGTGTAAGACCCACCAGAATATGTGGCCCAGGGGTTCCTGGGGAAACTGAGGAGGCACAGGCAGGCTGCCTGTGTGAGGGTGGTCTTTGGGGAATGTGGGAGGTCCTGGGGGGCTGTGTCTATACCCTTTAGAGAAGTTAAGTATAAAGAATGATCACCTAGTGAGAGCGGAAATCAAGGAGACTGTTGCATACAGCAGGCTGCCCAGAAACATAGGCCTGCAGGCTGTTGTCCCCTAGAGGAGGGAGACACTGCTCATCCCGGGAACAGGGTAGAAAGCAGCACTACTTGATGCAGTCACTAGGGGTCCTTCTTGAGCTGCCTAGCTCAAGTGGAGACATGCTTCATGCTTCTCACAGTCTGAGCCCGGAAAGGCTAGCGAGCAATGTCAGATCCCCTGTGCTCACCTAGCCACACTCTGGAAAACTGAGAACTTTAAACACCCACAGTCCAGATGCCTGGCCAGGAAAGTCACCTCTAAGTGGCAGAAGCACCACTTAAATATTTGAATATGTCCTGATCTGACACAACCATGAGATTGATGGCACTTGATTTCCCTTTTCAAAAGCCGCCACCGAGAACAGCCGAAGAGGTAAACAGACGACTGTGTAGGAACCCAGCTGGTTTCCCTGGCGTGACATCAATTTCACAAACATCCCACAATAGTCTAAGCAGAAGTACGGCTCTATCTGCACTGGCCCTGGACAAAGAGAAGCTGTAAGAGTGCAAAATCAAACACCCTCATCATGGGCTGGGGTGTGTGGAACCAGAGTTTAAGGCCTGGCATCATAGCAAGAGCCCACCTTCTCCCAAGAAGATACCATAAGGAACAGTGACCTTGATACCCCCGATACGAATGAACATCACCATGGAGCCACACAGCACACCAAGGTGAACTGCTGTTTCCTCCCGTGATCACGGGGCTGATGGGAGCTGGGTTTACTTTCCACTGGGCAGCATGGGGATTGAGATGGGGGACCAGACCATGAACTGCTCGTTCAGGAAAAAACATCCAAATTCATAAGTCTAAGGAAAGACTTTACTGGATGCACGTTGCTTTGACATCCTCAGACAAGCTATAGGGAGTTGGGATAGCCTGAAATGGCTTCCTAACCAGCGACGGGCACCTCGGCCTGCATGGTGACAACCATGTCACCTCTCATGGCTGCTGGAAAGCTTATAGCTGTTAGCATTGAAGAACCAGCTAAAAGGTGGCCGTGGGAAGGCAGCACCAGTGGCCACGAGTGCAGCGCTTGTCTTCTCTGTGATGGTGCGTGAGGAATCCTACAGAGACAACAGAATGGCTTAGAGCAGAGGTTCTCAACCTGTGGGTCACAACCCCTCTGGCAAACCTCTGTCTCCAAAAAGATTTACATTACCATTCATAACAGTAGCAAAATGACAGGTGTGAAGTAGCAGCAAAATAATTTTAAGGTAGGGGGCCACCACAACATGAGGAAATGTATTAAAAGGTCGCAGCATTAGGTAGGTTGAGAACCACTGGCTTAGAGCTCAGCATAACACACACACACACACACACACAATCCTATCTATCTATCTATCTATCTATCTATCTATCTATCTATCTATCTATAGGTACAGATAAAACTAGGGCAGTCTGAATCAGATCAGCTGTGACATCATCCTGTAGTTTCCAAAAATATCACCACTGGGGACATGGGCAAAGCACACATGTAATGGCCCTGTGTTGTTTCTCACAGCTGTGCATGAACCTAAGGTCTTCTCAGCCAAGGTTTCAGCTGCTGAAATGTAAGGATGGCTTCAGCCAATCAGAGACAAGACCCAGAGAAAGGCTGGGAGGAGAGTGGGATACCACATTTGTGCTTCCAGGAACCAGGCTGAGAAACAGGACCTCATATGGGAAATGGCCCAAGAGATCAGAAGGGCCCAGTAGAGAGCCATCTGCTAAGGGTGTCTGTTCCTACTTTACTGGAGCATGGTGGGAATATCAGGGTCTAACACCTGTGGAGCAGCCTGGCACAGTCTCAGCCAGGCCTCTGGGCATGCAGCTTCAGCACAGAGCCTTGGCCTTTTGGACTGTCCAGGGGGCCTGGTTTGGATCTTGTGGCCTTGGGGGTTAACTGCAGGCAGGCTGCATATGTTGGCTGAGCCTGGTGTGTGGTGGATGCTCAGGAAATGCAGCTTCCTTCCCCTTGGCTCAGAGAGGAGAATCACATTGAAGGAGTGAGTTCTGCAGTCTCTGGGGGCCATCCCCCATCCTTTCCCAGATCCCTTCCCTTTATGGGCAACAAACCAGAAAGAGAAACTGTTGCTTGGAAGCCTCCTCCATGGGAGACCCTTCACGAGGCAGCCATGCTCTCAGCACTGTTTTTTAATTCCATTTATTTGTTTTGTGCATGTCTGGGTGTGTGTGTGCTGTGGCACATGTGTGGAGGTCAGAGGATCATTTATGCTTCCACCATGTGGGTTCAGGGAATTGGACTCAAGTCTGCAGTCTGTGTGGCAGGCACCTTTATCCCCGAGCCAGCTCATCGGCCCCAGAGCGGTTTTACTTCTAAATAAGCCCCACAAGGCTAGGTACAGTTCAGCATTTGTGGGTCTGGAGTTCTAGCCCCAGCACCACAATGTGGATGAGGAGGAGAAAGAGGAACACTTTGCAGCCCACTAGGCACAGGGCCCAAGAGTTGCCCTGGGAACATAGCACACTGGTTTCTGCCTGCTCCATCCTCTCTATGCCTCAGCCTCCTTTTCCATAGCCTAGGGTTTATCATAAGGGTTCAGTGAGGTGACAGATGAAAGGATGCTGCCTTGTACCCAGCACCCAGCACTTGCTGTTATCATTACTGACCCAGGTAGCTAAGGAACACATCTCCCCTGCATTGTCACCTGGGGACGGGGAGTGATGTCTCAATTGACTGAAGACGAAACATTTATAGTGGCACTCACATAATGAGGCATGTTTTCAAGTCCTGGGCTCCTGCTCATTAGTCCTCATGACACTGCACAGAACTTACTAGCCTCATACTCTTCAAATGGAGAAAATGAGGAGTGGAGAGACTGAACCACCAACACAGTCCCCTGGGGCTGGAGCCAGGGAGGAGCTGCCTCTCAGTGTGGACTGTGCCCAGTGGTTCTCTTCAGTCCCCACCATCCCCTGTAGCCACGCGACACAGTTGCTCTTTCTCCAATGCAGTTAGTTCTCAGTACTCACACCTGTCTCGAAAACTGTAAGCCAAAAGCCAAATCAAAGGCCATGGGCTTCACAGAACATGAGCAATGTCCATGGGTGATTGAATGTGCTAATACGTGTCCCAGGTGCATTCCCTGTCTGAACAGAGTCACCCTGCAAGATGATAATGGTTGCATACTGCTCATATCTCTAGAAGTTCCCTGCAGCCACAGTCTGGGGGAGCAGCACCTCTGGCTGTTCCCACCTGCTCAGCCGTGGTCCTAGGAGGGTCAACACTGAAGTCTCAAGACTAGGGCTTCCAGGCTCCATCCCCAGGCTGTGTCCTTGAGAGCCTGTCTAAGTTGTGGGGGTCATCCTTTCACGTGATCCACACACATCCTTCTGTGGCACAAATACGTCCCTCCTGAGAAAGTCCCAGGGGCAAAATGCGGCCCTACGAGCCCTTCCAATTTCCTGAAGCAGTGTAGATAATGCAACGAAGATGACCAGATGACCAGATGCTCGTGGGTGACAGTGACCGTGACGATGAGGATGCCGGGCAGCAGCACTTCCCATAAGCAGCTTGGAGTGATCTAAGATTCCCTGATCCACGACACCCCCACATTCCACCCCACTAGGGAATTCCCTTGCTAAGGAGGGAAGGGGTTCTCATTCAGTAGCTTCAAAGAACCCATGAGAATTTGTTATTTGTTTTAACCCACCCTTCCCCTGTTTATCCACTTCTGGGAATCTAGCCTTGGAAGAAGAAAGGAGGCAGAGGTGGGGGGGAGGAATGGGGAGGAAGAGGTGGAGGGAAGAAAGAGAGAGACTTACACTCAGTGACTTTGGGCAGGCATGCTCCTAAGTGACCATGGGGCTGTGGCTGTGGGGAAATATCTGTCTTGTTTGCTTAAATTTGTTACTTCAGAAACCTTCTGAAACTGGACCTGATCAGATGCACCAATAATCCGAGGCTGAGGCAGGAGCATTACTGCACATTTTAAATCAACCTTGGCTATAGAGTAAGAACGTGTTTGAAAACTAACAACAAAATCCACCTTTTTGGCTGGGTGTGGTATAATCCCAGCCCTGAGGAGGCAGAGGTTGCAAGACTGCCCCAAGACAGAGGCTACACAGTGAGTCCCAGGCCTTCAGGGTGGTACTGAATCTGGACAGCAAAAAACCTCCGTATTTCTATTTACTTATTTATTTTATTATTGAGTGTGTGTGTGTGTGTGTGTGTGTGTGTGTGTGTGTGTTGCCTGAGTTTATGTCTGTGCACCACATTTTCGTCTGTGTGCCTGGTACCTATAAAGATCAGAAGAGGGCACCCAATCAGCCCCTGGAACTGGAGTTATGGATGGCTGTGATTGCCACGGAGTGCTGGGAATCAGATCCAGGTCCTCTGGAAGAGCAGCCAATGCTCTTAATGGTGGAGCCATCTCTCCAGCCTAACAAATATAGGATCCTGAGTCCCTCACCCATGAAGATGGTCAGCTCTTTTATTCTCTTGGGTTCATTTTCCTTGTTTTCAAAATGAGCATAATAATGATCCTAGCATTGGAAAGTCTGAGGCAGAAGGATTGTTTTAAGACCAAGGCTAACAGTTTCGTAAGGTGGAATTTATTCCTCATTAAAAATAAAAAAAAAGGGCGGTGGTGGTGCATGCCCTTAATTCCAGTACTCAGGAGGCTGAAATAGGTGGATCTCTGTGAGTTCGAGGCCAGCCTGGTCTACAGATCAAGTTCCAAGACAGCCAGAGCTACACAGAGAAACTCTGTTATAAATAAATAAATAAATAAATAAATAAAAGATGAATGAATAAACAAATGAATGAATAATAAGATTAAATTAAGGAGAGATGCAAACAGATATGACCACCATGTACCCTCATCAGGATAAGGGGAGGGACTTTGCAGCAGAATCGGTGACATAAGCCCCTGATGCTGCCTGAGGGTCAATGCCACCTCGCAAAGGCAAGACCTGGCTAGCAGTGTGGCTATCAGGGTCATCTCCATGACAGAGACAGGGGAATAACTGGGTTAGCCCAGGAAGTGCTCTAGTTCAGCAGCATCCCTTAATTAAGGACAGTAATGCTGTGTTCCTGAGCCCATGGTGACTGCAGAGCTCTGGCATGTCAGGGTCTAGCCACATGCCACCTCTTCTGAGCCCCAACCTGAACCCGATTCCTGCCAGGTTGGTGGGAGGGGGGCTACTGAAACACAAACCATCTGCCTGCAGAGGCCTAGGTGCCACCAAGGGTGGGGCACTGCCACCCCCAGGCAGTGGACAGGGCCTCTCGCATCCGTTACTTGCCCCCAGCCCATGCTCTGCCCACCACACAGCAGTGATAGATAGTTTGTGAAACACCCTGAGCTTGCGGTTGACCAGAATTCTGAAATAATTCCATTGAGACCGGAATTCATGCAATGTTCTGTATCCTGATGTGGTAAAGAAGGCGGCCCACGGGGTGGCGGGGGGAGGCAGGGGCTGTGAAGGCCCAGGGATGGTAAGGCAGCCTCCAGGCCCTGCAGCAGGGACTCCTTCTGGCCCCCCTCACCCACGGGCTCCGGAAGGCCCATCTGACAGGAGCAGGGCCCTGATAAGCGCCACCTGACCATGAGGCCCCAGGCAGAGAGATTAATGCTCAAATCGTCAACAACCTCCCACGACATACCCCACGGGGAGCAGGGGCCAAGAGGAGGCAGCTGAGAAAGGATAGACGAGATGTCAGCAAGAAATGGACAAGGGGGCAGCTCAGTCTCCCTGCCTTCTGGTCTCAGCTTGCTATGTCAACCCACACTGGTCTGGGTTGGCCTACCAGGGCAAGATGCCAAGGCTTGAGGAGCAGCAAGCAACATGGCACTCAGTCATGTTCCATGTTGGCCCTGAGCCTGAGCAGGCCCCAGCTAGGCTATGCAGGAAGGTGACTGGTAGTCAGCCAAAGTCCCTGAAGCCGTAAGGCTTCCATGCGGAGAACAGTTCCTGAGTCTCCTCTCCTGTGCCAGGGCTCCAGCCAAACCTGGGTTGCCGGTCCCAGACCTGTCAGCTCCTGGCTGCTGTCCTGAATGGCATGTGGGTTTTTCCTGGATGGTACCCCTTCCCCCAATTCTTGCATCAGACTGGCATCATGTCTGGGTTTGGCAGTCGCTGGCCCATCACATTCAGGACTCGGTCCAGTCCTCAGGTTCCGGCTGACTAAGGTTCCTAAGCTGTGGGGAAACCAGAAACTCAAAAGACGGGTTTTCTATGAAGCAAAACGTGTTCTCTGAAAGCCTTCCCTGTGCTCTGTGGTTATTCTCCCCCGACCTCTTAAGGGAACCCCCCTTTTTTTTTCTGAAGAGATGGTGATACTAGAAAAATCAGAGTCATAAACCCAGGCCCCTGGGGCATTTCACCAACTCCACGGTGACTGGGTTTCACATTTCGATCTCTATACACATTTGTGCTTTCACTGTACATTGTGTTCCCAGCTTTGCTTCAGAGGCTCTGTGCTCTGGCAATTGAGGACACCCCCTTCCCAGCCCTACACCTGGAGCAGAGCAGTGGCCACACCTTAAAGGGGGCCACTCTGTCCTTGACTGTCCTGCAACATGAGCCCCCAAGTGTGATAGCATGTCCCTGGTCCCAGTGCTTGGCCTCTGGCCTCTATGCTGGGTAAATGTTCCCTTCTGTCTGCTGGTGATGTTCCCACCCAAGGACGATGGGAACTCCACATTTCAAGCCAGATGCTGTCCTGAAGAACCCAGACAGAATGGAGTGCCCATGAGGTCTCAGGTCTGAGGATGTCAGGAGACATAGTCTCTCTCTCTCTCTCTCTTTTTTTTTTTTTTCTCCTTCCTCTGTTCAGGCCCTTGGGTGCAATGGCCTGTTAGTGACTGTTTATATGAATGTTAGTCTTTCTCATTAAGTTGCCAAGGGCAGAGGTCACAGCCTCAGGAGCCTTGGGAGCCAGGCTGGAAACAGAGGGGAGGTCCCAGGGCAGAAGCAGAACTCTAGAAGGTACTCAGGAAGCTGCAGCTGCTCTAACCTGGTGTGCCAGGTGCCAGGCGCCATTGCCCATTGGAACTGACTCCAGACACAGACAGTTTGAATGTGCCAAGGAAATCTTCAGACCAGTAAACGTTGAACCTGAATTCCTGGATTTTACTTCTTTGAAACAGAATCTCATTCTGTAGTCCAGAGTGGCCTTGAACCAGACATCCTCCTGCCCAGGATTGTGGACCTAAGCCACTCTACTCAGTTTTGAGTTCAAATTGGTGCTTTGTTTTGTTTTAGTATGGTCTGATGTTTTGAGGCAGGATCTCATGTAACCCAGGTTAGCCTCAAACTCAGTAGACAAAAATGATCTTAACTCTTGATCCACCTGCCTCCACTTCCCCACTTCTGGGATTACACGTATATGCTGTCACTTTCAGCCCTGAATTTACTTACTTACAACAGAATGTTGTATAGACAAGATCCAGGTGCCTGCTAGAAGGAACTTCACTAGGGAGGAATCTCTCTCTCTCTCTCTCTCTCTCTCTCTCTCTCTCTCTCTCTCTCTCTGTGTGTGTGTGTGTGTGTGTGTGTGTGTGTCATACACACACACACACACACACACACACACACACACACACCTCCATAGCCATCTTTTGTGTGGGCCAGGCCTAGGGGAGCTGCTGTGCAGCAGTGCACAGAGACATGCAATTAAAGCGCAACCCTCCAGGGAATCTACTAGAAATCGCCAAGGAAGCTTTAGGTGGGTCGCAGAGAGGGAGAGGTGGGGCTTCCTCTCTCTTCTGGGCACTTCTGGTCAGTTTGAGGGCTTGCTAGCATTGTTTTTACAATTTAAAACATATGCGTACTTCTTGGAGCCTATGGAGGGAGTGTTGGGGAGAGGTGGTGGCAGTGGACGGAATACAAGCTTGGACGTGGAGACAGAATGGCACGCCGGGTGTCTGGGCAGGCCTTCTGCACACACACGTGTTACTGGGCCCTAACCAGCCATCGGAGCCTTCTGGCAGGGCAGGGTGAGGGCCTAGGCCCAGGTCCTGATTTGTTCTGTTGGCCCTCTGTGCTCAGTTTCTGTGTCTGCTCACTGGGGGGACTTAACTCACCTACCTCCCACAGGGTCAGCATCTGAAGCTGCTGACACTCCATGCATGAGCTGGCCTCCACCAGCCAGAACCTCAGAACCCACATGGAGGAGGGCTAGCCCAGCTTTGTCCCAGCAGCCAGGCTTGGGAGGACAAGCCTCTCACATGACATCCATATTCCTGTTGAGTAAATCTCTCCAAGGGTCAGAGAGCCACCGGGTTCTGCTGGCCGCTGTCAGCCTCAGTCTCAGCTTATTGGCTGCTAGCTCTGATGCCCAAGGTAGGCAAGAGAAGGACCCTCAGCCCGAGAACATATGGGTCCCCGTGGACCCAACCCAGAGTCCCAGGGGGTGTTTTCAGGTCCCCAGTCAGCTGGGTCCCCTGCTTGGCTGATCACACGGACCCGAGAACAGTGGAGTGTGGTGTGACCGGCCCGTTTGTGGGCTGCCACTGGCTGTTTTGTTCAGAGCCCTTATAGCAAAGTGTGGCGTCTTCAGCTCTTTCCCAGCATTCCCTAGCGTCCTCCATAAGAATTTCTACTTTGATGTGTACAGGGGGCAGCTGCCAGAAACTAATGGGGGCTGGAGTGTGGCTCAGCAACCTAGTGGACCCAAGCTCTGGGTTCTGTCCCAGCACCAGGAAAAAAAATGGAAAGGAACCAGTGGTATAAGGGGGCTAAACCCAGAATATGAACCTTACAATAAGGTGGCAGTGTGGGGACCTCACTCGTACCTTGATCCTCACCAGAGCCCTCTGGCTGGTTCCTAGCATGAACTTACGTCAGCTCAGAGAGTGAGGCCAGCAAGGGCACCCACAGCCGGTGCGAATAAAACAGGGAATGAAGGGTGGGTGGCCCCAGTGTCCAGGCTCCCTCCATCTCTGCGCACAGACACCCACCTTCTCTCCACCCCAGGGTTGGATTTGCAGGGCTTGGGGCGCCCTCTTGTGGCGATGAGGCTCCAATTCAACCCCTACCCCAACCTCGAGATGCAGGCAGTAAGATGAAATTGGTCCAGCTTTCCCTGACCCTGTGCCCTGGGTCCAGGAACACCACCCCACTTTGCAAAGGGGAGACCAAGCCACAGGCTGAGTGCACAAGACAACTGGAGGAGGCGGAAGTGCTGCCCAGCACGTCTGTGGTACATTCCAGGGGGCGTGGAATGGCCGCTATGTGCTCCGTTGCAGGGCTCCGTGACCCCAAAACAAGAGATTATTCTCTTCTATAGAAAAAACCCCAAGTTACTCTACATCCCTGACCTAGAAAGTCCCCACAACGGCCACTGAGTCTCACTCCATGCAGTGAGGCATAAGGGACCCATGGTGGGAGCTGAAGGAGACCAGTCAGTGCCTTGTGATCGGCAGGCTGGGTCTTCACATCGTTAGCAGTGTGGTGTGCACCTGCCACTCAACTTGGACTTCTCAGGGAACAAGATTCCACCTTGGGCCACCACCAAAGGATCCACCTCACAGGCTGACTTATTTGAGGCTCACACCGCTCTGAAGAATTAGTATTATTGCATTTTAAGTGAGTGAGGGGAAGATGGAGGGAGTGTGTGTCTCTCTCTGAGGAGTGGGAGGTGAACAGAAAGAAGATAGAGAGAGGGAAGGTGTTCAGATCTGGTAATGGGTGAATGATGAGCGCTTTGCATTTGCTGATATGATAGATATATCCATTGAGACCAGTGCTGGGCTCTGAATATTTCAAAGTTACAAAATCTACTTTTCAAACATTTATAAACTTTCTGGATAGTCTTTCAAAGACCAATGTTAACATTTCAACCACTTTTGGTTAAAATTTCTCACACAAAGAAACATAATATGTGTTAAAATTTATAAATGCTAGAAGACTGATTTCTTAGTAACCTTCGACTGTTACTTTATACAAGTATTTGGCACATATAACAAACCAAACAGGAAATTACTTTCCTTGTCTTTCAGAAAAACCACAAGTGTTCAGCGGCTAAAATGGAATTAAAATAACATATATGAGACAATAAGTCTAAATACAAAAAATCTATATATGGCAAAACTCACATCTTGAAAACCTAGCTAGGAACTAGTGAGAGGCATGCAGCTGACTGTGAGACTCTCAGGTCAGGATCATGAGCATCACAACTAGATTCCAGACTCTGGAACAAGAGAGAGACCAAGGACCTTCTGCCTGGTAATAAGAAACTTCCCAGATGTGAGGTGCTGGCACAGGAATCTTGAACTTCCATCCCGCGGATCCCTCAAGAAATCAGCACCACTGTAATAAGCCATCCAACCTGCTGTTGTGAAGATACACAAAACCTCACACATCCCTGGGGACACACTCCTCACTGACAGGCACTTAGTGGGATGGTACACCAACATGGGGTGGAGATGTGGGAAGATACATCAAGAAGAGGGCAACATGCAGAGAAAAAAGGAGATAAAAGTTGGTGCCCACCCAAGTCAGCTCATTTAAACCCCAGGTCTTCTGTGCAGGACCCTGGCTGAGCCATCTGGGCCAAGGTCCATCACAAGCACACATGTGGCTTCAGCTTGAACATACTGAGTTGATGGCACTTTTGGGGCAGAGCATGGTAGAAAATGAGTGTTTTATGGGGATTCAGGAAGGGTTGGGGCTAGTCTTATGCAGTGGTTTGATTTTCCCATGGGTCTTTCAACCTTCCAAACCCAGGTTGTCGTGAAGAGTCCACCACTCTTTCATGCACTATGTTATTTTATTATCATTACATTTGTTGTTGACAGGCCATGATCCATGCATGGAGATCGGCTTTGGGGGAGTCAATTCTTTGCTTCCACCGTGTGAGTGTCAGGGATCCAACTCAGGTTGTCAAGCTTGGCAGCAGGTGCCTTTACCCAAGAGCCATCTCACTGACCCTGAACTATTTTTACCCATTTTTCTGCCACATTATGACTCTGCCAGGGCCACCAACCAGAAAGTTGGTTAAATACTGTTTCTGATGGGCTTTCCAGAATTGTGAGCCAAATAAACGCCTTTGCTCTAAGCACCCCTCCCTCAGGAGCAGAAGACAAGGGGCTGAGGCAAGGTCCCTCGGGGTTGTCACCTCTGTGTGTGCAGGTAGACAGTGTCCTCAGAGTCACAGGCAGCCACATTGGAGCTGGCACCTGCCATTCCCAATCCCTAAGAGCTTCTAAAATCCAGCCACAAATACACACAAATCCTCACTGCTGTGTGTAAGTGCAGTATGTACCTCGATGGTTTCACCCACCTGTCACCCTCACAATTCCAGGATGATCTGGACTTCTGTTTGATGGGTACCTCATCCATAAAGAAACATGGACACAGGCACATGCATCCCCACTCAGACATGCCTGCCCAGACACACAGAACACAGCTGGATATACCACTTCCCTGGAGCTAGGCTCCTCTCCTAGGGCAGGCTCTACTGTACAGTGTCCCTACTAACATTCTCCTCCAGCCTCATTCTGACAAGTTAACTGAAGCCCACATAGCCCTCCTGCATCGCTCTGCTGCTCCTGGTCTAACCTCAGATGAAAGTCTGGGTTTGGGGCTGGGGATTTAGCTCAGTGGTACTTGCCTAGCAAGTGCAAGGCCTGGGTTTGGTCCTCAGCTCTGGAAAAAAAAAGGTCTGGGCTCCTGGCAAGAGCTGTGGGAGTCAAAGGGTGGGAGACTATGCCTGTCCCCGCATCCATTCCTCATTTGCATGCTTCCGGACTGACCCACCTTCTCCTTCCAGGCCTTAATGCTGGGCACAGGTCCTGCTCAGCATGTTCCCCCTGACAGCAAGTGGGGGGTAGGTTATAACTTCAACGTGACAAAAAATGTGCCCATACCCAAGCCCTCGTGTGCACCATGTGTGTTCTGCTTCTCAGGACTTGGCAGGACTCTGTGGGTATCAAAGGCTCTGAGGATAGGGACGTTGCCCCAGCCTACTGTTTTCTAGGGACAAGAACAGCACCCAGAATTGACCAAGTGCCTAACAAAAGTCCACCTAGCAGCACGTGTGTTACCCGTGCATACACTGTGCACAGGGACAGTGCACCTTGGTGAAGGCAGGAGCTTGTGTAGTCCAAACGTTGGAATGGCTGTGAGCCTGCCTATGGCTATCTGCCTCACTTACCCACAGAAGACAGAAGTGTCTAGGCATCAGGGTCAAAAGCTCTCACATCTGTCATTGCACAGTGTGCCAGGTGGGAGCCAAAGCACAGAACTGCACCCACCACTCCTGACAAGGCAGCAAGAAAACCTACCGGGCACCTCAGCCTCACCTCTTCCCAGCCTGGGAAGAGATAGGACCTGGGATGGAGAACAAGTCAGTGCCACTGTCCTCCACTCAGGCTGAGCCAGACTCCCCAGCACCACCAGACCCATGGCAAGCAATGCTCTTGGGCATCAGTGCTGAAAAGCCCTCAGGTACCTGTCACTGGACAACAAGGCCTAACTAAGGCTTGGGCCATTGCAGGTTGTGATAGATACTGTGAAAGAAATGACTGGGTGATATGATGAATGGATCGGTCTGAAGGTGGGCAACCATTCCTGGCAGAGAGGGAAGGAGGGAGAGAGAGGCCTGCCCTGGGCTGCGTACTCTCTGGCTATAGAGTTTGTGACCTGGGTTTGGGGACTCAGTAGGAGTGCCATCCTGGCTGACACCTCTACCTGCTGTTGGCACCAGATGCACGCAGACTGATAAAGTACTTGATACACTGTCACTCGGTATAGCCTCCTGGCTGTGGCTGCCCCTGTTGCTGTGGAGGGCAAACCCCTTGTACTGGAGGTCTGTGCTGGGCCTCACAGATGTCAAGTCACAGAGCTCTTCCAGGCCTTCTATCATTCAGTCCCTGTTCTCCTGATGACAATTCAGGATCCAAAGAACAGCAAACACAAGTCTCCAATGAGTGGATGGCCCCAGAGGCCTGTCAGGGATGGTCACAGCCTTCAACAAAGAAGAGCTGGCTCCATGAGTCGAGCCCTGGAGAGGAAGTTGGGTGTTAAAAGGAGGGAGGTATGCTGGGAAATTGATTCCAAGGCAGGAGGTTCTGCAGCCACCAGAGGCCTGGATGGGTGTGTAGTAGAGAGACCAGGAGAAAGGACAGTAGGAGGTAGGGACACACTCTGTCTGCCAAGGATGGCTCCCAACCTTCAGACCAGATCTGTTCATCATATCATCCAGTCACTTCCTACACAGTATCTGTCACTGCCTGCAATGATTCACTCTGTAGTGTCTGTTTCCTCTCCAAGTCACAGGAGGCTGGCTCCTACTTAGCAGCATAGACTTGGTGCCTAAGACAGTGTCTGACACAAAGCAAAGAACTGAGTAAACTGACACCCTGCCTCTGTTTCACCTGCTTGAGAGTGGAGGGCAGAAGGCAGGTGTGTGTGGGGGGGGGGGGGGGAGTGTAGCCATCCATTCACTTCGGAGAGCAATGCCAAAGCTGGGGGTGGGGTAGGGTGTGCCTAGCCTTAGGTGATGGTTCTCAGCATCCTTTCACAATCCCACCCACCCTGCTCTTTCGACTGTTTGGACAGTTTTCTCCTGGAACTAACAGCTCTCCCTCCCTATTACCTCCTCCTTACCCACTAGTGTGCCCCCAAATTCATGTTGGCCTAATCCCAAATGGGGGCATGTGTGAGGTGATTAGGGCATGGAAGGAAACTCTCATTGTGAGATGAGTGACCGACCTGATAAACAATGTCCCTGGGAGGTTCCTCCTAACTTCTCCAACATGGAGGACTCAGTGAGAAGCCCACCCAAGAATGGGAGGAGTCTCACCACACCCAAATGCCCACACCTCCCTCCCAGCCTTCTCCAGAACTATGGTGGCCAAGTCCTGTTTATAGGCCATCCAGGCAGCGTTTCATGATAGCCGCTCAAGAAGACTTTGACATCCATTTTAAAAGGACTCCTTCTGGGTTCCACATCGAGAGTGGAAGTCAAAAGAAGGGACTAGAATCTGTGCTTCTCCCTTGCACATCACCACATGAAAATGTTTCACTCGGTCTTTCCTCCTCCGATCCCTTTGGGCTCCCTGGTTTAGGTCTAGACCAATCATAGGTCACGTGTAAGCTGAGGCTAGATGGCTGGAAGACACGGTGAAGGGCCTGGCCATGGGAGCAGTAGGGGCTCCTGACTCTTGGACCAGGGCCAAAGGGCTGGAGGCTAACTGTTCTGACTCTATCACCTCCCTAGCCTGGTGAACAGAGCAGTACATGCCAAGCCCCAGGAGTCTACCTCCAACATGGCGGCAGCTTGGTCTCAGTGCAGGCCTGCAGAGTCCCCCTGATGCACCGGGGCGCTTCCTGTCCCAGCCTGTGGCCCCTAACCGCTGGCAGCGCGGTTTCCGGCAGGGCTGCGGCCAGGGGCTGCACTATCAGCTCGGCACCAGACACCCGGTCAGGATACTTGTGGTGAAGCTGTGAGGACGACTGGGCCTTCGGGGTTTTCTCCATGTCAGCCTCCAAGACAAATGGAGGCAGCTCAGAACCCGCAGACCTCTGCTGTGCTCTGAGCCAAGACAGGGTTACCCAGGGCTGGGCCCACCTGCCATGTGGCCTTGGGACACGTGAGCTGAGGTGGTAGCCTGGTTTCTGGGCCACCTGCCATGCCTGGACCCAAAGTGAGGCTGTGCATTGCCCAGGGGTCCAAACCTGGTGAGGTGTGGGGCCAGGTTCCCATTCCACTCGGATTTCCAAGAGAAAAACTGAGGCTTTGCTTGCTACTGGGGGAACCAAGGTGCAGGTAGGCTCGGGGATGTGATGGCCTGAGGTTCTTGGCTCCAGGGCGGCAAGAAGGATGGAGACAGCAGAGAATAAGCTGCACCTGCTGTACCAGCCCAGGGATTCCAGAACACCACTGCTGGGCCACCTGCAAACCCACGTCCTTCACCCTTCAGCTTCCTGAAGCAGGGCTACATAAACGCCCGACGCAGTAATACTGGAGCCAGGTCCTTATAAGGGTCCCCTTGACCAGGTGGCTTTGAGCAAGGCCGAACAGAACCAGGCCTTTAAATCAGGAGCAGTACACGCATGCGCCGGGTTGTTCGAAGCTGGCCATCAACTGCGCTTGCTCATCCCAGTCTTGGCGCCCCCCCCCTCTCGCCAGCATTTGAAGTGATGCCAGAGAGCAAACGTGGCCCTTTCAGCCTCGGGTCCACTAGGGGGCGACTGGCGCACGCTCAAAATACCGAGATCTGACGTGGCTTGCTGTCGTCCCCCCCCCCACCCACACACACACCCCCGGAAGGCTCCAAAATACAAAGAAAAGACAGAGGCCTGGGCTTCAGCAGGCCTGGTGTTGCGCCAGGCACCTGTACAACGGGCAGTTGCCGAGCGAGCATCACCTTGACACCGGCTCCAGCTCCAGCAACTCCTAGGACCAGCACAAAAGAGAACCAGCCCCAGTGCCTTAAGCCACTGCCAACCTATGAGCAGGCCGCTCCATCTTAAAGACAGCCTTATCCAGGGCCAGAGGCAGGCTGGATTTCACTGCACTTAGGACTCCTGACCTCCCATCCAACACACCACACACCTGTTCCCTCCCTTTTTGTTGTTTGTGAGACTGGATCTTACATGCAGCCCAGACAGACCAGAGCACCATCCCCCACCTCCCAAGTTCTGAGACTGCAGTCCTGCACCAGCCACCACACCCAGCAGATCTCGGAGGTTGGGAATTTTAGCTCAGTGATAGAGCGCTTGCTTAGCAAGTGCAAGGCCCTGGGTTCAATCCTCAGCTAAAAAAAAAAAAATCCTCACAGCAGATCTCTGTACCCAACCCAACAGCAAATGGCTGGCCTTGCCCACTCCTAAATCCCAGGCATTGCTGGCCTCCTGTCTTGACCTGGATGCGGTGCTCACTGGTTCCTAGCTCTGGCTCATCTTGTATCTTTTCACTTGCCTTCCTCCCCTGGTCTCTCTTCCCTCCCTGCTAAATGTCCACCCAAGTGGCCAGTGTCTCAGGAGGCCCAATACTATCTTGGGAATCTCTTTATTGGTGTTAAGATGGTCTCCTTTGTCTTGATTTTGTCTCAATAACTTCTACTCAGCACCAGAAGATGGACATATTTTTATAATATAAGCATACTTTTTTTGTATGTTGTATTCATTCTTTAATAAAGTGAGCTCACTGTTGGCTTGTAGATATTAAAAATATTCAATAAATGCTTTAAGTAAATTGAAAAACAAAAAGATGGTCTCACCACATTGTTCCAACTGATCTCAAATTTCTTTGCTTAAGTGATCCTCCTGGGCCAGCCTGGTCTAGGGAGAGTTCCAGGACAGTCAGAGCTACACAGAGAAACCCTGTCTCAAAAAACAAACAACAACAACAACAACAACAACAAAAATCAAGTGATCCTCCTGCCTCAGACTTCTAGACAGCAGGCACTACAGATATAGACTGCCACATAGGCCCTAGGTCTTCTGTGTGTGTTGTTTTTAAGACAGGGTTTCTCTGTGTAGCCCTGGCTGTCCTGGAACTCACTCTGTAGCCCAGGCTGGCCTCGAACTCACAGAGATCCGCCCGCCTCTGCCTCCTGAGTGCTGGGATTACAGGCGTGCGTCCCCACCGGGGCTGGTCTCTTCCTTATTCTTCGTAGGCACTCCCACCCACCACAGCCTCCATCCCATGTCCCTAACCAGCTCTGTGCTGGACAGAGCATTTGTCATCCTAAACCACACCTCTCCTTGTCAGGTCCTAACCTGCCGTGGGCATCCTATTTGGAGTTCTCAGGTACCTTGCCATATCTGCAGCAAAACTCCACCAGTTTACCAAAACTGGTCCATAGCTCTCTGTGCTCAGTGGATGGTACTGTCACATCAACTCACCCACCAATTGAAGAAGTACATAGGCCCTTTAATCCCAGCACTCAGGAGGCAGAGCCAGGAGGATCTCTTGTGAGTTCGAGGCCAACCTGATCTACAGATCGAGATCCGGGCAGGCACCAAAACTACAAAGTGAAAACCTGTCTCAAAAAAAAAAAAAAAAAAAAAAAAAAAAGATGGCTGGGCAGTGGTGGCGCACACCTTTAATCCCAGCACTCAGGAGGCAGAGCCAGGAGGATCTCTGTGAGTTCGAGGCCAGCCTGGTCTCCAAAGTGAGTTCCAGGAAAGGCGCAAAGCTACACAGAGAAACCCTGTCTCGAGGAAAAAAAAAAAAAAAAGAAGTACATAGCCACCCACCCAGTAATGGCCTATAACTGAGCGCCTGTCAACACAAAGGTGAGCTTGTCAACAAACTCCTGTATGTCTGCCAGCCCAGCGGTCACATTACAACAGTAGGTTATGATGTGAGAAACAAGAATGAGAACCTGACTCAGTCAGGTTACAAACAGACTCCTGACCGCTGCGTGTTATCTGAAGGAGGAGGACTAGGCAAAGATGGGACTGTACCCCAAGCAGACACTTCACAGCACCCACGAAAGCACCAAAAACCACTCTGCCCCATCTATGACTACAATATGCTCTTGGCTTTCTCATACCAAAGTCTACTGGTCCAGCTCCCGCAGTCAATCTTGATGGGTTTATATATATATAAAATTTTTATTTAAATTTTTTTTTCTTTCCTTTTACATACCAACCCGTTCCTCCTTCCTCCTCTTCTCCCACTGCCCCACCTACCCCCTTCCTCCTACATCAAGGCTGAGTAAGTCCTGGTCCCACTGCTAGGGGACTCACAAACACATCAAGCCACACAACTTTCACCCACATTCAGAAGGCCTAGTTTGGTCCCAGGCAGGCTCCTGATGTTAAGATAAAGCCAAAATCCATGACAGACCTATCAAATTATCTTGTTCTGGACCCGCACCTCTGCAGCCGTCAGACATTATCCACTGTCTTCTACAGACTCCCTGTGGGTCCTCAAACACCTGCCTCACCAGGTCTTTCACACACACTGGCCACCGCCTGGAACACGCCACCCTGTCATCTGTTCCATTCTTAAGCCTCAGCTCTAGACCACCCTCGCTCCTACATACACCCAGTCTAAGCCCAGTGTTCTCCAGGCCTGTGCCCTTCCTCAGTGTGGTCAATTTGAAATCATGAATTTGTGGGGTACCCCCCACGAACCACCTCTGCTCCACTCATCACCCTTTTTCAATGCTTAGGATGTGACACAGATTTAAGGAATACAAAAGGATTAGTTCACCAATGCTCTGTGACTCTCTGGGTCTCTGGGCTTGTATTAGAAAACATCAATGTTCTGACACTTGCCTTGTAAATACTCTGAGAAAACTCAGTGACAAAAGTATTATCTACTGGCCAGATAGATGCTACTGGCCACGTGGTGGCACTTTAACCCAGCACTTGAGAGGCAGAAGCAAGCAGCTCTCTGTGAGTTTGAGGCCATCCAGGGTACAAAGCGAGTTCCAGGACAGCCAGGGCTGTTACACAGAGAAAACTTGTCTGTATTATCCCCAAACTTCAGAATTACATGAGGGATTTCAGCACAGTAAAAGCAAAAGTTCATAGTCCCTCCTTTATTTTCATTTGGTCATACACACTTTAAAAAAAAAAACCATGCATACACTCACAAAAGAACCAGACATTAGGAGTTAGAAAAGTTTAAAACAGGACTTACAAGTGGAAAAAATACCCCAGGCATCGGAACAAATCAAATCAACTACTGAAAATGCCTTTGTTCAAAACACAACCATATTTGTTTTTATATGAGATTTTTGTTTGTTTTGTTTTTTTAAAAAAGGGAACCATTCAGAAATAAGGGACAAGCTTCTTAGACCGCTGTGGGTGGGCCTTGGCCTTTCTTCTGGAGGCCTTTTGCTAATCACAACCTCTTCCCTCTCCCTATGCACTGCATCTGGAATGTAGGCAGCCTAGGCCTACCCTGGAGACAGGAGCTACAGAGCGTCCAGGATGTGATCGATCTTGGTGACCAGCTCCTGGCGTTTCCCTGAGCTGAGCTTTTCATTCTCGATGTACGCATCCTTCTTGAGCTTGCCAGCCACCAGCCTCTCGGCCTCCACTGCCGACTTCAGTACCAGTTCCTTGACCTGTGCATCCAGCTTCTGCATTTCACTCACCTGGCAGAGACAAGATCAGGGAAGGGTTTGAGAGGTGCCCTCTCACCTGACTCAACAAGCCCCATCGGCTGCCAGGCCTACAGATCCAGAGCCCCACAGGAAGTCCCATAGAGCAGTGCCAATGGCAGAGGGCTGGCACGCAAGAAAACAAGCCAGGCTCCAAACAGCAGCTTCACCACCCACAGGCCATGTTCTTTTCAGCTCTGACAAGCAAGGTGCTTTCCACCCTAACAACTGAAGAGTGGAAACCACAGGACCCCAGTGTGGAATACTCCTCTACACCTTGTGAACACATGCTGCTGTGACTGGTTTAATAAAGAAGCTGATTGGCCAATAGCTGGTTGGGACAAGGTTAGGCAAGAGAACCAGACTAAGGACACTGGGAAGAAGAAGGGCAGAGTCAGAGGAGTCACCAGACATGGAGAGGGAACAGGAGATACAAGACGAAAGAGAGGTAACACCACATGGCAGAATGTGGATATGGGTTAGTTTAAGTTGTAAGAGCTAGTTAGCAATAAGCTTGAGCTATCAGCCGAGCATTTATAATTAATATTAAGTTTCTAAGTGGTTATTTTGGAAGCTGCTGGTGGAACAGAGCTGATCACAGTACTGATGAAAAACTCTGCCTACACTTCAGCATCATGACTAGCACACAGGCTCCATGAGTGCCCCCTCTCTCTACTAGGACTAGAGATTAGTTATGACAAAGACCAACAGGTGATATCCACTGTCACCTGTGTGCCAGGCTCCAGAAGCAGGAAGGACAGAGAAGGTGTCCTGCCTTCAAATGGCTGACACATAAAACCCAGGTAAGCAATGCAGGGCTGTTTCACAGCGCTGCTGCAAAGGAACTAAAGGGCTAGTAAAAGGTCCAGGGCGGAGGTGGAGGAGCTAACAGGAGCCCAAGAACTCGGAGGGCACTTTTTAAAGTAGGTAGTACTTCCTTTACAGATAAGAATAGCTAGCTCCCACAGCACATGACTGACATGAACCACACCTTTCAGGTATTGTGAAAGACTACTGACTTCCCATTATCCACAAGGATGCTCAGACACAAAAATTAGGTAATGTGCCCCAAGTTTAGATAGTCTGGATCAGAGCCTGGGATTTATGTTTGGGTGCCTCTGCACCTCCCCCCTCCCCAACATCTTTTTTGAGAGTCTCACCCCCTGGCCAGGACTCACCTTGACCTCATTATGTAGCCTAGCAGGACTTCATCTGGAAATACATGCCCCTACACTTACACATGCATTTCCAGAGTGCTGGGGTTAAAGGCGTGGCCATCTGGAGCTGAAGATGGCATCTGGAGAGGGGGATACCGCTCTTACTGCCAACCACATGGACACAGAGCTCGAGAAGCTGCACAACTCCTCCAAAGCCAGCCTACAGATACCACAGGTTCGTGTCCTACCACAAGTACTGGCTGCTTGAAGAGCCTAGCTTACCCCAGGAGCAGGATGGGTGCTCTTCTGACAAGTGGGAACAGTCCCTGAAGTGGAGCGCCACAGACAAGTGACTCTCAACACTAGTACTTACTCTGTCACACAGGTCAGAGCCTTCTGTCTTCAGCCTGGACTGCAGCACAGCAATCTCACTGGTCACAGCTTTGTGCTCTGTCTCCAGGCTCTTCTTGCCACTACTGAGAGTAGAGGCATCCCGGGACTGCTTGTACCTATTGATGGTCTCATCAAAGTGACGGTAGAGGCCTAATCTCTTGTTGACCAGGGTCAAGACCTGCTCTGTGATACAGGCCACTTTCATCCTGGCTTCTGCAGCTGGATCCTGGAGGGCAGAGAGACCATGTCTGTCAACATAGGCCGGTGCTCCCTCCCACCCATCTGTCATAAGATGCCTACTGCCACCAGCCAACGGAGGTCACCTTAGGAGGCTGGGAGTCAAACCCTTCTGACACTCAGAGGCCCAGGCTCTACAACCAAGACTGGAGGAGACATCAAAACGAAGCGAACACCACTTTACAGTTCCACAGGCACATGGTCGTGACCAGGACAGTAATGGTAGGACGTGCCATGAAACTGGCACAGCAACAGCTCATCTCTAGTCATGGAAGACTTCGGGGAAACTATCACATCTCACCCCTTCAAAGGTTTTCAGAACTTCAGGAAGGAACAGGAACTCTTTCTGCCATTTACCATTCCTTAGAGGCCCCACCCTCCCTGGTTCCTCTCACTATGTGTCCACTGGCAAGGCCTGCCTGACAACTCAGAGGCTGGCTTAGGTCTGGTGACACAAGTTACTTTTACATAGTAAATCCTTACAACTTTAACACGAGGTAGATATAGACATAGTAAACAACTGATCACTCAGTGTCACCTCTGCAGAGGTAAAAGTAATAATGGGGACTGCTCTGTGAACTGACAGAGGGGAATTCCAGGGTATACTTGACAAAAGGAAAATGCTAAGTACAAAAAAATACATTCAGTCTCTACCTTTAGAGTAAGAAGAGATAATAAAAAGTATCTGCCTAGACCCACAGCCAAACACTAGGTTGAGGGCGAGCCCAAATTAGAGATGGCAATTGGGTCCTTCCCCTTGGAGCTCTGGGAAACCCTGAGGAAGAGGGGAAGGAAGAAATGTAGGAGGCAGAGGGGTGGAGGACACCAGGAGAACATGGCTCACAGAATCAACTAAGCAGGGCTCACATGGGCTCCCAGAGACTGAAGCGGCAATCACGGAGCCTGCCTGGGTCTGTGCCAGGTCCTCTGCACATATGTTATGACTGTGAGCTTGGTGTTCTTGTGGGACTCCTAACAGTGGAGTGGCGGTGTCTCCGACTCTTTCACCTGGTCTTGGGACCCCTTTCCTCCTACTGGGTTGCCTTGCCCAGTCTTGATATGAGAGCTGAGAAAAAAATTTTTTTTAATTATCTGCCTAATTTTTTTAAAACCACAAAAACAGAGAGGCTACCAGGGACTGATGAAATTAATTTCCTATAAGACAAGAAGGGAGGACAAGGCAGAATTGCCATTTTAGAATTCTGAATTTCAAACATAGTAATTCATAACTAAAATTAGTATTAGCAATGTCTGGGTGTGAGGCACACACCTTTAATCATAGCAGTACTGGAAAGCTGAAGGAAGTAGATCTCTGAGTTTGAGGCTGGCCCGGTCAACACGGCAAGTCTGGACCAACTAGAGCTACATAGTGAGAACTTGGTTCCCCTGCTCCCCCAACTTAGCAATGATGGAAAGGAAATTAAACTGAAATTCAAACACAAATAAGCAAACTTAAGATTTCAAATAAAAACACAGAAAAAGAGAACTAACCCAAGTGCCCAGGGGACACAGTAACATCACGATCTCCATAGGAACACAGAATTACATCCTTCCAGACTGTGTCAGAGCATACCATGAGCGTGGCAGTTTTGAAGCCACTGTTAACCAACTCAGCAAATGAAGACAAAGGGACTCTGCTGGGCGCAGGAGGCAAGAAGTAAGGGAACATAGGCAAGAACCCTAGGCCAACTGGATTGAGTTAAAAGCAACAATGTTCCTTCTTACACGTTTTCCCTCTAGCTGGCTGCTCAAAAGACAGAGCAAAAATGACCCCCACAAGCACTGATCACACCCAAAGCACAGCCTATCTCACTGGGTGAGGCCTGTTTGGCTCCTGCCTCTGGTGCCCAGCACGGGGTCCAGACTCCCTTATCAAACAGTACTGCTGGTAATAATGAGAAAGAAGGGAACTGAAGGGAAGGAAAGAGACAAACAAAGAGAAGATGGCCTTCAGTCAGCAAGCAGAACCCTAAGGAAAGAAAGGTGGGGGCCAGGTTGGCAGTATCTGATGAAGTCTGATGCCATCTCCCCACAAGGCACTCCCACAAGGGAAGGGACAGAAGGTACTGCTGACATGACCAAGAGGACATGCCACCTCCATGTTCAGCTGAACAACATGTAGCAAACAGTAGAACCACCACCACCAATCACTCAATGGTTCTCCTGCCTCCCCTAGTGTCCAGGGTGTTTCCACAACCAAGACAAGGCAGGAAAGCAGGGACTTAACATAAGGCTCAGTGGCCACCTGGTACACCTGAGACCCTGGGTTCCACCCCCAGCACCACATGGGGAAGAAATGTCTCTCTAGTGAGAATCTGCAGAGGCCTGGAAAATGTAGGGACTTACAGCCACAGGTCCTATCTAGCTCACTGTGGAGATGTGTGTGACACATCACAAGGGCACAAGGACACAAGGACTGTCAGAAACAGATAGAAGACAACCAAGTACCTTGGTGATGGAAAAGTCCAGACGGACATAGACGATGACGGTGAAGAACAGAATGTAGAAGGCAGCCACAACCAGCAGAGGCTCCTGTAGCATGAGCACTTTGTTGAAGGTGTAGTGCACCTGCAAGAGCCAGGAAGAAGGTATCAGGAAAGAGCAGCTCAGATCCACAGACCAAAGCCACTGCTTTCAGCAGCTCCAACAACAAATAGCACAGCCACTCACCACAATGTCCTGAATGTGCTGCTCAACCAGATTTTTCTTGTAGGCCACAATCACTGGGCGGCCGAATGTGTCGAGGTAGGTGTAGTGCAGCTCATCTGCGGCACGGCTAATATCATAAGGACTGTCTACCTGAATGTTCCTGGAACACAGACACAGTACAGCCTCAAACAAAGCACAGCGACAATGAGGGTGTGGGCTGCAGAATTCTAAGGCTATCAGGAGGCTAAATTCACCCTGCCCGCTACAGGCATCTAATATCAGAAAGCTAAAGACCAGGCTGACAGTCTCCCTCCAGCACTCACAAGGATGGGCTCACAAAGTGAACACAGCCTCCCAGTACAGCCCACCTAGGGCGCGTCTCTTAGCCACCTAAAGAGTGCCTTGGGAGCTATTCCGAATGCTCCCTCCTCATAGGAATCAGTCTCTTTCGGAACTAGGGCATGTTATTACTTTCTGGCCAGGCCTGCAGTCCCTAGGGGAATAGTAACACAGTAGTTTGACTTGAAGGAATAACCCCTCCTCCATGGACTAGTCAAAGCATGTCAACCTGGTCATCAGAATGGATATATGAACCAACAGACACCATTCAAACACTGTGACACAAACTATAAGCAACTTACACTAAGGATAGGAGCCATAGAAGTGCTCATCTGCTCCTACCAAATGGAGTCCTCCAGAGGCCCCTGGCTCCTTCCTCAAGTCAGCAGTTCTCCTACACACACACACACACACACACACACACACACACACACACACTCACTCCTGCAGTACTGGAACTTGACCCCAGAGCCTTACAAACAGTGAGTTACACAGCCCCAGCCTTTGTCTTCCCACCTTCCTTCCCAACTCCTAGCTCTTTAAGATAAACTCTCACTTTATCAACATCTCTTTCCCAAGCTGCTCCAAATGACCACAGATGATTCCTCCTATTTATTAAGACAGACTCTGAGAAAGGCCCAGGAAACAATGGTGACACAGCTACTCCACTCCCTCATTCTTTGTTAACACAGCAACGTCTACCAATTCTTCTTTATTAGATAGGCACTTGCTACATATAGCCCAGGTTGGCCTGGAATGTAGCCCAGGCTGGGCTCCAACTCAAGATCCTCCAGGCTCACTTCCCAAGTCCTGGGATTATAAGTGTGCACCTCTGTAATCCCCTCCACATTCCTCCCTGGCATTAGACTCAGGCCATTACTCTGGTTTATTGAGGCACCTCTGGCTTCTGCTTCAGACATATGGAGGCACTATGTTTTTGGAAAGTTTCCTGACTAAAGCGTGTGCCCTCCTCTGAATCTAATTTTCCCTTCCCAGCTTTAGTCAAAGGTTCCACAGAAAGGCTTCTCAGTCAAAGCTATTTAATGAGTACCTACACTCTACCCCTAGAACACAGGTCTCTCATGTGACACCAGACACTATCAGAGAAACGGGGTACAGAGGAAAGAAACAGTCACTTACTTGGCTCCCTCAGGCAAGATGATCTTCACTGTCAGAGAATCTATCACTTGCTCATCAAACACATGGTCCACAAATCGCATCTTCAGTGCATACTGGTCACCTGAGAATCATCAAGTACAGGCAACAGTGTGAGCAGAAAACAAGATGGCTGACAGGAAATTACAAGATATGAACTTTCTCCTTTTATACAAAGAGAGAGAGATGTTATCAAGAGTTCATTGGCAAGAGCTGGTGGGTTGAAAGATCAAGGTGACAGTTCAGGCTTTTTGTCTCTTCTCCAATCTCCACAGAAAGACAGAACAACTATAAACAATGTCAAAATTCTCAGACACTTATAACACAGCACCCTCTTCAGCTCAGATCACCCACCACAGCTGGGCTTGTGGATCTGAGACATCTCCTCATAGGAGGGTCATGGGACCCTCAACTGAGTATCTAGCATGACTGTCAGATATTTGCATAAAAGTATGCCCTAATGCACATGTCAGCCGCAGGGCCTCTAGGGAAGGGGCTAGACTAGTTATTGCTAGGGAAGGCTAAGAGAAGGGAGCTCTCCATTTGTAACTATGGGGAAGTCATCATCCATGCCAACTTTCCAGCATGGCTGCTTTAGGTCACCCACACTCCTGCCAGTAGCCCCTTACCTAGACTCTGTATTTAAGCCTGATAAACACTGGTTCCCCAGGGGAAATTGATGGACTCTAACTTTGATCTGTCACTGGGACCTTATAGGGGAGGGGGCAGTAAGATATGGCCTAGTCTTCCCAATCCCTGGAAAGAAGTTCTCACAATACAACAACAGCCAAAAGACCTGCAGGTCAGAGTGTGTGTGAAGGAGAAAGCAAGAGGAAGCTACGTGGCAACTGATGGGAGAAAGAAGAGAAGACCCACAACAGTTAAGAGTGTCTCCAGAGAGCAGAGCAGGTCAGCAGATGAATCCCCAAGGAATCTTACGCCTGGCTCAGCAGGAAAGAGACAAGCCTGGAGAGCCCAAGTCCTAGCTGCCTAGCCCTGAAGAATTTGAAAAGATACCAGAGTAGCCCTTCAGAAAAAGAATAAAAACTGCAGCCAGGCAGAGGCAGGTGAATCTCTGTGAGTTTAACACCAGCTTGGTCTACAGAGTTCCAAGACAGCTGGGGCTACACAGTGGAATCCTGTCTCGAAAACAAAACAAAAACTGTAAAATGTAGAAGAGCCAAGTGAGCAGTTTCTTCCACCCCCACAGACGTACTGGGGACTGAACCAAGGACCTCACACAAGCTAGGCAAGCACTCTGCCACTGAGCTACAGCCACAGGGGTGAAGAAAGCTCAGAGGGCAAGCCACACATTACTGGATGCCACACAAGAGCACAGAGAACTGAACCATAAGAAAGGTGTCCTAAACAAACCCTACTTTAAGTTCATACCAGAAACCAGCATTAGAAAAGTTAAAGGTGCAGGCTAGGGCGATGACTCAGAAGGTAGGACACTTGCTACCAGACCAGATGACCTGGGTTCAATTGCTGGGACTCATAAGGAAAAAAAGAACGACTTCCAGAAGCTGACCTCTGACCTTCACATGAATACTGTGTCAAAGGTATGTCCACACACATGCACACAAAATAAACAGATAATGTAATTTTTACAAAGAGAGAGAACAAAGAAGGCAAGTATGCCTGTAATTCCAGCACTTAAGGAGAGACTGTCTCAAACAAACACACAAACAAACAAAAATAAAAACAAAAACAAAACAAAACAAAAAACAAAGAAAAGAAAGAAGCTGAGACAGGAGGATCTCAAGTTATAAGAAAGACACTATCTCAAAAAACTGGTGCTAGCCGGGCGGTGGTGGCACACGCCTTTAATCCCAGCACTCGGGAGGGAGAGCCAGGTGGATCTCTGTAATTCGAGGCCAGCCTGGTCTACCAAGTGAGTTCCAGGAAAAGGCGCAAAGCTACACAAAGAAACCCCGTCTCAAAAAAAGAAAAAGAAAACCAAACAAACAAACAAACACCCTGATGCTGTTCCTCTGCAATCCTGTCATCCCTGTACTCTTCAGAACCAAAAATCTCCCTGTGGAATTAGACAACAAGTGTACAGGCAAATGCACTGTAAATGCTTAATTTTCTACAGAGATAACGTACAGTGAGCCCCATGACATAAAGGCATAGAATTTCACAAGCTCAGAGCAATGAACACCCCTAGTTCTCATATTATGGACTTAAATACCATTGTTGAGCACACCAAGGCTTCTTGGAGTGATGGCTGACATAAGGTCTGGAGCACAAACTATACAAGTTTACAAGTTAATCTCCCCTCCCCCAGGGTTTCTCTGTGTATCCCTGGCTGTCCTGAAACTCGATCTGTAGACCAAGCTGGCCTGAACTCAAGAGGTCTGCCTGCCTCTGCTTCCTGAGTGCTGGGTAGGATCAAAGACGTGGGCTATCACCGCCCAGCACAAGTTGATCTTTTTATAAGACAGTGAAGAAGCTAAAAGAGATTCAGGAGTTTAATTTGAAGAGGTGCCCAAACACTAAAGGTAGATGAATAGAAGCATCAACTTGAATACCAGCAAAGAAATATATGAACTTTACACGATATTTAAATCTTTACTTATATAATGACTTAGGAACGGGAGCTGAACGTATCTCAGTGGTTCCACAGCTGCCCAGGGCTCAATCCACCCAAAGAGAGGAAGAAGGAAGGAGGAAGGGACCAAGTATGCCAGTAAAACCATCAGTAACCCAGGAAATCATGAGTACTCCTGCATGGACCCTGACTTTCCCTACATCAACTGCAGCCCAGGAACCAAGGGAAGTGAATCCTTGCAAATTCCAATCAATAAATGACAAGGAATGGTAGATTAGAGCAAAGACTTATAGTGAGCACCAACAGTGGAGATGTAGGACCTGAGCATCCAAAGAAGACACCACACAGAACTGTGCTTTCTAAGGGACGGGCACCTCATCACCTCTAGTCAGGCCAAAGCTCGCCCAGAACAAGGGACAAGGGACAATTTGCAGAAAACAAGAAAGACAAAGGGTGTTGTACTGAGTGAGCAGTCAGCAAGTCTAGACAGCAGTTACAGTGGAAGAGTCCAGTTCTTCAACAATAAATTGTAAAGGAAAGGGGAAGAAATGTATACACAGGGAGACTAAGAAACAGTATCTTAATAAGGACAAAACTTAACAAATAGTATCTAAAACTATGTAAGTGGTAATTAAAAAAAAAAAACAAAAAAACAAAAAAAAACCCTACAAGAACAAGCCTTTAATCCAGCACTCAGGAGACAGAGGCAGGTGGATCTCTGTGAGTTTGAGGCCAGCCTGGTCTATACAGCCAGCTCAAGGACAGCCAAAGTTATAACGAACTCAGCCTAGAAAAATAAACAAATAGATAAGAAAGAAAATATGATAGAATGTTTATAATCATTGGCTCTGGGTATTTGTATATAACCTTTTTAAAAATTCTTCATCTCTTTTGGAGACAGGGTCTCACTATGAAGCTCTGGCTGACCAGGAAACACTATGTAGACCATGCTGGCTTATAACAGAGATCAGTCTGCCTCTGCCTCAAAAATGCTAGGATTAAAGGTGGCCACCACCAAGCCTGGCCTTCAAACCTTCCCTTATTCCTGGACTTTATTATTATTATTATTATTTTAAACGATTCCAAATTAAGAGCTAGGTGGGCC
The DNA here is from genome assembly GCF_903995425.1 of Onychomys torridus. Taxonomy (NCBI): domain Eukaryota; kingdom Metazoa; phylum Chordata; class Mammalia; order Rodentia; family Cricetidae; genus Onychomys; species Onychomys torridus. The sequence goes on from NC_050445.1 coordinate 110,649,257, forward strand.
TCAGTGGTATTTGCTTGGTTGTGGGTTCAGTCTCCAACACTACACAAAAAAATAAAACATCTGTGAGTACTGAGATGGGCCAGTTAGATGCTTGCTGCCAGGATGGCAACCTTAATTCCATAACTAAAAACCAAAGAGGAGAAACCAGCTCCAGAAAATTGTCCTCTGACTGACACACATGTGGCGCACGCACACACACACACACACGCACACACACACACAAAGAATTGAGAGAAAAGGAAATTCAAGAACTACATCTAAGAATTTAATTAGCTGATTTAAAAAAAATTTTTTTTTAAATAAACACCTACAAGAAGTTAAAAGAAGCTGGCCCTTTGTAATTCTATTCTTACTATGTTCAACACTCACCCAGATTATAGAGGTATTCATAGCTTGGGAGGTTGTAGCCAACAATGTAGTGTGTCTTCCACCCACCAAAGAGAGGAAATCGAGGCCGGATTTCCATTTCCACGGAGTCATCCAAAATAAGGAGGTGGCTGGTGGAAACATTACCAATCTCATCCCGGTAATACACATCCTGGGCAGCAGCAGGAAGGATGGTCTGCAAGAGAACAGAAATGCCTTCTAGAAAATCCAGGAACCTCTGCAGAAATATGACCTAGTAAGCATGAAGCCTGTACCAGACCCCAGACAGTAAACCTTTGAAAAAAAATTAACTTTTCCCAAGGTTTCAGAAGATCCAGACATCACATCTATTTCTCAATGAATGATAGAATCTTTTTAACAGGAAACAAGATATTTGCAAAGACCCTTGTGTATACTAAAGTTATAAGAAGGAAATTAAAGAGACAAGGAATTGAATCAAACTGTCAGTGGTTGAGTTTACACAGATCTCCACCCAACATGCTTGCACATCTTCTAAGTGTACTGACAAGGGAGAATGTAACATTTGTCCACATGAGTATTTCTGTAATATGTAAATATATAAAAATATTTGTAAGACTTCACTTAGACAAAGGCACTTTCCATCTATTACTTTTTTAATAGTTTAAGATGACTCTGAAGGAAGACCATACCCACGCTTCTCAGTTGTCTTCCCATCTGAGAGGCTCTTTCATTCTCTTACCTTCATATTTAAAATCTGTATTACATGAACATCACACACAAGCATACAACAGTAAGTTAGTAAATATAAGTTTTAGAGTCTTTTTCACAAACCAACTCTACTTCATAAAAACAAAAATAGCCTAAGACATGGTAGTATACTTCTGCACTTAAGAGGAAGCACCAAGGAGCTCAAGGCCATCTTCAGATACATATCAAGTTAGAGGTCAACCTTGGTTACACCAGACCCAATCTTTTGTTTGTTTGTTTGTTTGTTTGTTTTTTGGTTTTTTGAGACAGGGTTTCTCTGTAGCTTTGGAGTCTGTCCTGGACTAGCTCTGTAGACCAGGCTGGCCTTGAACTCACAGAGATCCACCTGCCTCTGCCTCCTGAGTGCTGGGATTACAGGCATGCGCCACCACCACCTGGCCAGACCCAATCTTAAAAAGCAAGCAGCAGGGATGGAAAGATGGCTGAGCAGTTAAAAACATTTGCTGCTCCATCATGAGGACCAAAGTCTGGATCCCAGCAACCATGTCAGATAGCTTACAAATACCTGTAACTCCAGCTCCAAGACATTCAACACTTTTCTGGTCTCTTCAGATAGGGGCTCATATACTCACACAACACACACACACACACACACACACACACACACACACACACACACACAATCTGTAAACCAAGGGAATGTTTAGGTGGTGGTATTATGTTTTTTCTTTATTCCAACTTTCTAAACAACAAAACAACTACAGTCTAGGGCAGTGGTTCTCAACCTGTGGGTCATAACCCACTTGGGGTCACAAACCACTTGGAGTCACCTAAAACCACCAGAAAACACAGATATTTACATTTCTATTCATAACAGTAGCAAAATTACAGTTATGAATTAGTAGTAAAAATAATTTTATGGCTATGTGGTGATGGTGCACACCTTTAATGCCAGCACTCGGGAGGCAGAGCCAAGCAAATCTCTGTGAGTTTGAGGCCAGCCTGGTCTAAAGAGCGAGATCCAGGAAAGGTGCAAAGCTACATAGAGAAACCCTGTCTTGAAAACAAAAAAAAAAAAACAAAAAAAAAAAGGTTGGGGGTCACCACAACACAAGGAACTGTATTAAAGGGTCACACCTTAGGAAGGTTCAGAACCACTGGTCTAGGGCCAGGCAGGCACAGTGGCACATGTCTACAATCCCAACACTTAGAAGCCAAGGCAGGAGTATCGAGTTAAAGGTCAGTCTAAGTTACACAGGTCGTTCGCTCGTTGCTAACCCGTGCTGCACAGAAAGAAAAAAGAAAGAAAAGCACTACTGATATAAATACAGGATGCTATTCACGTAAACACAAGAACGTTTTTCTTTAAAGGTCCTTCTGATGAACATTGATTTTCAATATCACCATTAGTTAATCCCAAAAAAACTGAAAAGCAAGAGAAAGAACACACTGATAAAGACACAGTTCCCACAGTGTCCAAGTTGGCCACTCATACCTTAAAAGATCGGATGGAGGAGATGCCACTGTCAGGCTGTCTCTGGTAATCATAGCGGGAGAAAGGCCCCTTCAGCACCGCGCCTGTATGCTTCAAGTCCACATTCTCCTCCACAGCAATATTACCCCAGTGAGAAACCTCGATGACCCGGGTCATACTGGTGATGGTTAGGAAAGGGCTGTTGTTCTCATAGTGTACTTTAAAAGTATCCTAGAAGGGAAGGAAACAGTTCACCACCTTGGCAACAGAGAAATCATTATTAGCTTAAAAGAAATTAACTAGAAAGGGCCTATGTATCATCACAGAATGGTTTACCAAGCATTAATATATGGAGTGGTTTTTGGATTTATTTCTAGTGTGTGTGTGCCTGTGTTGTGTGCCATATGTGTATAGGCACCAAAGGCCAGAAAGTGTTGGCATCACAGGAGATTATGAGCAGCCAGATATAGGTGCTAGGAAATGAACTTAGGTCCTCTGGAAGAGTAGCATGCGCTCTTAACCATTGAACCATCTCTCTAGCCCCTGCCAATAGAGGTTTTTTATGTTTTGTTTTTGAGAAAGAGTCTTGCTCTCAATTTTGTCATCTTCCTGACAGACTGGTGAGTACTGGAATTATAGGCCTGCACCACCACTGTCACCTTTTTGTGTGTGCGGTCATTTAGGCCTATAATCCCAATATTCAACAGGCAGAGGCAGGAGGATCACCATGCGTTCCAAGGCCACCATGGAAAACAGAGACCCTGTCTTATAATACATAGATGGATTAGATAGATAGATAGATAGATAGATAGATAGATAGATAGATAAGGCTGTGGCAGGATAACTATTCACACTGCGTGAAGATGTATGTGTCTTGGGTCACCTGCCTAAGGCACCTGGTTGCTTTAATAAAGAGCTGAATGGCTAATAGCTAGGCAGGAGAGACTAGGTGGGACTTCCAGGCAGAGAGGAACTCAGTCAGAATGAATCTAGGAGCACGGGAGATGCCAACATGGAGAAAGTCGGATGTACAGAACGGAGGAGAGGTAAAAAGTCATGTGGCAGAATGTTGATTAATAGAAAAAGATTAATTTAAGTTATAAGAGCTAGTTAGGAACAAGCTTAAGTAAGCTAAAGGCTTTCATAATTAACAATAAGTCTCCATGTTATTATCTGAAAGATGATAGCCCAAAAAAGTCCAACAAGAAAGTCCAACCATATAAGGCCAGGAGTGGTGGCACACACTTTTAACCCCAGCACTTGGAGACAGAGGCAGGCATATCTCTGAGTTTGAGATCAGCCTGGTCTATAGAGGGAATTCCAAGGACAGTCAGAGAAACTCCGTTTCAAAAAACCTAAAAATAAAATAAATAAAAGTGGGCGGAAGTCCAGCAGTCTCACAGCCTTTGCTCTAGATGATAAATATAAGCAACAATTCCAGGTCTCCATTGAGCGGAAATTCTGAGTTCAAGTGTCCGCATATTTCCTCAAGGTCTCTGCCAATTCTCCCAGAAGTTAGCTTTGTTTTACATTCTGTAGGAACAGAAAGATGTCTCAGGGCATTTGCTGCTGCACTTAGGACCCACATGGGAGAAGGGAAGACTACCAAAAGCTGTCCTCTGGGGTCAGACATGTGCTGTGGCACTCACACCAACACACACCACACACATACACAAATAATAAATAAGTAAGCAAGTAAGTAAATAAAAATTTAAAGAACTCTCTGGTGTTGGGAATTTATATGGATCAATGGCAGGGTGCCTGCCCAGCACATGAAGGACCTAGGTTCGATGAGGAGTAGGTAGAGGGCCTCTCTGGTCACTGAGTAATTCTAATGCCCTTTTATGAACTTGCCCATAACTCTATAGGAAGGTAATTTAAAATTAGAATGTTAGCAAAATACTCTTCTTCCCAAAGTCCATGAAGATAAGCAGATATTTTTTGTAACTTTACAAACTCTTATTCTCTCACTTTCTAACCACATCTTTTCAACCCCAAATGTACACACACTTGTGAGCACTCAGACTCAAATACACCCACATGCAGGCGAGCACGCAAGCATACATACACACAAAAGCTTACTTTCATTTTTAAAGTGCTCGTGGTGCTTTGTCCTGTTTTTGAAACAAGGAATATGAAGCCTGGCCAGCCTCAAACAATCCTGTTGTCTCTGCCTCCTGAGTGTTGGTGTTACAAGCAACTGTCACCGGGCGGTGGTGGCGCACACCTTTAATCCCAGCACTCAGGAGGCAGAGCCAGGAGGATCTCTGTGAGTTCGAGGCAGCCTGGTCTACAGAGCGAGATCCAGGAAAGGCGCAAAGCTACACAGAGAAACCCTGTCTCAAAAAACAAAAAAACAAAACAAAACAAACAAACAAAAAGCAACTGTCATCATCATTCCCAGCTTCAAGATGTTTGCTTGAGCTGGGAATGGGAGCTCACACCTGCAATGCCATCTGTCCAGGGAAACCGAGGCAGGACTGCCACAATTTAAGGTCAGCCAAGGCACAGTGCCAAAAATTTTTTTTTTTAAATTTCATGTTTTGATTTGCAATTTTTACTGTAGAATCTATTTCAGAGCCAGAGAGGACAACAGTTAAAGAGTTTCCTACTGGTCGGCAGTTCACATCTCTAGCTCCAGGGATTTGACCCCTCTAGCCTCCAGAGACATCTGCACTCATGTGCAACATACCCAGCCCCCAATCCACAATTTATTTAAAAAAAAAAAAAAAAAAAAATCTTTTTTTTTTTTTTCTTTTTTTAAGACAGGGTTTCTCTGTGTAGCCCTGGCTCTCCTGGAACTCACTCTGTAGCCCAGGCTGGCCTCAAACTCACAGAGATCCACCTGCCTCTGCCTCCCAAGTGCTGAGATTAAAGGTATATGGCCACCACCGACAAGCTAAAAAAAACAAATCTTAAAAATATATATCTACTATTTCTGAGCCAGGCATACTGGTGCATGCCTATATCCCAGGAGTTGGAAGATAAAGGCAAGATCAAGACTTTGAATCATCCTCAGCTACACAACCAGTTCCATAGGCTACATGAGATCCTGTCTGTCCCCTCCCCCAAAATCTATTACTGATAATATATGCAGAGAAATGTACATTATAGTGTTAAGCAGGAAAAAAGCAAAAGAAAACAAAACCCTAGCCATTCATCCAAACATTGGCAAATAATCCAAGGCAGCAATCAGAAATGGCTATCAAAAAAAGTATACATTGTAGTTATTAAACACATGAATTATGCAATACTATATATAACATGATCTCTACATTAATTCTATCTCTAAGCACAAGAATTCTGCAATTTATATAACAGCATCATCAATATTATCTCTAGCCAAGCATGGTGCTACACACCTGTAGTCTCAGTACTCTAGAGGCTGAAGCAACAGCCTGTGTTACAAAAAAGACAAGAACAGAGAGAACTCCAGGGAGCCAGTGCTGTAGCTCAGTGGTAGAGTCTTGTCTAGCATGTGTGAAGTTCTGGGTATAATCCCCAACTTGCCAAGAAAAGTGAGTGTGAGCTGAAGCAGGAATGACCCAAATTTGAGGAAGCAAGACCAATCTACAGATCAAGGACCAGGCTAGGCAGAGCTACACAAGACCCTATATCCAAAAACCTTACCTCCCTGCCAAAAAAAATTATAAAGGAAAAAAAAGGAAGGGAAAAGTAGACCGTCACAGAAGAGGATGTCAAGACTGTAAGAGCCAGAGGTTAGGGAAGACCAAACCAAAACAGTGTCTTCTAGACATGTAGACCTGACAGGACCACTGCGCTCGTGAACTCCCAGCAGCTGCACAGTCAGTCAGCACACTAGCATGGAGTGGGAAGGAGTGCATGAGCTCCTCCCCTAACTGAAGAGCTAGGGCCACTGCTCCTGGTAGGGTGATCACTCTCCAGAGAATGGCCCCACACCCAACACATATGCGGACAAAGCAAACTGGAGTCAATGGGCTTCTAAAGGGGGTGGGGGGCAGGAAGGTAAGGATGGATATGGGAAGAGTTAAGGGGAGGAGCAGAAGGTGAATACGACCAAAATATATTACACGACATTCTCAAAGAATAAAAAAAACATTTATTTTCCTAAGTTTAAAAAAGAAGAAAAAAGGGAAGGTAGAAGAGAAAGTAAAAAAGCAGGTAAAGAAAAGAGATCAAGGGTTGGGGATTTAGCTCAGTGGTAGAGCACTTGCCTAGCAAGTGCAAGGCCCTGGGCTCAAGGCCCTGGGTTCAATAAAAAGGGGAGAGGAGGTGAGATGGCTCAGTAAAGGCACTTGTCATCACACCTGACAAGGACCTGAGTTCAATCACCAAAACCGCATGGTGAAGGAGAGAAGTGGCGCTAACCACTGGCGAGCCCTCCTCTGATCCACGCACAGACATAAACAGTTCAAAGAAAAGAAGCGGAAGGGCAGCACTGGTAACAGGACAGGAAGCACCGTGACAAGCAAGCAGGTCTTCACACCAATGTCTCCACTTGGACATTTTTAAATTTTCCACAACAGTGTCATATTTTGTGTGTGTGGGTACTCTGCCAGCATGTATGTCTGTGTGCCACATGCATGCAGTCCCAGGGAGGCCAGAAGAGGGCAGTGGATCCCACAAGACTAGCTACAGACAGCTAGCTGTGAGCCGCCATGTGGGTCTGGGAGGTCAGCTCAGGTCCTCTAGATCAGTGGGTGCTCTTAACTGCCAGGACAGTTGTTTTCTTTTTGACACAGGGTCTCACTGTCTATCTCTGGCTAACCTGGAACTCTATGTAGACCAGGCTGGCCTTGAACTCAAGAGATTCTGAGTTCTGGGACTGAAGGTGTACACCACCTTGCCCCACAACAAAATTTTTTATCATGAATTTCTCTCCCAAGAGTACCAATACCGAGGCCCTTAGCCTCTGGGTCAGTTTATTATCATAATCACCCCAGTTTCTCTCTTTGTTTATCACTAACCTACCCAGAATGCCTCACTGCCTTCTCCCATGATGCCCACTTTCCAGACTCTGAACTCAGTTCCCAAAAGGAAGTTACTGTGACTACGAGTTACTTCAGGATAGGTTCAGAACAATTTCAGAATGCCACCCAGCACATACCATCCAAGCCTGGCAGTGATGGTCTCTGAAACCTACCTGACTGTAAGCAGGGATATCTTTGAAAGGTCCATAATCCAAGATGTCCTCAGATCGTGATGGGTTACCCAGCTTTGTGTAGCTTTCCACATTTCTGGAGGCAAGTTTGACTCGCATGGTCTGGGTCTTCGTTGGATAGGGAGAGTAGAAATAATGGTTGCCCTCAAATACCACAAACTGTTTCTCTGACTGAGTTATCTGAGTTGGATATGGATGAAGCACATGGGTGTAGACAGTTTCCACAACGACTGAGATCTTGGACCCAGGATCAAGAGCACCTGGAAGCTTGACTGTGAAAAATCTCCCACTGCAGGAAGACAGCAAGAGAATTAAAATTAAAGACACTGACCAGGCATGGTGGCACACACTTTAATCCCAGCACGCAGGAGGCAGAGGCAGATGGATCTCTGTGAAGTCTAGGCCAGTCTAGTCTACAGAGCAAGTTCTAGAAAAAACAAAAAAGACTAAAGATACTGAAAACAGCTAATATTTCAAGTCATAGTAAATTCCATACTCAAGATAAAAGTTATCAACCTTTAATATCTTAACTTAAGCCTTTAAAGACGGGTGTCCAGATGTCCATCCTAGATTTGTTTTTTTAATTTTTTTTAAGATTTATTTATTTATTATGTATACATTATTCTGCCTGCATGTGTCACTGCAGGCCAGAAGAGGGCGCCAGATCTCATTACAGATGGTTGTGAGCCACCATGTGGGTGCTGGGAATTGAACTCAGGACCTCTGGAAGAGCAGTTAGTGCTCTTAACCTCTGAGCTATCTTTCCAGCCCCCTAGATTTGTTTATGATAGCAAGAATGTAAAAACTACCAGAGACATATCAAGTGACAGACCTCTGATCCCAACACTTGAAAGATGAAGACAAAATGTAAGAATTCAAGGTCATCCTTAGTGACAAGAGAGTTTGAGGTCAGCTGGAGCTACATGAGACTCTCAAGAAAATGGGTGGCCAGAGAGACGGCTCAACAGTATGAGAATGGCTATTCTTTCAGAGGAGCCAGATTTGGTTCCCAGCACCCACATAGCAACTCACAACTCTAACTTCAGTTCTAAGGGGATATGACACCCTCTTCTGGCCTCTCAGGGTCTGCATGCAAGTGGTGCACACATATATACAAGCAAAACACACACACAAACACACACACACACACACACACACGCACACGCACACGCACACGCACACGCACACGCACGCGCACGCAAATCAACTAATTAATTTTAAAAAGAGATCCTGTCTTGTGGAAGACCCACTTCCACATTTTCCCTCAGGGTGCTCCTGAGGAGGGTGAAGTGAGATATATTTAGATAGAAGGACAGAGGGGAGAGAAACAGATAGAAACACAGGACAGCCTCGGGAGGGCTGGATCCTTATCCACCGGCCCCTTCTGTCTCTTCCAAAGGGTTATTTATAGGAATGTCAAGGGGTGGAGCAAAAGACCTCCCCCTAGCTCAGCCAAGTGCAGACCCTTCCAATCACCTAGTAACCATGCATGTGGTCAAGCAATCCTCTAATGCAGCCCTGCTGGGTAAAGCAAGCTCAGATCTCACTAGGAAACCTTTGTGGGCCTCCACACTGTCTTCAAAAACATTTTCTTTAAAAAATGCTTATGAGCCAGGTGGTGGTGGCGCACGCCTTTAATCTCAGCACTTGAGAGGCAGGCGGATCTCTGTGAGTTTGAGGCCAGCCTGGGCTACAAAGCGAGTTCCAAGAAAGGCGAAAAGCTACACAGTGAAACTCTGTCTCTAAAAAATAAATAAATGAAAATTTTAAAAGAATGCTTATGGGCAGGGAGATGTGTGAGCGGATAAAAGGCCTACTGTCAAGTCTGACTACCTGAGTTCAATCCCCAAGACTCACATGGTAGGAGAGAACCACTCCTGCAAGCTGTCCTCTGACCTCCACACACCAGCTGTAGCATGCATGCAAGTAAGTAGACACAGCCTATAAACAAATGAACCTGAATTTTCTAAGCCATGAAATGAATTTTTGTTAGACCTAGTAACTCATTAGTAAAACCTTGAAGGCCTTTTTTGTTTTGTTTTGTTGGTTTTTTGTTTTTTGGTTTTTTTTGTGTGTGACAGGGTTTCTTGGTGTAGTTTTGGTGCCTGTCCTGGAACTCACTCTGTAGTTCATGCTAGCCTTGAACTCACAGCGATCTGTCTGGCTCTGCCTCCCGAGTGCTGGGATTAAAGGTGTGTGCCATCACCGCCTGGCAAAACTTGAAGGCTTTTAAACATGTTCCCATGGAATTTATCCTCAATGATTAGATGACTCCATTTAGATCTCACAGCATTGTACATCATATTGCTATGTAAAGTTCAGACTAAGACAATACTCCAAGCTCTCTATCTTCTCCTAGGACAGTTTCATCCCCTTCTTGGCTTCAAGTATCAGATCTGCTTCTCTTTTTACTGCCGGTCCTGAGTAAGCGGTGTTTATGTTTCTTCAGCACCTCTGCTGACGGCCCAGTCAACTCAACATACCAGTACCATTCCCAGCAGACCCTGCCTCTGTTCTCAGCACTGCCATGTAGACAACTCTAAGCTAGACAACAAGGCATTTCCTGATAGCTCTACCTATGCTATCCCAAATATCTGGTCAGTCCACCTTAGAAAGGCCTCTCAGTCTGTTTGCTTACCTTTTCCCCTTAATTTTGGTTTCTCGGACTTCTAGGTTGCTGTCTTCCTCATCTTCTCCCTTTACCTGTAACAGAAAGAGTAGTTTATTCGTTTGTTACATTTTCAAGTTCTCAATTTTAAGCCGACTATTAACCAACTGTGGTCGGAATGAGAACGCCCCACAAAGGCTCATGCTTAAATACTTGGCCCCAGTTGGTGGAACCATCTGGGAAGGATTGGGAGGTGTGGCCTTTGTGGTGGTTTTAATAGTAATGGCCTCCATAGACTCAAGTGTTTAAATGCTTGGCCCATTGGGAGTGTCACTACTAAGGGGAGTGGCACTATTAAAAGGTGTGGCCTTGTTGGAGGGAGTGTGTCACTGTGGAGGCTGGCTTTGAGGTCATTTATGCTCAAGCTACGACCAGTGTGCCAAACAGTCTCCTGCTGCCTGAAGATCAGGATGTAGAACTCTCAGCTCCTTCTCCAGCACCATGTCTACCTGTACACCACCATGTCCTACTCTGATAATAATGGACTAAACCTCTGAAACTGTAACCCAGCCCCAATAAAATGTTTTCTTTATAAGAGTTGCCATGTTCATGGTATCTCTTCACAGCAATAGAAACCCTAACTAAGACCCCCTTCTGGGAGGATGTGTGCCACTGGAGTTGGGCTAAGAGGTTTCAAAAATACTCCAGTCATTCCCAATGTGCTCTATGCCTCCTGCTTGCAGATCAAAATGTGAATTCTCAGCTGCTTCTCCAGCCACCTGCCACCTCTGCTCTAATGCTCTGAAACTGTAAGTGCCAAAGAAGTAAATCCTTCTTTCTACTAGTTGCTTTGGTTTTGATGTTTTATATCATAGCAATAGAAAAGAAACTAATACACCAACTTTCTTACAATATTTCCATTAAAGTAACTTTTCAAAGTTTGTGTGTGTGTGTGTGTGTGTGTGTGTCTGTGAGAGAGAGAGAGAGAGAGAGAGAGAGACAGACAGACAGACAGACAGAGACAGCAAAGACACGGCACATATCTAGAGACTGAAGCAGGATCTCTCCTGCCGTTTCTGCTATGGTGGGTACTCCAAGCTTTCTGGCCAAGCTTCTAGATGATTCTTTTGTCTCTGTTTCCCATCTGAAGGTGCCAGTGTTGATATTACAGATGTGGACCACTGCTCCAGGCTTTTAATATGGGCTTCAGGACTCAAACTCCAATCATCAATCAAGCTTGCACCATGAATGCCTTTACCCCCTGAGCCTTCCCATTGGTCTAGAAATTTTGTTTGTAATGCTGGAGATTGAAGTCAAGGCCTTATTCATGCCAGGCAAATACCTTTACCAGTGAGCCATATCCCAACCCAACAATTTTTTTCTTCTACCTGAAACATAAGATTATTATCCTGAAACACCATCAAAGACTGACTGATGCATAGACAAAGTTCTATAAACATCCTATAAACATTTTCCTGAACAATCAAATACACATAAAGACTTTATCTCCATATCTACTTCCCAAACGTTCCAAAGACTTCTTTCTGAACATTTTTTTAATACCAAAATATCTGTAAGCACAAAATATAAGGAAACAACAAAAATATAAGGAAACAACAGATGTCCCATCTGTGACTCAAACTGTGGACCCCACAGAGTGGCAGCAGTAGCAAAGGCCTTGGGGAAGGAGCCCTAGTGGCCTATGGCACATTCTTGTACTTTCATCCTTTACTGCCACCAGACATGTAACCAGATTAACTCCAGAAGGCTGCTGAGGCTTCCTGAGGTGTTATCTGGAGTCACAGACTGTGGCAGTCTATGTGGAAAACATACACACACTCCACTCACCCTTAGCCAGACTAAGGGCAGTAATTCTCCACAGAGAACAGAAAGCTATGAAGAATAATTTCATGTGTTGTGCTGAGCTGAGACCTGCACTCATGGCCTAGTGCAGCTAAGCATGTGCTTTCCCACTGCACCACAGCCCAACCACACAGGAAAGTGTTGTCTTTTGTTTTGAGACAGAGTCTCACATAGTCCAAGCTAGCCTCAAACTCCCTTTTGAACTACTGATCCTCCTGCCAACTGCTGAAATTATATAAGCCATCATCACCATATCTCAACTCCAAAAGCAATTTCTTAAGTATTATTTTTAGTATTTCAGAAAGCCCCAAAAGTTATATAATCATTCTCAATGATATCATAGGCTTTAAAAAAAAATCCATTGCCGGGCGGTGGTGGCACATGCCTTTAGTCCCAGCACTAGGGAGGCAGAGCCAGGCAGGTCTCTGTGAGTTGGAGGTCAGCCTGGTCTACAGAGCAAGATCCAGGACAGGCTTCAAAACAACACAGAGAAACCCTGTCTCAAAAACAAAAACAAAAAACAAAACAAAATCCCTTATTTGACTAGAATCTTGCCACAAGGATAACATTCTAGTACACTCATGTGTATTCAGAAATCTTTGTTAATGCATAGCTTACTTATAGTCATGAAAAATATTCATTACTTAGTAAAAGGTAAGAGAGAGCCAGGCATGGTGCTACACAACACTAGTCCCAGTACATGGGATAAAGAAGAAAAATGACCCCAAGTTCAGGGTCATTTTTAACTATCAGCATTCTGGAGGCTGCAACAGGAGGATTCCAAGTTCTGATAGTCTTAGGGCTACATAACATGACCCTGTCTCAAAAAACAAAACACTACATAATCACTATTGTCCTTCTACCGGTTCCTAAAAGGAACTGTAATCCATCCAACATCACCCAAGTTTCCAACGCACTATGTGCTCTTTTTTACATTTATCATCCAGCTGTTTCTCACCAAGGTAAGGACTATAAAGCAGTTCATATATTCAACTGGTCTTCCAGAATTGACACAACTGTGAAAAAACCGGTGATGTAACTGCAGAGCTGAAACTTAAGACCTAATCTTATGTCAAGGCCAGAAAGCAGGGTGGCAATAATGCAGGAAAATACAGGGTATGGAACAAATTAGACTTTCATTTGCGGGGTTAATAGCTCCAAGGCCAGATGCTTCCACAGCCATATAATAATACCTATACCTCAAAAGGCTGCTATAAAAGTGGAGAATGCATTTCAAATACCTGCTGCAACCTTTTCTTTCTTTTTAATGTGTATGGGTGTTTTGCTTGCATGTATAATTGTACACCCTGGAACTGGAGTTACAAATGGCTGTGAGCCACCATGTGGGAGCTAGGAATTGAACTTAGATGCTCTGTGCTCTTAACTACTGAGCCATGCGGAGTGACCCAACCTGTGTGCATTCTCCACTTCGACAGCTATGATGAGACTGTGATCTGATTATATTGTGACTTCATTAAGTCATGACTGGCTTTCACAAAATAGGGCTGAACATTCAAAACATTCACAGGTGGCGCTGTCACTTAAATTAAGTCATGAATGTCTTTCCAGAAACATTTGAGTGAAGCTGTGCTTCAGGTGAACAAGGGTTCAGTGTGAAGGAGACAGAAGTCATTTCAGTGACAATTTATAAGCCCAGCTTTATAGCTCCATACAGTCAAGAGAATGTGGTGTGCTTAGAAATGTGATACTGTAATAACTAGTCTCCTCCTAATAAATTGGGTAATCACTTAATGGATATAGTTTAATGAAAACAGTAATAAAAAGCAACATGTGTGAATAGTCCCTCTATTCCCAAAGCCAACGATTTCTTTCCTTGAAAGCTGTAAAAGCGTATTCACTGAAAAAAAAGGCACAGAGGCTAATGCTGAAGTGTTCCAATGAGAGACGGTTGCGGAGGAGGAGACTGGGTTTCACCTTTCTGTACAGCAGAGGGGGCTCATTATTACTTGAACGACTTTTCAAGTGTGAACATTTAAAAAAGTATTCAGCAGCAGCTTTTAAAGGTGTGAGTAATGACAAACTTGGATACCAGAAATCTCTTATATTATTTCCGAACGCTGCTGTCCAGAGAGAATATCAAACAGACAACTGCATTCAGGAAGTAATCGATTTAACTCACTGATGGTCCTTCACTGGACGAGCACGTCCAGGGGACAGGGGGGAAAGCTAAGTGCCCGAAGTACCGCACTTGGCCACAGCCAAGACGTTCCTGTGGCGTGGAAGGTGGTCGCCAGGGGACCAAGGGGTCGCCTGGACTCCGGAGCTGCCACGTACGTGGGCGGCACCCGACGCTCCAAAGCTTGTGCTGACGTGTCGGAGAGGACACGCGGACAACAGGGGCGGCAGACCCCGACCTCTCCGCTGTCCCCTCCACACCAGCCTATCAGACAACCAGACGACGCCTCGTGGATCCTTAACGCCCTCAACTTCCCGCTCCGCCCCGGCCTCCCCAGGGGTCCCCGGCCCCTCTCTCCGCTCACCTGCACGCCGAGATGCGCCAGCCGCGACTCGAGTTCCGGCTCCAGGGCCAGAACGAAAGAGCTGGGTCGTGATGTGGAGCCGCCGCCCGGGTGCGCCAGGACCACCTCAGCCGTCACCTTGGCCAAGTGGCTGCTCAGGTCCACCGTGCGCTTCACCTCCTCGTTGACCAGCGGCTGAACCTCCGAAGAGGCGCTGCCGGGCGCCGGGGCCAGGGCCCAGAACCATAACAGCAGCAGCAAGCCGACCGGCGCCTCCATGACCGCGAGCTGAGCGCCGGCGACGCGCGCCCCGCCCCCCCGCCACGGAGCAACCGCTGATTGGACCACAGCTACACAAGATGGCGGGCCCCCGCCAGAAAGGACCCCGTCTCCGGGGCAACCGGGCAATCGCGGGGCGCCTGAATGAAAAATCTTAAAGCGCCGGCCTACCTCTTGAGAATGCACCGCTGTTCTTCACTACCAAGATGACACTTTAATGTGGCGTCATCCAAGGAAGTAATTCTATATCCTCATACGGCAGAAGAGCAGGAAAGAGTTTCCCTGGGGCAAGCCCCTTTACAAAGGCGTCTTGAGGATGGTTTCCTCCGGTGCCATCATTTCCCAAAGTCATACTGAAGTTAATGATTTTAAACAATGAACCTCAAACTAGTGCCCAAACTCTCTGCTCAGCGTACTGGTAAGAACACCTGCCAGACAAGGAAGCTTGCATAGTAATGAAAACATTCGCTGGCATTATTGGGCCTTGAAACCATAACACACACACAAACACACACACACACACACACACACACACACACACACACACACACCTCTACCGGTAAACCTTTCCTCTCCAAGCCCCCTGCACCATGGCGAGACTGCTGCCCTTTATTTGCTCTGAAGGACAATTCTGCTTCTGTAGAGATCTGTCTCCTCTTTCATTCCCACGTAGTTGCCTCAATCCCGATCTAACGAACACTCCCCAGTACTGCTGCTTGAAGGATTTAGTTTCAATGTACATTTTTGGAGGAAATGGAAATAGTCAAACAATAGCCCCAGCTAATGGCAAGAGAGAAGGGAGGGAAGGACATGCTCCTCCCTACAGAGCAAAAGTCAGAAAATTAGCACCTGCAGGCCAACAGTCTATCTCTGTCTATAAAGTTTTATTGGAACACAGCCACATTTATTTGCCTGTGGCTTATGATTGCTTTCACACTACAACAGGAACACTGGTATAGTTGCAAAACAGACTGTGTGGCCCACAAAGCAAAACTGCTTACTGTTTGAACACTAATACTTACAGGAGGCTGAAGAGATGGCTCAGTGGTTAAGAGAACTTGCTGCTCTCCCAAAGGACCTAAGTTCCTCCAGTTCCCAGCACCCACACAAACAGTTCACAACTGCCTCGAGCTCAAGAACCAGGGGATCTGATGTCCTCTTCTGATTGCCACTGGCACCCACACACATATGTTCTCTCTGTTCCTCTCTGTCTTTATCTCTCTCTCACACACATAAATACACATTTAAAATTATTTTTTAATGCCACCTGGGTGTAGTGATGCATGTATGTAATCCTCCAGTACTTGGGAGGCTAAAGAAAGAATACAGCAAATTCAGGACCAGCACAGGATAGTTTGTCTTACTGTAACAATAACTATTAAAATAATAATGATAATAAGAAGTAACCACTGCTACTCTATTATCAAGTTCACCAAGGCAAAGATCTGTAAAGGGTAGCAGGGACAACACAGCAGCTGCTTAGGATAACAGTCCAAAATTAGAGACAACATTTTTTCAACTCTTCCAATTTAAAAATTATAAAGTTAGGTGGCTGGAGAGATGGCTCTGCAGTTAAGTGCACTGATTGCTCTTATAGAGGACCTGGGTTCAATTCTCAGCACCCACAAGGCAGCTCACCACAATAAGCCCAGTCTCAGCAGCTCTAACATCCTCTTCTGGACCTCACTGGCATTGTAGGAACATGGTAAAGAGACATATGTGCAGGCAAAACACCCTGACACAAAATAAATATGTTAAATAACAAAGTTATTATTAAGAGTGTTAAGAAAGGAACTAGGTAGATGGCTCAGTCATAAAATTTTTGCCACATACGCGTGAAAATCTGAGTTTGATCCCCAGAAACCATGAAAAAAAGCCAGGCACAGTGATACACCCTTACAATCATAGCACTGGGAGTCAGAGACAGGTAGATTTGCTTGCTACCTGGAGTCTGCTGTCCAGCCTAGCCTACTGGCTGAGTTTCAGGCCAGTGAGAGATCCTGTCTCAAAAAACAAGGTAGACAGCTCCTAAGGAACGAAGTTGTTCTCTGGTTTCCTTTGCACACATATGTGCATACAAGCACAAAGAAAAGTGTGAAGAAGGATTGGGAACAGCACTTACTAAGCATGCTAAAGGAATTTAGAGGTGTTGCTCAATGGCTGAGCATATGCTTCACAAGTACAAGACCTAGGGTTCGATCCCCAGAGCAATGCACACATATACACAACTCTGGGGGGAAAAAAACTGGAACACATCAAGCAGAAGACTTACACCCAAAATAATAGAAAAATACAAAAGAACAAGAAAAACAACAGATAATATAATAGAAAATGAGTGGAAGAATTTGAATAAGCATGTCTAAAATATGCAGGCTACCTCAAATCACTTCCTGTTGCCTGTGCAAGATGTAGAACTCTCAGCTACCTCTCTAGCACCATGTCTGCCTGCACATTGCCATGTCCCGCCATGATGATAATGGACTAAACCTCTAAAAATGTATGCTGGCTAGTTTTGTTGTCAACCTGACACAGCTAAAGTTATCTGAGAAGAACTCAGTTGAGGAAATGCCTCCATCAGATTGGCTGTAGACAAGTCCGTGAGACCCATATGTCAAACTTCTACTTGATGTTATAAAACACTCAGGTTGTGCTATTGATCAAGGGAAACACTTTTCTTGTGAAGACTGTGATGGAAATGTCAGTGGAGGGTTTGATGCTTTAACATCTCAGATTGTTTTATGCCAGAATAATATCCAAAATGAGGCCCACATGAGCAGAGTCATCACCTATGAGCTCATTCACGCATTCAATCATTGTTGGGCTCACATCCACTGGTTTACCAATGTCAGACATTTGGCCTGCTCGAAGATTCGAGCTGTAAGCCTCAGTGGAGACTGTTGGCTTGTGAATGGAATCTTCAGGTTGCATTTTGGATTAAAACAACACCATCAGATTTGTGTGGGGGACAGAGCTGTTCTTTCCATCTTGGCCGTTTGGAACATCAGCAAAGAAGAGGCCCAGAAGGCTGTGGATGAGGTTTTTGAGTCTTGTTTCAATGACCGTGAGCCTTAGGGCAGGATCCCACATACTAAGATAAGATGTATGCCAGATACACCCACAGGGACTTTCCGAACGATGATTGATGATCGATACTACTCAAACATATGAAGGTGGTGGCTGTCAGTATCCCTGTTAAGTACTGTGGATACAGTGCAGAAGGCAAGGTGTTCTTAGACATAGATGTATACAATGTAAATGATCAGTTATGCACTGTGGATACAGTGCAGAAGGCAAGGTGTTCTTAGACATAGATGTATACAATGTAAATGATCAGTTATGCACTGGGGATACAGTGCAGAAGGTGCTGGTTTTAGCATGTGACTACAAATAATGGATATGGCAAAAAAGGAACTCCTTAAACTGCAAGGCAAAATTGGATGTTTATAGCTAATCATTTAGTAAATAAAGTAAATAAATGACATTTTCGTATTCTCCATGGTATAAATAAATAAATACAGGCTATAATAACTCAGTGAGAGGACATTTGCCTCATATGAACAAAGCCTGGGTTCCAGCCCCAACACTGAGGTAAATAAAAAAAATAAATAAATAAATAAATAAATAAAGTCAATACAACTGATATGATCGACTTATCAACAAGGTTTATATGACTCCCAATTTCACAAGTTTCAGTCGTGATTGGTTAACCCTGTTGCTTTAACTTTGGGGCAACCTGTTATGATAGAGCAAAACTGGTCACTTAATAGCCAAGAAGGAAAAGAGAAGAGGAAAGGTATCTTCCCTGTGACTTTAGGAATCCCCACTTGGCCCGCCTCTTACAGTTCCACCACCTATCACTAGTGCCAAGATGGAGGTTAAGTGTGCTGGTTAGTTTGTGTCAGTTGGACACAAACTAGAGTCACCCAGGAAGTCACCTCAGATGAGGAATTATTCCCATCAGACTTGTCTGTTGGCATGTTTGTTGGCTAGTTTTCCATGGTCAGGCATGATTTCCCCCCTGTTGACTTAAGCCAATTAGGCAGTTGTTGGTTACTGCCAAAATATTAGTATCACTATTGTACGACTGGAGATATTTTTGCCATGCCTGTGAAGAGCTGAGAAAGTCATGAGTGAAGTGCTGAGTAAATGTGTGCTGTCAACATGGACATGGTCATGTTAAGAACCCCATAGCCTTAGGTCCAG
Source organism: Onychomys torridus (assembly GCF_903995425.1). Classification (NCBI taxonomy): domain Eukaryota; kingdom Metazoa; phylum Chordata; class Mammalia; order Rodentia; family Cricetidae; genus Onychomys; species Onychomys torridus. Next base: position 110,668,363 of record NC_050445.1, read on the forward strand.
AAAGATTGCAAAGCCTTCCTCAGGGGACTGAGTGCTAATGTTAACAATGTGTGCAGAAAATGTCCATGCTAGCCTTCCCCACCTGGATACTTATGGCCTGATGACTGCTCACTTACAGAGACTGTTTCTACCAAGATTGGTTAAGCCTGTTCCCTTGATCCAGCTGTATACCATAAACCCTGACTCCTTGTTTATCTTTACATAATAACCCCACCTCCTTGTTCAGCTGTAGGAAATAGCCTCACCTATCTGTTCAACTTTACATAATAAATGCTCTGAGCTTCCAAGATGCTGCAGTTTCTTCATCAGAGATCCCAGTCTGCCCAATGCCAGCATTTCTGTGTGGCCATGTGTCCAACCATCCATATTTTCTTCATTCCTCACTGCCCCCAGTCAAGCCCATCCCTTGGGTGGGATGGATGTGGCACATGCTGGTCATTGTTATGGTTCATAGGCATCACAGCTAGGTAGGGCTATGGATTGCTTCCTTCCCCTGGAAGCTTGCATAGCAACTTCTAATACTATGAAAGCTAGTCCTCAGAGAATGTTTTCTCATTAATGATTGATGATGGAGAGCCCAGCTCACTATGAGCAGTGCCACCCCTGGGGAGGTGGTCCTGGGCTATATAAGAAAGAAAGCAGAGCAAGCCATGGAGAGCAAGCGAGTGAGCAGCATTCCTCCATGGCCTTTGCTTCAGTTCCTGTCTCCAGATTCATGCTTTGAGCTCCTGCCCTAACTTTCCTCAGCAATAGACTGATGTAATAGTGAAGCCCTTTCCAACAGAAAGCAAATAGCAACGCTTTTAAGTATTTACTGAATTTTATTTTGTGTCATATGTGTGTCTGTGTATACAATAGGGTTTCCTCTGTATCCCAGGCTGGCCTAGAACTCACTGTATAGTCCAGGCCACCCTTGAACTCATAGCAATTCTCCCACCTCAGAGTGCTGGTACCATAGGCCTGTCCTCAGTGGTATTCTAACTTGACTTATTCTTATTTTTCTCTCTCACTCTCTAAGCCTGCGGTAGCTTTGCAAAATAAGACAAAAGAAATCATGGTGGAAACTAGCCTGGTACTGCCTGGAGGGTAGAGAATGGTGTGACAGTTCCTCTAAAGCTCAATCCCTGTTGCGGCTTAACCCACCAGCTATTCCATGGGAAAGTCCACTGAGAAGGTTTGTCTTGGGCTTTGCCCCAGAAGCATTTGTGGGAAACAACAGTGAGGATCTTTAAGCATCACTGTTACCTGGGGTGGTGATAACAGTTGAGCAAATAACAAGCTGATTGAAGCATCTTAAAATGGAGGAGGAGTTTGGGGATCTAAAGTCTGCACATATGTAGGACTGGGCACAAGCAGCAGAGGACATAAAGGGCTGTAAGATCTTACTGTTGGCCGACCTTTTGGCTCTGTGCACACTTGGAAGGATGAGACAGAGTTGTAAACTGAAGAATCTACCTGTGCTTGTCAAGCATGGCTTGGACCCAGTTGAGTTTATTGAACACAGCAAGAGGAAAGTTCAGCCAGTCTTGGTGCAAGGTCTCTGTACTGTAGATGAGCTGTAAACATCTGGGAAGAGGAAGCAGCAGTCTACACTCTCTGTACTCTGTAGCACAAATCTTAGAAGGTCTTATTAATAAAATCAAACCTGAAGCCAGGTATTGGGCTAAATGCTGGAAGATCAGAGAAGTAGAACAAGCCACAGCCACCTTGCTGTGGATATCACTCTGTATAAATAAAATGCTGATTGGCCAATAGCCAGGCAGGAAATATAGGTGGGACAAGCAGAGAAGAGAATTGTGGGAGGTAGAAGGCTGGGGAAGACAGCCACTGCCAGCCACCGCCAGGAGAAGCAACATGAAAAGACACTGGTAAACCACAAACCATGTGGCAAAGTATAGACTAACAGAAATGGGTTAATTTAAGATAGAAGAAGTAGATAACAAGAAGCCTGCCACGGCCATACAGTTTGTAAGCAATATAAGTTTCTGTGTGTTTACTTGGTTGGTTTTGAGCATCTATGGGCCTGGCGGGTGAGAGACATTTGTCCTGACTGTGGGCCAGGCAGGAAAACTCTAACTACACCACCTCACCTTGCCAATTCCTCGGCTGATCCTGTTTCCTCAGACTGGATGACTCTCAGCTGAACTGCTGCTCAAAAGCCTAAAAACTTAACCAGCCTAGTTCCTCGTCTTCACGCCTTAAATACCTTTCTGCTTCCTGTCATCACTTCCTGGGATTAAAGGCTCATCTTACCACATCTAGCTGTTTCCAGTGAGGCTTTGAAATCACAGAGATCCAGACGGATCTCTGCCTCTGGAATGCTAGGATTAAAGGTGTGTGCTACCACTGCCTAACCTCTATGTTTAATATTATGGCTGTTCTATTCTCTGACCCCCAGATAATTTTATTGAGGTGCACAATATATCAACCACAGTACCAAGGAAGGCTTTGCCAATTCCCATGTGTCTGAAGCATTAGTCTTGTCAACATACATACACTCAGGCCTTCATTCATTCCTTACACATTCATTCAAGGCTTCCTCCACTCCCCATGCAATCTAGCATCAAAGGTAAGTAAGTTTCCATGTGCTCACAGAACAAAGTTGGGAGATTTAGTAATTCTAAACATTTAAGGAAGCCTCTCTCCAGTAACTTTCTGGTCATTCAGCTAGCTGTTCACACTGATCAAAGAAAAATAAGACTAGGGGCTGGTGTGGTGGTGTACTTATTTAATCCTGGCATTCTGGAGGCAGAGGCAGGTCTACAGAGTGACTAGGCAAGGGCTATGTAGAGACCCTGTCTCAAAAAGAAGAGGAGAAACAGAGAGAGACAGAGAGACATACAGAGAGAGAGAGAGACAGACAGACAGAGAGGAGAGAGGAGAGAGAAAGGAAGGGAGGAAGGTTGAGAGAAAGGGAGGGAGAGAGGGAGGGAAAAAGGAAGGAAGGAAGGAAGAAGAAGAAAAGAAAAAGATTATTAACATTACTGAAAAAGTAGACAAATAAAAACACAGACAACGAGGCTGGACAGATGGCTCAGTAGATAAGAACACTGGCTGCTCTTCCAGAAGTCCCAACACCACATGCTGGCTCACAAACATTAGTAATTCCAGTTCCAGTGGATCTGACACCATCTTCTGACCTCTATGAGTATCAGGTACACATGTGGTACATAGACATACAGTCAGGCAAAACATTTGTACACATTATGTGTGTGTGTGTGTGTGTGTGTGTGTGTGTGTGTGAGAGAGAGAGAGAGAGAGAGAGAGAGAGAGAGAGAGAGAGAGAGAGGAGAGAGAGATTTCTTTAGGTGTGATGGCAAATGTCTGTAATCAAAAGTACTTGGCCGGGTGGTGGCAGCGGCGCATGCCTGTAATCCCAGCACTCAGGAGGCAGAGGCAGGTGGATCTCTGTAAGTTCGAGGCCAGCCTGGTCTACAGAGCTAGTCCAGGACAGGCTCCAAAGCTACAGAGAAACCGTCTCAAAAAACAAACAAACAAACAAACAAAAACACAAACACAAACAAAAAACCCAACCAACCAAATAAACAAAAAGCACTTGAGGACACAGAGGCAGGAAGAGCAGGTACTGAAGTCCATCCAGCCTGAGTACATGACATCCTGTCTCAAAAACAAAAAAGCAAGCAAACAAGATATGATTTCAATATGTTGTGCTAGGCCAAGTGGATAACCATATGGGAAATCTTTTTTTTGTTTGTTTCTTTTATGATTCTTATTTTTCTTTTTAAACTAATTTTTTTCAATTTTGGGGAAAATCATTTATATATCCATTTGAACTTAGAAACTTTATTCTGCAGCATGAGAGGCAATACCATTGCCTCTCCACAAACTTTTAAACTGTTTTCAGGCAAGAGAGATGCTCAGTGGTTAAGAGTACCGGCTGCTCTTCCAGGGGACCCCGTTTCAATTCCCAGCACCCACATGGCAGCTCACAACTGTCTGTAACTCCAGTTCCAGGGGATTCAGCACCCTCACACAGACACATATGTAAGCAAAACACCAATGCACATAAAATAAAAAATAAGACAAAGTAAGTCATTAAATTGTTATCACCCCAGGATTCCTATCACCCCCTTTTGATCTCTGTGTTTAATTTTTTTGTTCTCTCTCTCTCTCTCTCTCTCTCTCTCTCTGTGTGTGTGTGTGTGTGTGTGTGTGCTCACCTGCATGTATGAATGTGCATATTTCTTTGCATGAATGCAGGCAAGCATGTATGTATAGGTCAGAGTACAATACCAGACATTGGTCCTCATCCTCCTCCTGACTTGAGACAGTGTCTTTGCTGGTTTTCTGCTGCATATGCCAGGCTAGCTGGCCCTCAGATTTCTAGGGGTTCTTCTGTCTCTACCTCCATCTTCCTGTAGGAGTGTTGTGATGACAAAGTCTTGTTTAGCTTTTATGTAGGTTCTGGAAATTCAAACTCAGGTCCTCATGTTTATGTGGCAACTTTTTTTACACACCTCTGCCCCTTTCTTGGCAACTTTCTTGTTTCCTCTAGGCTGCAACTCCAGTCTTTCCGGGTCTCAAACACCTAACATCTAAATGTTCTGATTCTTCCAGCACTCAGGAGGCAGAAACAGGCAGATCTCTGTGAGTTCAATGCCAGCCTGATCTACAGAGCAAGCTCTACCAGGGCTACACAAAGAAACCCTGTCTCAAAAAGCCAAAACAAACAAATGTTCAAACTCTTTCCTCTTCTCATCCTATATCAGGATTTCGACATCTATCTTCCTTACTTCCTCTTCTACTACATTAAACTAGCTAGGGGATTTAATATCTTATTTTGGTTCCCTAGATGGAAATATATATATGTGGAGAGACAGCGAGAGGAAGAGAGAGGAGAGAGAAAGAGAGAGAATTTAAATCACAGCTGGATATAGTGGCTCACTTGTAATCTCAGCACGTAAGAGGCTGAAGCGGAGGATAGCTTCATGGCATCCTTGGCAACAGAATGAGATCCTATCTCAGAAACAAACAAACAAAACAAACAAAAAAATAAACACTTCTGACCTTTGCAGGCACCAGGCACACCATGTGGTCTGCATATATACAAGCAGGCAAAACAGTCATACACATAAAATAAATACGTTTTATAATAAAACAAAAACTGACACTGTAACTAAAAACTCGTTAAATCTCGCAACGATGAAGGCGAAGGTCTGCAAATCTATCTCAACCAGAGTTTAGCCAAGTGCGTGAAGAGGAAGAGACTCAGTTTTGTCCCCGGAAAACTTTAGCAATGTTCTCAACTCCTGGCCTCCAACGCCAAACCGACAGGCCCCGCCCCTGCAGGCTCCGCCCGCTGAGTAATCTCAGACTCGGTGGTGAACTCAATTCTTTCTCCTGCTTGTTGATTTCAAAAGTCAACCCGGAAGCAGAATTCCCAAGTCAAAGACCACATACCTGATAAAGCACGGCCGCCAGGGGGTGTGCAAACCGCCGTAACGTGGTGCAGTTCCTCTTTAAACCCAGCCTGCGCCTCTGAAAACGAAGGCTTGCAATGTACCTCCCAGCCGCTTCCCACGAGTGTGGAAAGGCATCCTTGCTTCAAGGAAGGGCAGAGATTCTACCCACGGAGCCACCACTCCGGAGTTTCTGTAACTACGACGCCGGGAGAAACCTGAAGGAGAATATGGCGATGCAGCGCCGTGCCCCATGGCTGACAGAGTGAAGCCTGGTCTCCTAGCTATTGTGCTTGGGTGCCAGGATAGCAAAAGTGGCACTCCATGTGACGTCATGGCGATGTTTCCTTGCACCAAGTTGAGGGGTTTCCAGGAACCATAACTTGACTGCAGACGATCTCCCTTTTCCAGTTTTCAGCCACAAATCGAAACCCAGCGTGGTGAAACTCTTTCAGTGCTAACCCTTAACAGTGCAGAACAGTGGTTTATACACTGACATGAAGCTGTGGCAGTTTAGAAAGGCAGGGAAAATTAAGGGGCCATAGAAGAGAAAGTGATCCTTTACCTGGAGTTACCTGAGGGTCAAAAATTGTGATTCAACAAAATTCTCTGCGAACATTGCCTTCACAGACGATTCTTATTAAATAGGAATATTTCAAAGAATGTTACAATAGCTGAATTGGTGGGGCACCCATAATCCCAACACTAGGAGAGCCTAAAACAGGGGGATTGCAGTGAAATGTGTATGGATAGGCCATTGTTTGTTTTCAGACAGATCCATGCAGGTAAGGATACATACGAGCTTGTGTAGCACTGTATTTCCAAGAAATAACGAACTGGTAGCTGCCCAATGAAAGAACAGTTTATAAATTATAAGTTTATAAATTATGATGCTTTTGTTGCTATTGTTTGGTTTTTAAGACAGGGTTTCTCAGGGTAGCTGTGGCTGTTCTGGAACTCACTCTGTAGACCAGGCTGGCCTTGAACTCACAGAGATCCAACTGGCTCTGCCTCCCAAGTGCTGGGATTAAAGGCATGCACTATCCAGCAGGGATCCAGTTCTTAACACTGGGTCATCTTGCCTCTGTCTGACCTGTCCATTTGTGAGTTGCTGTTTACCTTAAATTGCAGGATGGCAGATCTGGCAGATAAACATTCTGTGAGGGAAATGGACATTGGCCTCTGAGCCAGCGCTTGCCTTTCCAGGAAAAGGAGTTTCCCCAGCATCAGAGTGGTGGTTGTAGATCCCCACCCTACCTCAGCGGCAGCAACTCCTTTGACTCCTAAGGCTGAGTCCCTCAGCTCTGACCTCTCAGCCTCAAGATACAGGCACGTTGAAGGTAAGGCTCCCTTTCCTGTTTCATCATCTTTCCTGCCTGCTTTTCGGTCAGGGTGAGTAGCAAAATCTAGTCAGTTAGGATCCTCCAAGTCTAGCTTTTCTTCTGGGGTTCTAGACATAGACCCAACACATCTGAAAAGATTAATGATAGAGTTTGCAGGGATAAAACTTTCAAGGTTGGTAGGTATTACAAGATACCAGGAATACAATTCCAAGTGACCGTCTGAGCCCTCTTGGAAATTACATGTAGTTATTTTGGAGGAGATAGAGAATGAGCAGGGGCATGAAGATCTATCTACCTGTCAGCTACATCCCTGCCTTTCTACTGTCCACACTCCTGTGGCTTTTCAGGTGACATGTGCTTTGGGTTTAGAATTACAAAAAGCAGGTAGCATTAAGTTAGAGTCGGAGCCCAACTCAGGCTTAAAATCATTTGGAAAGATGTTTTCAGTGCTCAAAAAATAAAGTAGCAGCCAGAGTGAGGTCAAGATAAGCCCCTCCTTCCACAAAGAGAAAGAAAACCCAAATATAATGTAATCAGCCAAGCCATTTGATACCTGTACCAAGTACTTGATAAGTATTAGCTGTGTATTATCCTAGAACAATACTTCATAGCTTGAGACAGTGCAGTTTAGCCTCTAAGTTTCTTGGGGGCTTAAAATATGTTAGTTCCGTAGTCATCTTAGAGAACACATAGGACACTAGGGAGAATTGGGCTTCATCCTATGTATCCTTTAGTAGTTTACTTAACCTTTTCCAACTTCAGCCCCATCCTAAGGTGAAAATTGCAAACCTCTTTCAAGGGTAACAGTGAAAATTATTAGAAGTAATTTATATAACCAGGCATGTGGGTTCACATCTGTAATCCCAGCTGAGTCAGGAAGAGCTCAAGTTTGAGGACAGCCTGGGCTACATAATAAGACGCCGCCTCAGACAAAACAGAACAGAACAGAACAAAGCCCCCTTGCCAGTCACCACCACACTGCTTCAGGTTCAGTACCAGGTTGTTTCACCTGCTGACCCTTCTGACTGATGTTAAAAAGGAATGTGCTCTGGGTGGGTGGTAATCCCAGCACTTGGGAAGCAGAGGCAGGTAGAGTTTGAGGCCAGCCTGGGCTACAGACTGAGTTCCAGGATAGCCATGTGTCTGAGGCTCATCTTCATCCTTTTCTTTCCCCTCTTTTCTTTTCTTCCCAGGCTGTCCTGAAACTCAGACTCACTTTGTTAGCCAAGGATGTCTCTGAACTCTCTTCTTTTTGTTTTGTTTTGTTTTTTGAGACAGGGCTTCTCTGTGTAGCCCTGGCTATCCTGGAACTCACTTTGTAGACCAGGCTGGCCTTGGACAATTTTGAACTCTTGATCATCCTGCCCCACCCCCACCCTACCCCCAAATCTGAAGTGCTGAGTATACAGTCATGCACCACCACACCAGACTCTTATCTTCATACTTTAATATGAATTGGTCTTGGATACATTTTAAAATATATTTAATTATTGCAAAATGCACATAGCACAAAGCTTAGCATCTTACCCTTCTGAAGTGTGTAGACCAATAAAGTACACTCACAGTATTTCATAAGCAACCACCAGGACTCTCTTCATCTTGCATAACTGAACTGAAAGTATACCACGAAGCAGTAATTCCTCAATTTGCTCCAACCCCAAGCTCTGGCAACCAGCAATCTGCTTTTTTGTCTCTCTGAACTTTACTCTTCTATAAAACTCATTTTGATGAGACCATACAATATTTATTCTTGTGTAGCTGGTTTATTTAATTCAGCCAAGTGTTTTCAACATTTCAGGTATGTTCCAGGACACAGCAGAACTTCATTTCTCTTTATTCTGAATAATCTATTGTATTTCTATAGTACATTTATCCATTCACCTGTTAATGAACACTTGGGTTACTTTCACTATACCGCTATCAGCATTAAAATCGCTGTAAATATGGGTTGCAGACATACTTTAATACGAGGAAATTCTGATAAGACCAGAGTCAGTTGATTACATTTTATATTTGACTAAGTAATTCTGCTTTTGTAAAAAGCTGCTATGTGCTCCGGGTAGTAGTGGCACATGCCTTTAATCTCAGCACTTAGGTGGCAGAGGCAGGCAGATCTCTGTGAGTTCAAGGCCAGCTTGGTCTCCAGTTGGAGTTTCAGGACAGCTAGGACTGTTATACAAACAAACAATAAATAAAGAAGCAACAACCAAATAGCTACTATGTATCATGTTTTCAGGCAATATGAACGTTCTTAGAAGTTTCTTTTGTGATTTGTTTGAGTTGGTTTGGTTTTTAGGTTTTGCTTTGTTTTGTTTGGGGTTTTTTTGACACAGGGTCTCAGATACTGCAGGTTGGCCTCCAACTTGCTTTATAGTTCAGATCGGCCTCAAACTCCCAATGTAGCTGAAGATGACTTTTAACTTCTTATCCTCCAGCCTCCACCTCCCCAGTACTGGAATCACACCACTTAGGACTATTTAAATTTGTTTTATTAGCTCGGGCTGTCCTGGAACTTGCTATGTAGCCCACACTGGTATCAAACTCATGATCTTTCTGCTTTAACTTTTTTTTCTTTTGGTCTTTTTGAGACAGAGTCTCTCTGTTTAGTCCTGGCTGTCCTGGAACTGGCTCAGTAGACCAGGCTGGCCTCGAACTCAGACATCCGCCTGCCTCTGCCTCCTGAGTGCTGGGATCAAAGGCATGTGCCACCACTGCCCGGCTTATTTTAACATCTTGATCACTAGGATTGCAGGTGTGTGCCAGAAGTTATTTTTATTTCGTTTTAAACACAGTTTCTCACAGCGCATCACAAGCCATGCCAGCCCTGTAAGGTTTAAGATTCTGTTTCAACACTGGTCTTCCTTTTTACCCTGGAGCAGCAGACTTTAGGGATCTTGTCTACAGTTTTATTATTTATTTGTTTGTTTGTTTGTTTATTATTTAGCAATGGCATTGACGTGTAAGAACTCAAAGATAGAAATCAAAGACTTTTAAAAAACAAATGACCGTTAAACAGTCAGAAGCACCTCCAACTTTATTCATATGTCAAGTGTGGATTATCAGAGGATTCCTCTGACAGGGTCGTGCTGTGTAGGGAAGGGCCCACCTAGGCAGCAGTGTTGTATTTGATGGTAAGTGTGTGCACGTGGTAATGTTTATAATAAATGGGATGGTCTGAGTGCATCAGCCGCATTTTGTATGAGGAAATTTCTAGGCCTTCGCATTGGTTAGCACACATGTACAAAGCCACTGTGATTAAGATTAGTGTCCTCATAAAAGGGACAGAAGGAGCTAGCTGACCTTATCCACCATGATGAGCACAGCAGGAGAGTGAGCCAAGAGCAGCAGACCTTTACTGGAAACAACATCCACTTGGCTTGATCTTGGATTAGCAGCTTCTACAATTGGGGAAAATGACATTCATTCAGCTCATACGTGATCTATGTTATAGCCCAAATGGATTAAGATAACTTCTGACCGTTTCATAAGATAACTTTCTTTATGTTGATTTATTTATTTGCACATTTATGCTACCGCCTAAGTTTGAAGGTGAGGAGACAGCTGCTGGGATTGGTTCTCTCCTTCATGTAGGACAGGGGAATTGAACTCAGGTCCTCAGGTTTGGTGGCAGGCTGCTTTACCTGCTGACTCTTCTGACTGATTTTTAAAGTAATGTGCTCCGGGTGGGTGGTAATCCCAGCACTCGGGAGGCAGAGGTAGGCAGATTTTTAGGCCAACCTGGTCTACAAAGTGAGTTCCAAGATAGCCAGAGCCACACAGAGAAACTCTGTCTTGAAAAAGAATAAGAAAGAGAAGAAGAAAAAAGGAACGTACTAAACTGGGCAAGGTGTATACAAGTGAGCACAGCTGTACAGGAAACTGAAGCAGGAGAATACTAAGTTAAAAGCCGACTTGGGCAACACAGTGAGACTCTGATATTGAGATCATCTTTTTGTACACTGTGTGAAGACGTATCTCTGTCCTTCCTCACCTGCCTAAGGCACCTTTGGATTGGTTTAATAAAGAGCGGAATGACCACTAGCTAGGCAGGAGAGGAAAGGTGGTAGGAAATATGGGAAAGAATCTGAGGCCAGGAGATTTCATCAGCCAGACACAGATGGAGGAGAGGTAACAAGCCACATGGCAGAACGTAGATGAATATAAATGGGTTAATTAAGTTTTAAGAGCTAGCTGGAAACAAGCCTAAGCAAAGGCCAAGCTTTCATAATTAACAAGAAGTCTCAGTGTCAGTACTCAGGAGCTGGTGGTCCAAAGAAAGAACTGACATATTTGCCTCATACACTCTGCCTCAAAATAAAGTAAAAGTGGGAGGAGGAGCTGGGGCTACAGTAGAGTTCAGTGGAGAGCATTGCCTAGTGTGAGACTCTTGGTTTAATCCCTGGTGCCGCTGCCAAAACTCAAAAAAGGCAAGGAGGCGAGAAAGCTGGAAATAGTGGACCACACCTGCGATTCCAGTGTTTAGGAGAGTCTGGAGTTCAAGGCAGCCTGAGCTATATGGTGAGCAGGATGACCTTTTAAGAAATAAAGAAAAACACAGCAACAAGTAGATCTCTATGAATTGGAGGCCAGCCTGGTCTATATAGCAAGTTCCAGGTTAACCAGAGATACATAGTGAGACCTTGTCAAAAGCCAACAAACAAAAAAAAAATTTAAACCAGATGTGGTGGAATGTTTCTTTGATCCCAGCACTCACAAAGTAAAGGCTCACAGATCTCCAAGAGTTCCAGGCCAGCCAGGGCTTCATAATGAGACTCCATCTTTAAAAAAAAAAAAAAAAAGGAAGAAAAGAGGACAGAAATATACTAGGCAGGCACAACCATGCTTGTAGTCCCAATGCTTGGAAGATGGGGACAGGATGACCAAATACTCAAGGTCTTCCTCAGTTACTATGTAAGTCTGAGGTCAGCCTAGGTTGCATGAAGTTCTGTCTTATAACACACAAAAAATTAAAACACCATCAAAATGCCAGGTAAAATATAATACAACTTTCAAAAAATGAATACAGAAAATAATTGATACTAAAATAATAAATGTGGCTCTCTCTGGAGTCAGAACTACACAGTTTCCTTCCAGATGGTTCCTTACCTCTTTTCTTTGTTATTTTGAGCATGTTTTAGTTTAATAAACATGGATAAAAGGCCTGGTGTCAAAGGATTGCAATCCTAGCTGCTCAGTAGGCTGAGACAGAAGGATCACAAGGTCCAGGGCAGCCTGGACAATTTAGAGTGTGTACTTGTGGTAATATACTGTGTACCTGAATAAAATTACCTGAGGATCAGAGGACAGAAGCAGCCACTAGATTAGACACAGAGGCCAGGCAGTGGTGGCACACACCTTTAATACCAGTACTGGGAAGCACACAGGCCTTTAATCCAGGAAGAGATGGTAACAAGGTGTGAGGAGATAGGAACTAAAGGCTTTTCAGCTGAGGAACACCTTTTGGCTAGAGGCCTTTTGGCTAGAAAGCCTTTTCAGGTTGAGAAGTTGGTGAGGTAAGAGGTGGGATGGCTGTGCTTTTGTCTCTCTGATCTTTCAGCATATACCCCAATATCTGGTACCAGGTTTTTAATTACAAGACCATTTAGCAATTCGAGGTACATGTGGTAGTTTGAATGAGAATGGCGACCATAGACTCTTACTTTTAAACACTTGATCCCCAGTTGGTGGAACTGTTTGGAAAGAATTAGGAGGTGTGGCCTTTTGGGAAGAGGTGTGTCCATTGGGGGCAGGCTTTGAGATTTCAAAAGACTCATGTTATTTCCAGTCTTCTCTCTCTCTCTCTCTTCCTCTCCACATCTAATTTGTGGATCAAGATGTATCTGTTGCCATGCCTTTGACCTGCCATCATGGACTCTATCCCTCTGCAACTATAAGCCCTAAATGAAATGTTTTCTTTTATAAGTTGCCTTGGACATAGAGTGCTTTATCATAGCAACAGAAAAGTAATTAAGATAGTGAGAACCTGTCTCAAAATAAAAAGATGAGGTGACGGGGGGTGTGGGGGTGATGGGGTTATAATGTGTAACAAGCTTTCTCATCAGACTTTCTTTGGGACTGCCAGCCCCCAAATGATGACATGGAGACATTATTAATTGAGAAAGCTTGGCCTCAGCTTAGGCTTATCTCAAAATAGCTCTTATAACTTAAATTAACCAGTTTTTATTAATCTACGTTTTGCCACGTGACTTTTTATCTCTCCTCCATTCTGTATGTCTGACTCACTCCATGGCTTGCTGGCGTCTCCTACTATGCCATATTCTAACCCTGAGTTCCTCTCTCTACCAAGAAGTCCTGCCTATTCTCTCTTGCCTAGCTATTGGCCATTCAATATTATTAAACCAATCTTTATTAAACCAATCACAAGGCGCCTTAGGCAAAGACACATCTTCAGAGTGTACAAAAAGATTATTCCACAACAAGAGTGCAGCACATCTTTAATCCCAGCTCTTGGGGGGCAGAGGCAGGGGTCCAGTCTAGCCAGTGCTACATAACAAGATCCTATCTCAAAAAAGAAGTGGGGTGGGATAGAGGGAGAGGAGGTGCTGGGATATAGCTTAGTGGTAGAGCACTTAACTAGCACACATGAAACCCTGGGTTCAATCCCCACAACCCCTAATTCCACTAAGTAAAAAAACAAAAACAAAAACATAAATGTCTTCAGCCTAATAATTACCCAAAGGGACATATGAAGACTTCCTGGTTGACTCTGTCTAAATGAACCTAACCTCAGTGAGAGAATGACGTCTGAAGAAGAGCAGTACATGCACCTTGACCTCAAATGGATGCTCTCTCAAAGTTGTTAAAATCCCACTGTAGAATCGTGATGTGCTTAGAACACTAGTTAAGGTGGCAAGTTCCTCAGCAATCATGGAACACAAACCTCTAAGTTCTGGGCTTCAGCTGTTCTGTCAGGAAGTATCCATCCCTGCACTGAAGTTCCTGAGGTTGTACTTACTCACTCACTCTTGGAAGCCTGACATACTTTTGTAGTGCTCTTGCCATGGGCAGGTCTTCCCTCAGCTGGAGCTCCAACCTGAACCTCTCTTTTCTTCTTTAGAGTGGCTTTGACATTTCTACCCAGCCCCAGGCAGGTGTTGAGACACTTTCCAACTTCCACCAGCAAGCCTCCAGCCAGTCCTTTCAGACCTCCTCCAAGTCCCTTACCCAAATATCACCTCTCTCTCAGTCTGGTTGGTTGTCCAATCATTGAGATGCACCATTTCCATTGTGTGCCCATGAACTATTTTTTATCCAGAACCCAAGTATAGTATCTATGCCAAAATAACTAACAAGGGGCTGGAGAGAGTTCGGAGCACTTGCTGTTCTTGCAAAGGACCTGGGTTCAGTTCTCAGCACCTGCAATCATCTGTATGTGGTTCAGAACCACCTGGTTCCAAAGAATGGGATACCCTCTTCTCTGATCTCCATGGGCACAAGGCACACATGTGACACATACACACACACTCATACACACACACACACAACAACAACAACAACAACACTCATGCACACAAAACAAATTTTTTGTTTGTTTGTTTTTCAAGACAGGGTTTCTCTATGTAGCTTTGCGCCTTTCCTGGAACTTGCTTGGTAGCCCAGGCTGGCCTTGAACTCACAGAGATCCACCTGCCTCTGCCTCCCGAGTGCTGGGATTAAAGGCATGCGCCACCACCCGCCTGGCTACAAAACAAATTTTTAAAAACCACAACAAACAAGTTAGGGCTTGGTCATTCCATTCTATAAAAGAAATTTGATGTATTCTTTTATCATTTGATAGAAAATTCAATACATGAAGAGGGTATGCTCGACGGTACAACACTTGCCAAGTACACACAAGGCCCTGGGTTCGTCTCCAGCATCTCAAACTCAGGCTGTGGTTCTTCAACCAGACACACATTTCATCATCTTTCTCATTAATTGAGAGGTCACCATGGAGTCACTAGAGACCAATGCCACTTTTATGCTTAATCTTCCTTATCCTGTGGCTTTCAACTTTTCACTGTCCCCTCAATTCAAAGATGATTGTGACACTTCCCCATCACTGCCCAGTTTCAGACAGGATGAAGGGGGATACAAAGCCACCAACTGTACTTTCTGGTTTAGTCAGTTCTTCCTTTGTGAAAATTTCAAGGAAGCACACCCACCAGCTTCTACTTCCACTCTGCCACCTGGCCACTTGCTCCCTGCACAGAACACTGACAGAAGTAGTTTTTGTTTTATTATTAATATTTTATGTGTGTATGCGTATGTTGCCTGTATGTATGCCTCTGCACTGTGAGCATGCTGGAACCCATAGAGGCAAGAAGAGGACATCAGAACTGGAGTTATACATAGTTGTAAGTGCCTTGTGGGTGCTGGGAATTGAGGTCTAGTCTTCTGGAAGAGAAGCCAGTGCTCTTAACCAATCAGTACCTCTCCAGCCTCAAGATATAGTTCTTTTTTTTTTCTTCTGGTTTTTCAAGACAGGGTTTCTCTGTATAGTCCTGACTGTCCTGGAACTCACTTTGTAGACCAGGCTGGCCTTGAACTCACAGAGATCCACCTGCCTCTGCCTTCTGAATGCCGGGATTAAAGGCGTGTGCCATCACCACTAGCACCACCCATCATGTAGTTCTTTTTTTTTTTTTTTTTTTTTTTTTTGAGACACGATTTCCTGCAGCCCAGGCTGCTTCTGCCACCGGAGTGTTGGGATCACAAGTGTGTGCCACCTTGCTCAGCTTTAACCACTGTTGGGGACATTATTTTAAGGGTGTCACTTTTGTTTGTGTTGTATTTGTTTAACGCTGTGAAGCTGTGTTACTGTGCCTGTCTAACACACTGACAAGTGTAATAAAGAGCTAAAAGGCCAATAACGAGGCAGGAGAAAGGGTAGGCATGGCTGGCAGGCAGAGAGAATTAGTAGAAGGAGAAATCTGGGCATGAGAGGAGGAGGACATCAGGGGCCAGCCATCCAACCGCACAACAAGCACCAAAGTAAGAAAGAAAGGTGTCCAGAAACAGCAAGGTAGAAGCCCAGAGGCAAAAGACAGACGGGTTAATTTAAAGTTAAGAAAAGCTGGCAATAAACAAACCAAGCTGAGGCTGGCATTCGTAATTAAGAATAAGCCTCCACGTGTGATTTATTTAGGAGCTGGGTGGCAGGCCCCTCAAAAGAGCCAAACCAAACAACAAACTACCTTTTCTAACTTTAGGGCTTCTCAAGGGCTTTAAAATTCCAGTATACAGATTGGGTGTGGTGGCACAGCCCTGTGGTTCTAGCATTCTGGAAGCTGAGACAGAATTTCCTGGGATACATAGTGAACTCTAGTCTATCTTGGACTACATAGAGTGAGACTCTGCCTCAAAATAAACAAACAGGTGGATAAGTAAACAAATATAATTGCAGCATTTGTTGGGAATCTTCCGGGAAAGACAAAACTGCAACCATGGTGCACACATTCCAGAAAACAGAATGAGCCTAATGAACCCTGCTACTTTGTCTTCTTCATTTTTAAAATACATTTTATTTTGAGCCAGAAAAAGATGCCTCAGTGGTTAAAAGCACTGGATGCTCTCTGCAAAGGACCTAGGTTTGGTTGCCAGCACCCACATAGGGGCTCATAACTGTCTCTAACTCCAGTTTCTGGGGATCCAATGCTCCCTTCTGGTCTCCACTGACACCATGCACATGTGGTGCACAGACGTGTGCAGACAAAACACCCATACACATAAAAATAAATATACGGAACTAAAAAACAAAATCAAATAAATTCTGGTTGTCTTCATATTCAATTCCAGCCAACAGAAACAGAAGAAAGAAAAAAGGGAGCACACACATTCCATTTTAATACTGGGTATCAACCCCAGAGCCATGCTCAAGTGCTCTGCCACTGATCCACACCCCACACATTCCTCTGTTGTAGAACGGTATTTTAAGGTGGGTTACTTTTGTTTATGTTGCATTTGTTTAACTCTGTGAAGCTGTGTTACTGTGCCTGCCTAAAACACCTGATGGTCTAATAAAGAACTGAATGGCCAATTGTAGCATGAATCTTTTTTTTTTAAAGATTTATTTATTTATAATGTATACAGTATTCTGTCTGCATGTATCCCTGCGGACCAGAAGAGGGCACCATATCTCATTTATTTCAGGTGGTTGTCAGCCACCATTGGTTGCTGGGAATTGAACTCAGGACTTTTGGAAGAGCAGTCAGTGCTCTTAACCTCTGAGCCATCTCTCCAGCCCCTGTAGCATGAATCGTAAAGGGACTTATTAATAAAATCAAACCAGGTATTGGGGTGAATGCTGGAAAATCAGAGAAGCAGAACAAGCCACAGCTGCCTCACCTCTCCAGTTCCTCAGCTGATCCTGTTTCCTCAGACTGGAAGCCTCTGAGTCCTCATCCAGAATGAATCTCAGCTGAACTGCTGCTCAAAGTCTAAAAGCTAAACCAGCCAAATGCTTCTAGTTTCTGGTCTTCACTCCTTATATATCTTTTTGTTTTCTACCGTCACTCCCTTGGATTAAAGGCATGAGTCACCATGCTTGGCTGTATCCTTGAACAGATGGATTTCTGCCTCTGGAATGCTAGGATTAAAGGCATGTGCTACCACTGCCTATTCTCTATGTTTAATATTGTGGCTGTTCTGTCTCTGACCCTAGATAAGTGTATTAGGGTGCACAATATTTCGGGGAACCCAATACCACCACAACCAATAGCAAGGCAGGAGAAAGGATAGGCATGGCTGGCAGGCAGAGAGAATATATAGAAGGAGAAATCTGGGAGGAGAGGAAGAAGTACCCAGAGAAGGAGGAGGACTCCAGGGGCCAGCCAGCCAGCTACACAGCAAGCCATGGAGTAAGGGTAAGATTTACAGAAGTAAGAGAACAGGGAAAGCCCAGAGGCAAAAGGTAGATGGGATAATTTAAGTTAAGGAAAGCTGGCAAGAAACACTCCAAGCTAAGGCTAGGCATTTATAAGTAACAAGACTCTGTGTGATTTATTTGGGAGCTGGGTGGTGGGTCCCCCCAAAAGAGTAAAAACAAACAGCTTCCTCTTTTTTATTCTGCCTCAAATTTATTTGTAAAAACAGTAGAGAACACCAGCCATCTTCAGATGGTGAGGGGAGTGGGGATGGAGTCACACCAGTCTGTCTTACAGTGGTAGATAGAGGCCTTCACTGTGGGGCCTTCACGAGAGCCTTTAGGGGAGCTGGGAATCTTTAGAAGTTTGAGCAACAAAAGGAAGTGAAGCCCGGCCTTGGGCCAGAGCCCCAGCCTCCACTATGGTATGGGCTTCATTCTATGCTTGGCAAAGCCACAAGTCAGCTTTCTAAGCCTGCTGAGAGCCAGGAAACAAGCTGGTAGAGCTTGTGGTTGAGACCCCTTAGCAACCTGGCTTTACTGTCCCCAGGCTTCCCAGAGGCCTTAGCCATGCGCACTCACCGTCTTCCCAGTCCAGGCCTTTCTGTGCTTCTTGGCAAAGCACATTTCCCCGGGAACTTGGAATCAATGTCCTTCAGAGATTCATGTCTTTGTCACCTGAGTTTCTTAATGCCATTTCTCTGCCATTCTGGGGTTGGCTCATAGGGCTTGACCTCACTAAAGATCCTGAAGGTCAAGAAAATATTTGAGAGGTGGACGTTAGACAGGGACAAATCCATGTTCTTAAAAAGTGCACCTCTTCCTCATTTTCAAGATTGTGACCTACAAGTTGCTTGAGCAGGCAGAACCCCCATTTTAGATAAAAACTGAGGTTTGAGGAGCAGAGAGATGGCTCAGTTGGTAAGATATATGCCATACACGCATGAGGATCTGTTCTGGTTTGCTTTCTGTTGCTGTGGTAAACACTGACCAAAAGCAACTTAGGGAAATGGTTTGTTTCACTTTACATTTCTAGATAACAGTCCCTTAGTAAGGGAAGTCAAAGCGGGAACCTGGAGCCAAAACCCAGGAGGAAGGCTACTTATTGGCTCCCTCTCTAGCTCTTACTCAGCTAGCTTGCTTATACAGCTCAGGTTACCTGCCTTGGAGTGATGTTTCCCACAGTAGTGTGGGCCTCCCACATCAATCATCAGTCATGACAGTCTCTCATAGACACGGTCACTAGCCAATCTGATTGAAGCAATGCTCCACTTGGGGTTCTTTGTTTGCAGGTGATTGATTATAGGTTGGGACTTTTGTCACATAGGTTTTAGTGTCAAGTTGACACTAACAGCTAACCTGGACAGGACCTGAGATTGAATTCCTAGCATGCATGTAAAAGTGAGGCATGGTGGCTAACCCCTTATCTCCTAGAGGAAATGGGAGGGACAGATGTAATAGATCTGAGACCTTAGTAGGCCCCAGATCATAGCACAACTGACTCCATGATGGAAGTACCTTTCATACCATAAAACTCAGCATGTAGACAGTACCACCTGCCAAAATGAAAACAAAGACCTAATCCATCAAAGTCTGTAGTTCTGGGGAAGTTCCTAAGTGTACTAACCTTGCTTCTGGCTTCTGTAGTTCTACTCTGACTAACTATTCTAACTGAGGTATGTCCACCCAGAATATGGTTTTTGTACTTAAAGGCTCACCCTGAGAAAGACTCCATTGTGACCCTGAACACCTACTGTAACCACCAGCTGGCTAATAAACACTTTCTATTGGCTTAAATCAGTGTCCACGTAATATTATTTGGTGAATACTCTACAACACAGAGATAGACAGATTTCCCAGAGCTTGGCAACCTGAGTTCAATCCCCAGCACCCACATGGAGGAGAGAACTGACTCCATAAGTTATTCTTTGACCCCCACACATGTGCACAAGCCATGGCATGTGCATGCCTCCTCCCACACAAATAAATAGATGAAAAAATGTTAAAAAAGATATGTAATGTGAATTGCTATATGGTCTTATTAATAAAAAATCCAGAGCCAGATATTGAGGTGAAAGCTGAAAGATCAGAGGAATAGAACAAGCCAGCCACAAGTCCTTACTGCTAGGAAATCCTCATCCCAAGAGAGCTACTTCCTGTATACTCACACCTTATATACCTTTCTGTGCCCTGCCATCTTACTTCCTCTTTGTACCCAGTTACATCACTTCCTCTTTCTGCCCAGCTCTATCACTTCCTGTCTGCCTGTACAGACCTCCAGACCTCTTTGGTTAACTAGTGCTAGGATTAAAGGTGTGTGCTGCCACACCTGGCTCAGTTCCCAGTGTGGCCTTGAACTCACAGAGATCCAGATGAATCTCTGCCTCCCAAATGCTAGGATCAAAGATATGTGCCACCACTCTGACCTTTGTCCTCTGATCCCCAGGCAAGCTTTATTTGTTAGAGCACAAATAAAATGTCATCACAAAGATACCAGTGGTGAATTCTGCCCTTTATGTGAACAGACACATATTTGCATGTGCACCACCATACACATCCAGCATACGAACACACACAAAAAACTAATAGCTTTGGTGCTAGTGTGTGTTTACCATGTGTGAGACCCAGTGTTTGATACCCAATACCACCAAGATTAATTGAGGGGCTTATTAGAATGTAAATGATAAAGACCCTGCCTTCTGCCTTTGCATATTTTCTCATCCCTCTATAAAATGAGCAATTCCTAAAGATTTAACTTACAATTCTGGAAGCTGAGAACCAGGAGCCTGGAGCATATCTGGTAAGTGCCTTCATGCTGTGTCATCCAATGGCAACAGGCAGAAGGACAAGAGAGGGCCAGCCTGCTTTGGTTTCCATCAAATTCACTCTCCCTAACTAATTACTGTGCAGCACTTCATCACTCCATACCTAGGCCAGAGCCCTTTTGACCCATATAAAACCCTGTTGCACAACCAACCTTGAACTTTGGGGGCCATATTCAAACCCCAGAGCCTTCCTAGAGTATATATTCTCCTGACACGGCACAGTGAGATAACAATAAGCAGAAGTTATAGGTCTTAAGAGGGAAAAAGAGCAGAACTGGGAGGGACGGAGGTGACCTCATTAAGATGGTCAGATTATTGAGAACCTGAAGAGATGCTCATGGCAGGAGGAACATCGAGTACTCGCTCCATGATAAGGAATGTGCTTGGCATGCTTGAGGAACAGCATGTTATGGCCAGGTGCCTGGAACTGGGTGAAATCAGAGAAGAGGTGTAAGGTAGAGCAAGTTGAGCCCCAGGGGATGGGGCAGGGGATAGAAGCAGCAGGTGGCATTTAAGAGCTGAGAAGCCTCTATGGATCTCTGAGCAGTTATGACAGTTCAATTTACATTAGCCAGGCACTGTTCTAATTTAATAGGTTATAAGAGCCACCAGAACCCTAACCAAAAGAACAAAAACTTGCAGAAGGAAACTCACGAGAGCCAGGGAAGTACTTGCTGATATCTATCAGTTAGTGTAGAGACTATTGTAGAGGATACTATTAACCAGCAATGTGGAAGATAGCATGGGATGCAGTTTGGAGAGAGGGTACAGAGCTTCCTCACCATCTCCAGCAGGTATGCCACCCTCCAGGACTCCTGCACATGCAGCATTAGGCACTCTCCAGACCCATTCTTTGGGTCTGGGGGGCAGCATCTTTATGTATGCATAGTGTATTACATTACAGGCTATTGGTGATCATTACCATCTTCATCTTCTGTGAGAGTTGTTTATTAGAACAAAAGATGCTCATACTAGCTGGTGTGCTGGGACACTCCTTCAATCCTAGCACTTGGGAGGCAGAGGCAGGTGGATCTCTGAGTTCGAGGCTACCCTGGTCTACAAAGTGAGTTCCAGCACAGCCAGGGCTACACAGAAAAACCATGTCTTAATTTAAAAAAAAAAAAAAAGACATTTATCACCAAAGAAGCTCTAAGGGATTGAAGAGGCCTGGTACCAGAGTTGTGGGGTCAAAGCTGAAGCGAGTACTCCTCCCTCTCAAGAACTTAAAGCGATTCCCAGAATCCTAAGCCACAGTTTGGAAGCAGGAAGCAATTGTGTGTATTTCTTTTTAAAAATTTTTAAATTAACTTTATTTTATTTGTTTAAGTGTTTTGCCTGCATGCCTATCTGTGCACCTCTTGCATTCCAGGTGCACTCAGAGGCCAGAAGAGGGCACCAGATGCCCTGGAACTGGGGCTACAGAGGGTTTTGAACCACCAGCTGGATGCTGGGAACTGAACCTGGGTCCTCTTGAAGAGCAGCCAATAGTTGTTGGGGGATATTCAACCACACTGTGAGCCCTGAGATTGCATTTTCATTAATTGAATAAAATTAACCTTGGGTCAGGAGGCTGAGTTAGCAATTAGTTGGCAGAAAGTAATCATAGAGCATCAGAGGGCATCCAGGAAAGATAGACACAGGAAGTAGTAAGGATGGGTTTGGAGCGGCCAGCACTGCCCAGGCCTTGAAAAGATGTTTGTAAAGGTGTATTCGTACAGCATTATTCATAGTGGCCAAAAGGTAAAACACAAAGCTTCACCAGTGGATGAATAGCTAAACAAAACATCCTATTTATTGAACCTGACAAAGTCTTAGTTGAGAGTAGTGGTACATGCTTATAATCCCATCACAAGTTAAAAGCTAGCCTGGTCTACCTTAGAGAATCCATGTTGTTTTTATCTAAACCTTAAAGGTTTGATTTTTACCAATAAAGACTTTTTTAAAAAAAATTTTACCAATAAAGATTTTCCCAATAAAGCAGGGTGAAAGCCTGCTAGCTCAGAGAGGCAGAGCAAGCACCCAGCTGACCTTCCTCCTCCACTGTCGTCCCAGAAGAAAGGCCATTCTCAAACTACGCCATCTCAAACAAAACTCCTCAAATTTAGTGTCCCTCCCTCTATCTACTTCCTGTGCGTCTCTCTATCTGTCCTCCCGACTCCCTCTTAAACTCTATGGTTTTTTTTTTTTCAACTGGTTTCTTGTTCCAACTGTTGACCTATGGTTGACTTTATTTAATCCTGTTTATAATAAGCAGAAGCTCTTGGACTAAAGGTGTGTGCAAGGGCTGGGCCACACCACAACTTTTTGCAGTTACTAATGCAGTCTTGGAGTTCACAGTGTGATCAAATATCCGCAAGAAATCTGAGTCTAGCCAAGACGACAAGAAATTCTGTTTAATTGCTCACTCCCTTCTCCTCTACAAAGCTGTCTACAAAGTGAGTTCCAGGAAAGGTGAAAAGCTACACAGAGAAACGCTGTCTCGAAAAAAAACCAAAATAATAATAATAATAATAATAATAATAATAATAATATAAAAATAAATAAAAATAAAATTGCAAGGCTACATATGGTGGTATACACCTGATGGCCTGACACAATCAGGTCCTCTTTTTTCACACACTGGGATAATAATTAAGCAGGTAGAGAATTGTTCAGGTTAACAGTAGGCCCTCTTTATAAGCACCTCCTTTCAGGTGTGTGTGTGTGTGTGTGTGTGTGTGTGTGTGTGTGTGTGTGTATAGTGTGCATATGTGTGTTCATTCCCATGTAAGCACATGCCTGTGGAGGACAGAGGTTGATGTTCAGAGTATTCCCCCTGTCTCTCTATTAACTGAGGGAAGGTCTCTTACTAAATCCAGAGCCCTCTGATTTGGGTAATCTAACTAGCCATCATAGTGGGCTGTGGTACTAAGCACACAGGGGTTTGGTTTCACAGCCATAGATGAGTGATACTATCATTTGGCCCAGTGTCCGCCTGAACTAGTGGCTGGAACTTCTGGTACTCCACGCTCCCAGAGGTTGCCATCGGGTGGTATCCCCTGAAGTCTCCATCCCCCAACCCACCACTGCCTCGCTCTCCTTTCCAGCTTTCAGGAGACAGAGGACAGGACCTAGCCTTGTGTACCTCCTTACATGTTGCCTCAGGAAAGAAGACACATGTGTCCCTGGGTGTGTCATGTCTCATGCCTTAAAAGCCAGTCTCTTAGGACCCCTTTTGGCAATGGTGGGGAAGGAGAACCCCACAGGAGGCACATCTTCTTTCCTAGCTGCTCACTTGGGTGTGTTGAGGGAGGGGACAGTGGTGGTCCAGCTCTGCCACCCACTAGGGAACTCCCAGACCCTGTTCTTCTCCATTCTTAGCAGACTTCCTGAATTCCTCATCACACATGAGGTCCACTGTCTCTGCCTTCAATTATGGCTCTCAACTGTCAATACCAGGAAAATGGGGAAAGTCCCTATCCACATCAGAGTCAGGGCCCCATCACAACCTGCTCTCTGCCTCGGCTCCCATGTCCATTTCCTTCTCACAGACAACGTAGCTGAGCAGTGTTTCACCAGCAGTTTCCAGGATGAGTTACACCACCCTGTCTCCTCTCTGTGCCTTGCACATGCTTGTCCCTCAGCTGACAACAACCTTCCTCTTCTTTTACCGGCAGAGTAAGTTTTGCCTTCCTGAGTCACCCGCCTGCTGCCTCCTCTGGGAAGTCCTCCTTGAGTGTCCCACTTCCCTGGTGACACTAAGTGTGTCTCCTGGGTCACTCCAGCTTCTTTGCTTTCTTCAGATAGCATTTATTCTGCTGGACTAACAGCAGACACAAAAAGTTCTCCACCAACTCTCCAACTATTACTCCCTTCCACAGCGTACATCTGTTGCTAGAAAACAGCTGTCCAAACTGGAGCCCAAGTCATGGCCCTCTGGCTTGTAGGCGTGGCCACACAAGTTGCTCCTGCCACAGGTATGTGAGCAGAAGCGATGGGTCATGACTGCACAGAGGCTTTTAAGTGGGTGTGCCTCTTGACACACTTGTTGTCCTGCGATCAGCTGTATTTAGACAATGACAAGCCCCTTTGGAATGGTGCTACAGAATGGTGCCTGGCATGGTCCCTGGGATCTGTTGATGGAAGGAAGATACCTGCTGTTATTTTGTTTGATATGGGATTTCTACAGAGACATATTTGTCTCATAGCTAAGTACTAGCCAGCCCTAAGTCCTTAGCTTCCAAGATCAGATAAAGTGGGGTGTATCGCATCAAGGATGATATGGCCATAGACCAGATATATTGTTACAGCATCTAGTGTTATCGTACTTAGAACATACCTTAATGTTCTGTTTACCCCTTGCTGGGCGGCCTCTTTGCTAGACTGGTCTTAAAGGAAAATGGGGATTTTTTTTTTTTTTCTGTGAAGGGAAGGGGGACAAAGGAGCATTGAATATATGTAATGCTGGCAAAATAAGTTCTGCCTTGGTGAGTCACCTGCCTGCTGCCTCGTCTGGGAAGTCCTCCTTGAGTGTCCCACCTCCCTGGTGACATTAAGTGTGTCTCTTGAGTCACTCAGCTTCTTTCCTTCCTTTGGATAGCATTTATTCTGCTGGACTAATGGCAGAGACAAAAAATGAATCTCACTGAGGTGAAGGTCCCAGACACTGCCCCAGGCCTGGGAGTTACACCAATGAATGAGACAGACAGGATCATGAGCTTTAGGGGGGAATCACTGGCAACGTGAACCCTTCAGTGTAGAGAATTGTTTCTGAGTGCTGATGGGGGAATGGCAGCATCAAGTGGAGGGTGAAGGTCAAGCTGGACTGGGCAGGAGGCTCCCCCACTTCTTTGACTTATTCTATCACACTTACCATTGTCTAATATGCTACACATTGAAGCATGGCCCTCATTAGTCTCAACAATAAAAACCCAGAGTCATATAGTAGTCTGAAAGCTGAGAGATCAGAGAAAGGCAGCAGTTGCTAGAAATTTCTTACCTCTACGAATCCTCACACTGAATTGGGGTGGGGGCAGAGTGGGGGGAGATCCTGTCTCCACTCACCTTATATTCCTGTCTCCACCTCCCTAGTGCTGGGTTTAAAGGCATGAGATCCCAAGTGCTCAAATCAAAAGCATGATCCACCACTGCCTGTCTCTGTTTCTCCTTTAGACTGATTCAATCTCGTGTAACCCAGGGTGGCCTTGAACTCCTGATCTTCCTGCCTCATCCTCCCAAGTGTTAGGATTAAAAGTGTGTGCCACTGGTCAGGCGATGGTGGCACATGCCTTTAATCCCAGCACTCGGGAGGCAGAGCCAGGCAGATCTCTGTGAGTTCGAGGCCAGCCTGGTCTCCAAAGCGAGTTCCAAGAAAGTCACAAAACTACACAGAGAAACCCTGTCTCGAAAAACCAAAAAAAAAAAAAGTGTGCACCACTACTGCCTGGCCTCTGTGGTTAACTAGTGGCTAGCTTTGCCCTCTGATCTCCAGGCAAGCCTTACTTGTCAGAGCACAAACAAAATATCATATGACAACAGATTTCTCTCACTCACCTGTTTTCACGTTAATTTTTATTTTGCATTACTGGAAATTGAACTCTGGGTCGCCCGTATGTTAGGTAGAGCTATATGTGCACATAATAACCTGCTTTGTTTTCTGTCTCTTCCACAAAAACATACACTCTAGTAGGGTAGAGATTTGTGTTGTTCTTATTCACTGAGGTCTCCTATCAGGCCCTACCTAGAGTTGTCTGTGCCTGCCAGGCAGTAATGTTCAAGCTATGTTTGCTGAGTAAATAAATGGATGAGGCACACAAGCTGGATTGAAATAGTCTTCAAGGCTCCAGGGTCTTTCTAGGCAAAGAATATCTGAGATGCACACAGATAGATCAAGGCAAGCCACCCTCAGTCTGTAGGGATACTGCCAGGCCAGGGCTTCAACCCACAATGTAGACATACATGATGGATAAATGGGAGTGATTCTGTTATTTATGAATTTGAAATGAAAGGCTGGAAACAAGTGCATGCAGAAGTCAGATGAAGTAGTAGAGTTAAGAGTGTTGTGCTCACATCCAGAGACCCCTGAGCAAGACCACCACAGAGCTGATATCTGATGCAAAACACACAGGGGCTTACTGATTACAAGTATGGGCTTGGTCCGTGTCCAACACCCCCACACAGCGGGCGGAGGAGGGTGTTGTAACCTTTGGATTTAGTGGTTGGGGTCCAAAGGAATTTTCAACAATAGTTGTCAGAAGGACATTTGGGGCCCACAGATGTTGCTTATCAGGACTGGTTTATTAGAATGGCAATCACGTTAGTAATTTTAATTGGCTAGGGTTAGTTGGGGGTTAGTTACCCATTTGGGGGCAGGTCTGGACAAGTCCTAGGCTTTGTCCTTGAGCTGCCATGAAGGCTGTCTGGCCTAGCATGTACTGACTGTGGGGGCTGACTCAGTGGCTCAGGCTCTGTCCATGACTCATGCACAAAGCTCTAAGTTGGTGAGGGGTCCCAGACAGTAAACACCTGGCTGAACCTTGAGCAGTCAGAGTACATGCAGAAAGGGAGCTACTGCAAGAACTGTGTCTTTTGTTCATGACCCTCCCAGAAACTGCTTGCTCAAGTCTGAGAAAACTGAAATTGAAGCCTGATCTCTGAGAGAAGACTGACAGCCTGTTATGGTATCTGCTTGGTCCTTTCAAGGGGATGTCAACTGTGAGTTGCTGAGAGGAACCAACAGTCAAGGTGTCTTCCAGCCACCTTAGCTCAGTGCCTCAGGAGCAGCTCTGACACTCAGACTCCTGCCTTCAGTGGGGTACTGAGTGCTGAAGGCTCAGGTGTTGAGGGTTTGGTCCCGAGCTGGTGACTCAGCACAGGCGATTAGCTCACATCTGGGTTCAGTGGGTTGATCTTTTGGACAGCTCATTCTCAGGGGGCTGTTAGGAATGAACGTAAATGTCAGGCTGTCAGGAAGTGTGGCCTGGTCGGAGGGATCACTGGGTGTATATGCTTGAAGGGTCCCTTGTCTGGGGGCTCTTCTTGCCTCCTGCCAACCATTAGGTGAGCAACTTTCTTCTCTATGCCCTTCCGCCGTAATGTTTCAGCAGACTGTGGCCAGAGACCTCCTAGGCTGTCAGCCCAAATGTATTCTTCCTCTTCATGTTATTTCTCTCAGGTTCTTAGTGGAAGGATGACAGTTCCTTCCCCATGGGCAGGGTGTCAACTCCAGAGTCACTAGGCTACTGTAGTCATATGTGTATTAGTCACTTTCTAGTACCTTCTAGTACCCAGCGATCCCTCCAACCAGGCCACACTTCCATAACAGAGGGAAATGAGGTTAAGCATCAAATTCAGGACGCTCAGAGGCAAGAGGTGGAAATCCTGTTTGCATTGGCTTGTGTTTCTAGAACAGAGCCTGAGAGCAAAGTTCAACCTGATGTTGCTGACTGTGGCATTCAGGCCTGGGCAGCAAGACCTTTACAGAAAGAGAAGAGAACAGAGAGGTGTGTTATTAACTGTCCACAGCCTCACAGTGCTCCATCCATCCCACACAGGCTGCCAGATCAAACTCATGTTGCACAGGTAAGCGTGAATTCTAGATGGCTACAGCTAGTGTTTTAGCACAAGCTTTCACATTTGCTAGTTCTCACAGTCCTGGTCCCAGGCGCTACTCTAGGGAGGTCATCTGAAGGCTTTACCTCTCACCCCCTCTCCAAATTCTGAGTTCAGTTCCTCAGTTTACCCTGAGGAATTGTGTTAGTAAAGTCATTGTAACAAATGCCTGACATAATTTATGAAGAAATTAGGCTCATCTCTTGGTCTTTTGCTAAGATCAAGTGCAGTTCAAAGAGGAAAGGCTTGTTTTTGGTTCATGGCTTTGGAGGTTCTAAACCAGGTGTCTGTATACACACATACACTAGCAAATTAAACAAACAACCACCCCACCATACACACACACACAGAAAACAAAACCCAGTTTTGTTGGTTCCTGTCTGTGCTGATTAAATTTTTGTCAACTTGACACAAGTTAGGGCCATCTGAGAAGAGGGGACATCAACTGAGAAACTGCTTCCATCAGACTGACCTGTAGGCAAGTCTGTAGAAGCACTTTCTAGATTAATGATTGATTTGGGAGGGCCCATCCCACTGTAGGCAATATCACCCTGGGGCAGATGGTCCTGGGAAATATTAGAAAGTTGAATGGGAGCTTGGAGCAAGCCCAAGGACCTGAGTTAGATTCCCAGCACCCACATGGCTGCTCATAACTACCTCTAACTCCTGTTTTAGGGAATCTGATGTCCTCTTCTGGCCTCCAAGAGCACCAGGCACACAAATGGTACTCAGACATATATACAGGGGTAAAACACATCTATATGCATAAAATTAAAATTAAATAAAATTTTAAAAGAGCAACTGTAGGTAGGGAGTGGTGCATGCCTTTAATCCCAGCACTTGGGAGGCAGAAGCAGGTGAATCTCTGAGTTTGAGATCAGCCTGGTCTACAGAGTGAGTTCCGGAATGTCAGGGGTTACACAGAGAAACATTGTCTCAAAAAAACAAAACAAACAAAATGAAACAAAAATTTAAAGAGAGCAGAGTTAGGAAAGAAATATAACCTCCAGGATTGTGGTTTTTCAAGAGCTGTGGCTTTGGGAAGTGATTAAGCTGTTTATGAATGCCCCATAGTCAGGAATGGCATTAGTGGCCTTGGAACATGGCTCAGGGAGCCTGGTCATTCTTTTTGCCTGTTTCTGCCATGTGAGGGCACAGCAGAAGGCTCCATGTTGAAGGCAGAAGGCAACAGCCCTAACCTGTTACTGCCTGTCCTGGTGCCCTGACCTCAGACTTCTCAACCTTGGAAGCTTCAGGAAGTAAAGGTCTACTGTTATACATTTCCCTATGTAAGGGCTTTTGTTCTGTGTGTGTGTTGTTTTGTTTGTTTGTTACTGTTTTCAAGACAGTGTTTTCTGTATCACAGACTATCTTTGAACTCTCTAAGTAGCTAAGGATGAGGATGGCTCTGAACTTCCGATCTTCCTGCCTCTACCTTCTGAATGTTGGGATTGC
This sequence comes from Onychomys torridus, assembly GCF_903995425.1. Taxonomy (NCBI): domain Eukaryota; kingdom Metazoa; phylum Chordata; class Mammalia; order Rodentia; family Cricetidae; genus Onychomys; species Onychomys torridus. The sequence goes on from NC_050445.1 coordinate 110,697,860, forward strand.
AGATATATGTCGCCATGAATGTCTGAAAGTGATCATTTAAAATGCCAAAATCAGGGGCTGGAGGTTAGCTCAGTTTATGTGGTGCTGAGGATCATATCCTGGACCCCATTTCACAACACATTCCCCAATTTAATATCCTCCTCTATGGGTCTGTTATTTTATTTTTAAATTTTTATTATTTATTTATTTTGCTTTTTGCTTTTTGAGACAGAGTTTCTCTGTGTAGCCCTGGAACTCACTTTGTAGACCAGGCTGGCCTTGAACTCAAGAGATCTGCCTGCCTCTGCCTCTCAAGTACTGGGATTAAAGGTGTATGCCACGTCCTCCCCTCCCCCAGCTATTGTTTAATTTTCAACCCACTGAGTCCAATTAGTGCTGCCCTGATGTTCAGGGGAATAGGTGGTCTTCCACTGGACCATGGGCAGAGTGGTAACTTTTGAATGAATGAATGAGCAAACCTTCATTTCCTTAGTACCTAGCAGACCTTAAACCACAGCCCACAAGTTCCCTTTTGGAAACCTGGAAAGAAGCTTCAGTTACTCCATGTTATAAGATGGAGTGTGCTCAACACATTCACACACAGACTCTCACAGTGAGGTGAGACTTATTACCCCCCACTTTGTAGGTAGTAAATGATCATATAGAGGCTCAGAGAGCTCTTGGAATTGGCTGCAAGAAACAGAGGTGTCATGGAAGCTGGAGGATGGGTGGGGTAACCAAGGATGTTGAGTGCAGCTGGGCTTGTGGACAGAGCCTGTGTGAGTCTCAGGGCTGATAAGAACTTTCTAGGGAAGAATCATAGGGCAAAATTGCCTATGATAATAGAGTGAATCTCTCTCTCCTTTGATTTTTTTCATTATTGTGTATTTGTTTAATTTATTTGAAGTAGGCTCTCATGTTCCCTAACCTAGCTTCTGCTTTCTAAGAGCTGGGATTCTAGGCATGTGTCAATATACCAGGCTAAAACTGATATTTTGTTTTTTTTTATTTTTGACACATTCTCACTATGAAGCCTGGCTATGAGTTCAATAATTCGAGATATTTGATTACACTGTGTAAAGATATGTCACTACATTTGGTTTAATAAAAGTCTGAATAGCCAATAGCCAAGCAGGATTTCCAGGCACAAAGAATGCTGGGAAGAAGAAGGGGGAGTCACCAGCCAGATGGAGAGCAAGGAGCATGAGCAATACAGAGTAAAAGAAACCAGGCCACGTGAAAGAATGTAGATTAAAAGATATGGATTAATTTAAGTTGTAAGAGCTAGTTAGAAATAAGCCTAAGCTATTGATTGATCTTTCATAATTAATAATAAGTCTCTGTGTTGAGATTTGAGAACTGGCTGGCAGGACAGAGAAAGACTCACTACAGTTCAAGGCCAGCCTGGTCTACATAAAGCAGTTCTCACCCTTCCTAATGCTAGAACCCCCCACATAGTTCCTCATGTTGGGGGGGATCCCCAAACATAAAATGATTTTGTTGCCATTTCAAAACTGCAATTTTGCTTCTGTTATGAATCATAATATAAATATCTCATATACATGATATCTGATATTCCATTCCCAAAGGGAATGTACCCCATAGGTTGATAACCACTGACTTAAAATTCTAGGACAGTGAGAACTACCTAGAAAAACCCTTCTCAAAAAAAAAAAAAAGAGAAAAAAAAAAAGAAAAGAAAAAAGAAAGAAAGAAAGAAAATACCTGCCCTGGGGACTGTTTTCCTTCTACTGTGTTGCCTCATCCAGCCTTGAAATGAAGGTTTGTTCCTAGTCTTACTGTATCTTGTTATGCGTGTTAGGTGGATATCCTTAGGAGGCCTGTTCTTCTCTGAAGGGAAACAGAGGAGCAGTGGATCTGGGGGAGAGGGGAAGTGTATGTGTGGGAACTGGGAGGAGTAGAGGGAAAGGAAACTGCAGTTGGGATGTATTGTATAAGAGAAGAATAAAAATAATCAAAATCAGAGGCTAGGGTGTAACTCACTGGATAGAGCACTTTCCTGAATGCAATCCATAGCAGTGTATAAAACAGAGATGGCCATGCATCGCAGAAGGTGGAAGCAGGAGGAGCTCAGACAAAGTTAGACATTTGTAGCTAGTCTTTTTTGTTAGACTTCCTTTGACCACCAGACCCCAAATAATGACAGGGAGACTTATTAATTATGAAAGCTTGGCCTTTAGCTTAGGTTTGTTCCCAAATAGCACTTATAACTTAAATTGACTGGTTTCTGTTAATCTACATTTTGCCACATGGCTTTTTACCTTCCCTCCATTCTGCATGTCCTACTCCCTTGTGTCTTGATGATATCTCCTGTCATGCCAGAATCTGCTGTGGAATAATCTTTTTATACACTGTAAACATGCACTATTCTCATTGGTTAATAAAGAGCTGACTGGCTGATGGCTAGGCAGGAGTTTCAAGGCAGAGAGAATGCTGGGAAGAAGAAGGGTAGAGTGGGAGGAGACTCCATGAGATGTAGAGTGAGCAGGATGGGAAGTATGTACATGAGGTAAACAAGCCTCAGGACAGCACATGGATGAATAGAAATGGGTTAAATTTAAGTTATAAGAGCTGGCTAAAAAACAAGCCTAAGCTATTGGCTGAGTATTTATAGTTAGGAAGTCTCTGTGTGGTTATTTGGGAAGCAGCTAGCAGGACAGAACAGTCCACCTACAAGAGTTCCTCTCTTTGCCCAGAAGTCCCACCTATTCTCTCCCTCTAGGTATTGGCCATTCAGCTCTATATTAAACCAATCAGATACCTCAGGCAGGTGAGGCAAAACAAAGACACATCTTCATGCAATATAAACAATATCCCAAAACAGACTGGATCATGAGACTATGGGAAGAACCTTCCATGGCCATGAGGTTCATTATAGGAAAGAGGAAGAAAGGATGGTGGCAAGGACATGCTCTGCTATGCAAATGACCTACACAGACACCTGTGTGTGTGTGTGTGTGTGTGTGTGTGTGTGTGTGTCCTCTCTCTTTCAAACACAAACACACACATCTCATATCATCTGTACCTTCAGGGCTTTTTTTTTAAACACATGATATAAAGGTCATGACCCAGAAGCCACCATTGAAACTGGCTTTCCCCAACCCCCAATTCCTTCTCCTAACTTACCTGCTTTGCTTCAACCACATTGACCTCTGCTGTTCCCTGAACAAGGTGTTTTCTTCTGTATAGAACTTTTGCTCTATTGTTATGGCCACATGCAGCACATTCTGTTCATGTAGGCTTGCTGTGTCCGTTGGTCTTGCTCAAATGTTGCCTCCTCAGAGAGGAATTTTTGGATGACCATGCCTGGTATCATCTATTTTTCATCATGACTCCCTAGCATTTTATTTGTTTATTGAGATAGGTTCTCTATATGTATCCCAGACCAGGCCCCAACTCTTGGTAATCCTCTGGTGTCAGCTTTGGTTCCTCTGTCTAAAAGGGCTGAGATCTTCTCTCAGCCCTGCCTTACCACTTCCTGTCCTTCTCTCTCTAAAGTCCTCCAAACCTCTATGGTCAGCCAGGTGCCAGCTCTTGTTGTTGGTTTTTTATCTGTTTGTTTGTTTTTTTTATTCTTTTGGCTCTTTGCTCTTTGGCTCTTTTGGGGGCCCACCACTCAGCTCCCAAGTAAATCACACATGGGGGTTTATTCTTACTTATAAATGCCAGGCCTTAACTTGGCTTGTTTCTTGCCAACTTTACCTAACTCTAGGTTTTTACCTTTCTCTTACTTCTGTAAATCTTACTTTCACTCTTACTCTGTAGCTGGCTGGCTGGCCCCTACCATCCTCCTCTCCTTATTCTCTTGTTCTTCCTTTTACTTTTCCTCCCAGATTTCTCTATTTATTCTCTCTGCCTACTAGTCACACCTATCCTTTCTACTGTCTAGTCATTCGCCATTCAGCTCTTTATTAGACCATCAGGTGTTTTAGATAGGTAAAGCAACACAGCTTCACAGAGTTAAACATATGCAACATAAACAAAAGAAACATACCTTAAAATAATATTCTACAACAAGCTCTGTCCTCTGACTCCAAGCAAGCTTTATTTGTCAGAATACAATCAAAATATCACACAGCATTTCCCCCTTTTTGTCTAAATAAATATTGAAGGTTTTAACTAACATAGTAAAACTATATACAATAAATACAATAACTATATACAAATATTTATAGGCAATAATTGCATTAATAATGTCTGGTCCATTTGCGTTCAACCAATTTGGAGAAAATACTAATACTTTATTATTTATCCTATCTTGGAGAGTCCAAAATGTTGTACCTAATTCACTTTTTACCCTAATTTGCATTATGAACCCAAAACTCTTTTTATGTCTGTCAACCTTGTACACTTTATACCTCTTTAGTGAGTTTCTTTGCTGAATTTGTTAACAAAGAAAACTATAACTATCTAGTCTTCAACTCCATCAGAGACCTGAGAAGAATGATGTAGCATGAATTCTAATTATTCTTAATAATAAAAACCCAGAGACAGATATCAGGGTGAAAGCTGAAATATCAGAGAAGAAGAACAGCCAGCAACTAGGAAGACTTCTAACCTCTAGGAATTCATACACTGAAAGGGGCCCAAGCTCCTGTCTCTACCTGCCTTATCACTTCTTCTCTCCACCCAGCCATACCACTTCCTGTCTCCTCCTCCCAAGAGCTGTACTTGAAGGCATGTACCTCCCAAGTACTGGGGTCAAAGGCATGAGATCCCAAGAGCTAAGATTAGAGGTGTGTGCAACCACTACCTTGCCTGTAGTGGCTAGCTGCATATTTTGTTAGAGCACCAACAAAATATTACCAAACAATATAATGTTACCCGAGTAAGCAGGAAGTGAAAGCAAATGACTTCTAAAAAATGTGACAAATGACAGAAATAGCTGGCTGCCTGGACAGTCACCCAAGTTTCCTCTGTAATGTTGTGGCATCCATTTTCAGCTTACAGGTCTAGAATATCTGACAGACTTATCTGTGAAGCAGGATTTTCTGAAGGGCTATCCTACCTTGTCTTGCCAAAGTTCAGCAGTCCTTTCTTTTGTGTCCTGCTTGTCCAATTTGGACAGCATATTGTCAGCAGTCAAGTGAAGAGCAGTTTCTTGCCCAGTGGCTAACTTTTGTGACAAAGAGAATAAACTCCATATAGAGTTTCTTTGATGCCCATCATCTCCTCTGAAGTAGATTGATACTGCCAGGAGCAGACATGTCTCATTGTCATAAAAACCAAAACAAACAAACAAAATCTTTATGTTGTTAAACATCTTAAATGCCATATTCTGTAGATCTTTGAAATGTTTGAAGACCACCTGTCTATCTAAAATATATCTGTTTGACCTTGAAAACATACCTAACATGACTAAAAGTTCAATTGTAATAGGTGACTAACTCCTAACCTGAATTTCTTTATTATCCTAAATATTTTGTAATAATAACTTTTAAGGACTAGAAATTTATATTACATTGTTAAATGAGCTATATAGGTACAATACCTTGAACAAGAGTAGAAATGTATATACAACATGTTCTAACAAAAATAACCTTAAATTTGTATCAATATATAAAAATATCTTAAACAAGAGTAGACATATATATATATATATATACATATATATATATATATATATATACAGTATAATATAAATAACCTCATTTGTGTCAATATACAAAAATACATACAAAAGTAAAATATTTAAGACTAGTAGTTGCTTTCTTGGTTTAAAAGTAGAGTCAATAGTCTACCTTTTATCCTTTCATTTCTATATCTCCACCTTTCTCTTTTCAGAACCTTAGTTGGATGCCTTCATTTTCCTGGAAAGACAAAAACAAAACCCTGCCCCAACCCTAACTTTGGGTAGTTTCCCTTTTGGCAAGTTATACCTGATCAAATGGAAAGCATTTGTTAGTCATATATGTTATTTTAGATTGAATGGTCATTTTTGTTGATGAACTATCTCCTCTTCGAATCAAGAGGTCTCTGTTGTTCAAATCTAATCTTTATCAGTTTTGGTGGTATCCATAGCTTTTCTTCTCCTGTGAAAACAAGAGCAAAACCTCTTTCCCAACTTAACATATATCCCGGTTTCCACTCAGAGGTCAACACATCTTTAAAGTAAACAGGCTGATTTAATTCAGAAGGTTTTTTTTTTCTATTATCCAATGTTTCTCCACATCTGCCATTCCTTTCTCATTAGCATTTAGAAAATTTAAAGTTAATAAAGCATTGTGCAATCTATCTCTGGAGGTCTTTATTACCCCTTTCTGTTTATGTAGCATATCCTCTAGAGTTCAATTAGATCTGTTAGAACTGTTTGCCCTGTATGGTGTGATATATCCATAAAATGCTTTATTTTTGCTATGCAAAATTGTTTCATTTTGAGATATAAGCTGGATTATATTTTCAGTCTTAATTTGTATAGGTATCCCCATGATAGCTATAACTTCTAACAAATGTGTGATTACAGGATCAGCCTTTTCAGAAATCAAAGCAGTGCGCATTTGGAAGCTGCAGAATTGAAATTCGTCTGCGTTATGACTCAAATGGACTTAATAGATATCTACAGAACATTCCATCCAAACACAAAAGAATATACCTTCTTCTCAGCACCCCATGGAACCTTCTCAAAAACTGACCACATACTTGGTCACAAAACAAATCTCAACAGATACAAAAATATTGGAATAACCTCCTGTATCTTATCAGACCACCATGCCTTAAAGTTAGACTTCAATAACAACAAAAATTATAGAAAGCCTACAATCTCATGGAAACTGAATAATGCCCACCTGAAACATCAATGGGTCAAGGAAGAAAGAAAGAGAAATTAAAGATTTCCTAGAGTTCAATGAAAATGAAAACATACCCAAACTTATGGGACACTATGAAAGCAGTGCTAAGAGGAAAATTCATGGCTCTAAATGCACACATAAAGAAGATGGAAAAAGCTCATACCAATGAATTAACAGCACAACTGAAAGCTCTAAAACAAAAAGAAACAAACTCGCCCGGGAGAAACAGACGCCAGGAAATAATCAAATTGAGGACTGAAATCAACAAAATAGAAACCAAGAGAACAATACAAAAAAGTCAATGAAACAAAGACTTGGTTCTCTGAAAAAAAAAATCAACAAGATAGACAAACTAACCTAGCCAAATTAACCAAAAGGCAAAGAGAGAGCACCCAAATTAACAAAATCAGAAATGAAAAGGGAGACATTAAGAACAGAAAATGAAGAAATCCAGAGAATCATCAGGTCATACTTCAAAAACCTGTACTCCACAAAATTGGAAAATCTGGAAGAAATGGATAATTTTCTGGATAGATGCCACATGCCAAAGTTAAATCAATACCAGCAAACTATTTAAATAGACAAATAACCCCTAAAGAAATAGAAATCGTCATCAAAAGTCTCCCAACCAATAAAAGCCCAGGACCAGACGGTTTCAGTGCAGAATTCTACCAGACTTTCAAAGAAGAACTAATGCCAATACTCTTCAAATTGTTCCACACACTAGAAACAGAAGGAACATTACCAAACTCTTTTTATGAGGCTACAATTACCCTGATACCCAAATCATACAAAGATGCAACAAAGAAAGAGAATTACAGACCAATCTCCCTCATGAACATTGATGCAAAAATACTCAACAAAATACTGGCAAACTGAATCCAAGAATACATTAAAAAAATTATCCACCATGATCAAGTAGGTTTCATTCCAGGGATGCAAGGATGGTCCAACGTATGAAAATCTGTCAATGTAATACACCATATAAACAAACTGAAAGAAAAAAAAAAAACATGATCATCTCATTAGATGCTGAAAAAGCCTTTGACAAAATCCAACACCCCTTCATGATAAAGGTCTTGGAGAGATCAGGAATACAAGGAACATTCCTAAACATAATAAAGGCAATTTACAGCAAGCCAACAGCCACCATCAAATTAAACAGAGAGAAACTCAAAGCAATTCCACTAAAATCAGGAACAAGACAAGGCTGTCCAATCTCCCTATATTTATTCAATATAGTACTTGAAGTTCTGGCTAGAGCAATAAGACAACAAAGGGAGATCAAGAGGATACAAATTGGAAAGGGAGAAGTCAAACTTTCACTATTTGCAGATGATATGATAGTATACATAAATGACCCCAAAAATTCTACCAGGGAACTCCTACAGCTGATAAACTCCTTCAGTAAAGTGGCAAAATACAAGATCAACTCAAAAAAGTTAGTAGCCCTCCTATACATAAATTATAAATGGGCTGAGAAAGAAGTCAGAAAAACATCACCCTTTACAATAGCCACAAATAATATAAAATACCTTGGAATAACAGAAATCAAAGCAGTTGCCCCCTGAAATCCTGAGTATGTATCTAATGATAGCATGAGAAGAGCTTATAATTCTGACTTTTGAACAGATCATAAGGGCTTTGAGCCACTTTACTTAAATTTTCTGTCTTATAACCTGCCTTTCCTGATTTTTTTGCATCAGTATAGAATGTATGAGTTCCAGAAATCGGTGTTCTCCTCATAATATGAGGAAGGATCCAGTTATCTCTGTTTATAAACCAAATTCCCTTGTTTTGGGGATATTTGTTGTTAATTTCTCCCAAAAAATTAATGCAAGGTCTTTGCCAATATTTATTTTCTGCCCATAAAGAGGAAATTTCAGCATTACTAAAAGGTACTACAATTTCTGCTGGATCTATTCCTGCTAATTTCCTTTTAGAATCAACTTAAAAACCTTTTCTTTCAACTTGGTATGCCAGACTTTGTTGACTACCATGGGAGGCCTTACCCATTCTGAGGAGTGGATGGGGGTAGAGTGGGAGGGAGATGAGGAGGCGGGAGAAGGGGAGGGAGGGGAAACTGGGGTTGGTATGTAAAATGGAAAAAAAATTAATAAATAAACATATTTAATAATAAAAATATTAAAAAATTAAAAAGTTTAAAAAAACCTTTTCTACATAGGTCTTTAACTTTTTTACTCCATTTGTGTGTAAAAATAGCCATTCTAAAATATCATCTGTTGTATGATATTTTGTTTGTGTTCTGACAAATAAAGGTTGCCTGGAAATCAGAGGGCTGAGCTAGCCACTAGTTAACCATAAAGGCCAGGCAGTGGTGTCATAAGCCTTTAATCCCAGCACTTGGGAGCCCCATGTCTTTAATCCTAGCTCTCAGGGGGTGGAGACAAGAATATAAGGTGGGTGGAGACAGAATCTTGGCCCCTCTTTTCTGTCTGAGGTTTCAGAGCAGTAAGAAGTCTCTAGTGTCTGCTGCTCTGCTTCTCTGATCTTTTAGCTTTTACCCAGATATTTGACTCCTGGTTTTTATTGATAAGACTAATTAGGATCATGCTTCAATTATCTCCTCTCTGCATTGAAATTCCTGTAGGGGAATGTGTAGAAGGTAAAATAACCAGAATACAATCAACCTCTTGAGCCAAACAACCCACATGTGCATCTTGTAATTTCTTTTCTACCAGAGCCAATTCTCTCTCAGCTTCAGCTGATAATTTTCTTGGACAATTTAAGTCCTTGTTACCTTGTAAGGTTTGAAACAAATTACTCAGTTCTTGAGTTGTTAATGTAAGAGTGGGCCTTAGCCAGCTACTGTCTCCCAGCAACTTTTGAAAGTCATTAAGAGTCAGCAATTGATCTCTCCTGATTTGTACCTTTTGGGGTTGAATTTTTTGTAAACCTATTAAATATCCTAGGTAACTAATACAATCTCCTCTTTGTATTTTTTTCAGGAGCATTTTATAATCCCCAACAAGGCAAAATTTTCTTTACTTCTTCAAACATTTTCTCTAAAGTATCTACATTTGAATCAACTAGTAATATATTATCCATATAATGTTAAATTATAGATTGAGGAAACTGTACATGAATCATTTCTAATGGCTGTCATACAAAATATCGGCACAGGGTGGGGCTGTTTAACATCCCTTGTGGGAGAACTTTCCACTGATATCTTTTAATGAGCTGAGAATTATTATAAGTAGGCACCATGAAGGCAAAATTTTCTATATCCTGTCCTTGCAAAGATATAGTAAAGAAAAAGTCTTTTAAATCAATCACTATAATAGACAATCCTATAGGTAATAGAGAAGGCATGGAAATTCCAGGCTGTAAAGAGCCCAAAATTGGCTTATTAATAGCTCACTGGTCTGTTATCATTCTCCATTTTCTATATTTAATTTTAATAACAAATACAGAAGAATTCAAAGGACAGGTTGCTTGATTAATATGTTGAGCATTTAGCTGCTCCTGTACCAGCTGTTCCAAGGTCTTTAATTTTTCTGATGTCAAAGGCCATTGTTCCACCCAGACAAGTTAGTTAGTTAACCATTTTAAAGGTAGGGCTGTTGGTATTGTTGAAAGATTAGCAGCTGTTGTATTATGTTTATGTATAACCTGAATGACCAGTGACTGTTTTTTTTATAAAACTTTTTAATATTTTTCTCAGAAACATTTTAGTTTATGGTTTGTTTCTGAGACTGGAAGAATGGTAATCTAAGTATTCCATTGCTGTAACAAATTATGTCCCCATAAATTCATTGCTATGTTAGCCACATATGGCTTTAAATTTTCCTCTCTGTCCTTCTGGTACTGTACACTTGCTCCATCTCATGCTTTGTTTTGCCTAAGATAAAGTTCCAATCCCTAAAATCTGAATATTTACTCCCTGAAAAGGCCAATTTGGATGCCAAGATTTTGGTGCAATAATTGTTACATGTACCCCTGTGACTAGAAGATCTTCAATGACAGTGCCATTTATTTGTATTTTTACCTTTGTACTTTGATCATTTAGAGGAGTTTGCCAAAATATTTGCTTTATGATTTCTCCTGAATTTTTTGTTTTATCTTCTAAAACTGTTCTATCATCCAGAACAGTATCATTTTTTACAATAGGCATTAGGTCCTTTAATTGTTCTGGGGAGGAGTTTACCCCCTTGTGACAGGAAATGATTGAACCAAATTTGACATGGGAGCCTTTGAAATCCCCCTAAGGCATTTGCTGATAGCAAAGGATTACTTTGTCCCTTATTGATCTATATTTACTGGTCCAATGTTAGCCTTTGTTGCATCTTCTCCATACTTCAGAAGGCAGAAGCTTTCTGTTTAGATTAGTCCTAGAAAAAAATTGTTTCTAGGAATGCCATGCCTACAATTGATTTTTAGGTGATCTTGTTTACCACAATAAAAACATCTGATATTTTCATTTTTCTTCAAGCCTCTGAAAATTACCTCTGCTATCTAAGCATCGTCATCAATATTGACTGTATCTTAGATCCATTCCTCTGTGAATGCTGATTTGCCTTTAAAGGTCTAATTACCCTTTTGCATTGTGAATTAGCATTTTCAAAAGCCTAAGATTCAATTATTATTTGTCTAGCTTCTGAATTTGGTATCATTCTATTCACAGCTGAAGTCAATCTTATTTAAAAAAAAATCAGTGACGGTTTACATAACTTATGTAACCGCCCTCTATAACTTTAGTAAATGACCTAGTTCTCTTTCCAACTTCTTCAACTGTGTCCTAAGCATTCAAAGCTGCTACATGGCATAGAGCAAAGGTATGGTCATCATATATAAACTGTCTCTGTACATCAGCATAATTACCCTCTCCAAGAAGTTGGTCTAGGAAAATTCCATACTTCTAGCACTACTTCATTGTTCAATGATCTTAGCCTCATCTTTCTACCAGATCCTCCATTGTAATTGAGGACCAGTTTCCAATACTGCTATAGCCAAGTGTTTCCTGTCTTGTGAAGTTGACCATGATTTTAACATCTGCCTCATAAAAAGTGAATGTGTACATTCTGAGACTCTCACTTCCTTGAATCTCCTCAAATCTAACACTTCCACAGAAATCCAGTCAGCTCTTACATAGCCTTGGGTCATTTGGCAGTTGTTCCTGTAAGGTGACTGGATAAATTAAGTTGTGTTTTGTTTTTTTTTTAATAACCTTGGGTTGTTCCTCTCTAATTTTACATTATAATGGTGAGGTTGGTTCTCCTTTAAATTCCTCTGTCTTTGTCTAAATATCCCTATTATCTGTTTTAGTACATTTTTCTAAAGCTTGTAACTTATTTGTTAAAATTGTCTCATTTTCTTTAGTAACATTTTCTAAGACCTGTATCTTGGCACTCATATCAACCAACATTTTTAGGTATAAAATAAGAATTACCAATCCTATAATGTTTATAATTGACATTATGTAAATCCCAGCTAAGTTAATTGTCCCCTCCTTTGTTAAATTTTTAAACCATACATTGTGGAATCATACAGAGACCTAACTCCCTCCATTGTAATAGTATTTCCCATTTTTTAATGTAGTTAAAAACTCTCTCTCTCTCTCAACGAATTCCCCCCTTTATGAATTCCAAGTTGTCTCACCAAATTTGTTGACGATGACAGTGAACTGTCAGAATGGCTGTCACTGCATAGCATGTCTCAGTGGAGAACACAGGTGGTACACAGTCTGGTTAAGGACAGCTGCTGCTGATCACATTTCTGCAGCCTGAGTAGGGGATCCATGGAAAGCCCACAACTCATGGGAAAAAGAATCCAAAGAACCAGTCTCTGAAAGGCAGACATGGGGAAATGTGTGAAAGCAGCATATGTGACAGGCAGGAAGTGAAAGCACAGAGCTGCCTGAAGGCAGAGCTGACTGGTGGTGAGAGGCAGCATTTGGAACCTGTGGAGTTTGGGGCTTGTGGAGACTGCTGTAGAGAGGCTGCAACAGGAAAAATCCCAGACTCTCTCAGAGGACTTGGGGGAAGAAAGGAAAAGCCAGTGTTGATGTGACTCCAGCAGGGGCAGCTCCCAACTGCAGCTCTGATGAGTACCAGTGGCTTCAAAGCCATGAGCAAACTGCTGTTTTGTTAATTCATGCCCCAAAAGTTGGGCGCCAGATGAAGCATTAATCTAATTAATCTTTATCAATAAAAAAATTGGGAGTCAAATATTGGGGTAAGAACTTGAAAGATCAGAAAATGGAGCAGCCACCAGTTGCTTCCTACCTCTTCAGTTCCTCAGTCCAACAGGTCCATGATCCTCTCTCAGCCCCACCTTACCACTTCCTGTCTCCTCTCTACAGTCCTCCAAACTTTTATGGTCAGCTAGTGGCTGGCTCTGCCCTCTAACTAACTCCAAGCAAGCTTTATTTGTCAGAACACAATCAAAATATCACAAAAAACAATAATCTATTCTTTGATCTCATTATTTTTATATCCCTCTTTTTTCCTTTAGAAAGAGATCTTTGAATTTAACTCTTTTGTTTAGATTTTTTTCTGACTACAACCAATAACAACTTGTAACCAACTCTCCTAAACAATGACAAACATTTATAATCCTTTAAATAACCAAACTCGACCATGCTCCATCTCTTGGGGATGTGGGTGTTGTTCTCTAGACTACTTCCTGTTTTATGTGGGCACTGGTATTATTGGGGGAACCTTGAAAAAATCAGAATAATTGTTAAGTCTTGGTTGGAGTAGTTTATGAGGCTGGAACTTCTCAGCCAGTATACTTGAAGCTGTTCTGGATGCACAATTCTGAGGAGACTATAACAGGCATTTTGAGATGCTGGGTCAGCCGGACCATCCATTTTCATTGGCATCTGGTCCCCTTGTTCTGAAAATACATAAACTTTTAAAGGTAACATACATGACTGTGTTGTACACAAGTTTGCCAAAAATGATTTTTTGTTTTCTGTTTGAGCAGTTCCTACTGGGCCTCATGGATTTCTCCTGCTGTCTACCATGGGTCATGTGTGCTCTTAGCCACATCCAGCTTTGCTTCCTGACTACTGGTCTATCTGCCATGTGGGGGCTGATGCATTGCCCAAGATGAGATGGAAAGACAGGATTATGCACCAGCTTCCCATATCCCCACAGTTGTGGAAAGTCTGACTCTACCATCAGTTCTTTATTTCAGTCATTCATAAGGTCTTGCTTCCCTGTCAAATTTTAATAGGTAAGCAAGTTAGCTACTTTTACTAGTTGCTGAAGTTTGTGCTTATTCTACCTTGGCTGTTTGTTGTGAGACATTTGATTACACTGTGTAAAGATACATCACTGTGATTAGTTTAAGAAAAAGCCAAACAGCCAATAGCTAGGCAGAAGGTATAAATGGAACTTCCAAACAGAGAGAGTTCTAGGAAGAATAAAGGGAGAGTCATCAGCCAGACACAGAGGAAACAGGACATGCTGGAGAAGAGGCAAAAGCCACAAGCCATGTGGCAGCACATAGATTAATAGAAATGGGTTAATTTAAATTATAAGAGTTAGTTAGGCCGGGCAGTGGTGGCTCATGCCTTTGATCACAGCACTTGGGAGGCAGAGGCAGGTGGATCTCTGTGAGTTTGAGGCCAGCCTGGTCTGCAGAGTGAGTTTCAGGACAGCCAGGAGAAAACCTGTCTCCAAAGCTACAAAGAGAAAACCCTGTCTCAAAAAACAAAACAAAACAAAAACAAACAAACAAACAAAAAGAGTTAGTTAGAAAGAAGCCTAAGCTATGGCTGAGCTTTCATGATTAATAAGAAGTCTCTGTGTCATTATTTCAGAGCTGGCTTAGACAGAGAAAGACTCGCTACAGTTTTTTTTCCCTCCACAAGAAAGGTCACATATATTGCATCCTGTACCATGCTTTGCCAATTAATAATATCTCTTGAAGATTTCAGTTTGCATATGAATATACAAAAAATTCCTTTGTTCTTTTTTAGAGTTCCAAAGTATTCAGTTGAATGGCCAAATAACATCTAACTGTTGAAATCTAAGCAAAAATTTCACTATGTGTTTTTATTTAAACACTGTCTGTTATATCAAGTGGTAAAGATCTTGGCAGGAAGGTCTTGTTTTTCCCTATTCCTTAGGACCCACAAATGTCTAGAATGTCCTAAGTTCTCAGTCAACAGTTTGCTGGAAGGACATGCTTCTACTTGTTCTCCATGAGTGATTTTATTGTACTCTTAAATCCTTATTGTCATCAAAGGCACCCCAAACCTAACTATCCCATATCTGCCTCAGTCCAAACCATCTGTCACTTCCTCATCTCATGGGGATGTTCCATCTCAGTGTTTCTATACCTCAACTCACTTTAATAGTCTATTGCTACATCTGAGCTTCAGCCTGTTTTCTTCTCTGGGTCTCTAGCTCCTTCAGTGGCACTGCAGAGAGCAGAGACTCACTCATGACCCATCTCTGTGACAAGCTCCTCTTCTTCCCTCTTCTTCTCTTGTTCAGTGCTGTGGATTGGACCTAGTGCTTAGCATGCACAAGACAAATGCTGTACCAGTGAACCACATTCCATAACAAACTTCCCTGCATGGATCAATAGTCTCTCCTTGTCTCTCCCAGTCCAAATCCCTCACCTGACTAACTGAGCTTTTGATTTTCCAAACATCAAGTCACTAGAGATTTTTATCTTATTATTTTATCTATCTATCTATCTATCTATCTATCCATTTTTTTAGACAGAGTCTCATTATGTAATCTTGGCTGGATATATAGATCAGGCTGACCTTGAAATCAGAGATTCATCTGCTCTGCCTCCCAAGTATTAGGATTAAAGGAGTGTGTGTGGTGATACTTTGTCATCTAATAAATAAAGCTTGCCTGAAGATCAGAGTGCAGAGCTAAACCACTAGTTAGCCATAGAGGCCAGGCAGTGGTAGCACCACTTTTAATCCCAGAACTCTGAAGGCAGAGGCAGACAGATCTCTCTGAATTCAAGTCTGCCCTGGGCTACACAAGATTGATCCATTCTAAGAGAGAAATAGAGCCTGGCAGTGGTGGCACACACCTTTAATCCCTGTACTTGGGAGGCACATGCCTTTAATCCCAGCACTAGGGAGAGGGAGACAGGAAGTGATATGGCTGGGCAGAGGGAGGAACATAAGGTGGGAGGAGATAGGAGCTCAGCTCCCTTTCAGACCAGTTAGGATTCGAGTTACAGGAATGTGCCATGACACCCAACTTTTTATTTTTATTATTATTATTTTTTTATTATCTCTCACTTTGTAGCCCAGGCTGGCCTTGAAGTTAAGGTAATATTCCTGCTTCATCCTCCCAAGTGCTAGATTACAGACAAGAGCCACTGTATCTTCTTCTTTTCTCCTCCTCCTTCTTCTTCCTTCTCTCCCTTCCTCCTTCTTTCTTCTAGACCAGGCTGGACTGGAACTCAGAGATCCCCCTGCCTCTGTCTCCTGAGTGCTGGAATTAAAGGTCTGTGCCACCCCCCAGCTTTGAGAACTTCGAAAGTTGCTGTGATACTGTCATTCCCTAACAACTGTGAGGTAGGGTCCCATCTTGACCTGTTCTAGGACTTTTTATACAACTCTTCCTTTCCTGTATTGTCTACTGGTTCCTAACCAGGCAGCTGACGTGGCTTGGGTATGGCTTGAGTGAACCCCCCTAGAATTCATGTATTGGAGGCTCTCTCCTCAGCCTGGAGATGCTGGAAAAGGACAGAACCGTTGAGAGGTTAGCTTAGCACAAAGAGATTCATTGATACCGGTCCTGGAGAATGAGAATTATCATACAAGTTACTAGAAAATTACAGTGGTAGAGCTTATAACACTAGAGTTCTTGTTTTCCTGTCGTGTTGCCGCCCCCCCCCCCCCCACGTAACCCTAGAATCCTGAAGGCTTGAGGCTAATTGTAGTGCAGGACTTTAAGATGAGTTCCAGTGAGAGAGACAGAGACAGAGACAAAGACACACACTGAAAGACCTTTTTCTCTCTAGGATTTCTGATGGACAAGGAAGGAAGGAAGAAAAGAAAGAGGTTGGGCGGCGGCACACGCCTTTAATCACAGCACTAGGGAGGCAGAGCCAGGCAGATCTCTGTGAATTCGAGGCCAACCTGGGCTACAGAGTGAGTTCCAGGACAGGCAACAAAGCTACACAGAGAAACCCTGTCTCAAAAAACCAAAACAAACAACAACAAAACAAGAAAGAAAGAGAGTAATAGGGCTAGTCCTCTACTCTTGGGAAGAGATTTAGTACTAGCGAGAGGTCTGGTCCACCTTTATGGACCTTTTTAATTGCCTGAATTTTAGACCTAGCCTTTCCATTCTCTTGCCTCTACCTGCCAGGGCTGAGTTCCATGCCTGTGCTGCCACAATCACCCTGTTGTGTCTTCTCTCTTTCAGTTCAGCAATCCCTTAGCTCTTTTTCCGTTTTCCTGGGTCATCTATCCTGCCCAGGTATTTAGTAGCGTCTAGTTCACCCCTGGGTCTCCATCACAGAGGACACTGTAACTGATTATTTCCAACCACCTTAGAGGTTATACCCGATGGGATCACAAGACCCTGGATCACACCCTGCTTGCAACATGGTTGACTGACCAACGTCCTCCGGAAAGGCCAAGTGATTTTCTCTCTTTCAGCGTTCTTTATGGGAACAGGGCGGGGGGATAATCGGGGGTGGGGGTGTGGGGTGTGTGTGGGGGAACAGCATTATCAGTCCTCGGCCCAATATGGCGTGCTCCAGCTTCTATACGACTCTCAAAGATGGCAGCTCCCATCTGGAGACCGCCATATTTCCACCCCCCCACAAGACGGACGGTCAGGGCCTGACGCGACCGGAACGTGACGCAACGTGGAGGCGGGGCTCCTCCCCCAACCCCTTGCGTCGTGTGTCTCGTGACAGGCACTTCCGCTCGGGGCGGCGGCGGTGGCGGAAGTGGGAGCAAGGCCGGAGCTTTGACCATAAAGCCCGAGGCGGCGGCGTTGGCTACGGTGTTTGGGGCTGGGCAGCTCCTAGGAGCCTGCTGGAGCCGGAGTCGGACCTCTCTGTCGCGGCCTGCGTTGTGTCTCCTTCTCAGCGTATCCCGCGGTGAGCGGCGGACTCGGGCCGCCCTTCCCCCGCCGCGGCCCCGGCCTCCGGGCCTGGCGTCCTCGGCGAGAGCCGGGCCGGGCGGGGCGGCGCCCGGCGGGCGGAGGTCGGAGGGCGCGGGGTGAACTGACGGGCGGCGGGTACCGGGATCCTTGGGCCAGGAGCGTCCCCGGCGGCAACCCTGCTGGGTGGGAAGAGGTACGGGCCGGCCACCGAGGCAGCGCTGCCAGGCGCGTCACATGCCCCGGCCCACCGCGGGCACTGGGAGACGGGAGCTTTCAGGGTCCTGCACGGTAAATCCTATTTCCGAAGTTCCGGAGGGAAGGACCTCCTGAGTGCCTTTCAAAAGGCCTGGTGCCCTCCTGGCTCACAGTCGTGCGGATGTTGAGAGTAACGTTGGGAAGATTTCAGATTTCTCGTTTGCTGGGCTGCGTGGCAAGACCGCACAGGTTGCCTTCTTCTCCCAGCAGCCTTCCGAAGCACCGAGGCAGTGTCCACTTACAGAGAAATCCAAGAACAGAGAGGTTAAAGTCACTCGTCCAAGGTCACACCGCCGATAAGTTAGAGAGAGAGAGATTGAAGTGTAGGTACTCGGGCTACTTAGCCATCTCCTGGCCTCTGGCCTCTTGTGCTTTAGCTGCTCCAAAGCTTGCCACCTGTTGTCTGTCCATCAGCAACACCCTCCACCTCCTGTCTAGTGTTGTCATTTGAGAGCCTCTTGGTCCTACCTTAAAGCTATGTTGCATTGGCAGTTGTAACTTACAAGGCTGTTACGGAGTGTAGTGTCACCGAATCAGAAGATCCTGAATTCTGGCAAGGTATGTATAGGATTTGAATAGTTTTCGTATCCAGATCTTTTCTTTGAGTCAGGTCTGGCATGCCTGCCGTGCGCACCTTCCTTTCTACAGGAGTTGATGGGTGCCTAGCTTGTTGATTCTTCACTGTTGAAAATACTGTGTCTTTGGCTTCCCGAAGAACAGACCCTTGTCTTTTCCTTGTGACTTGAGCAGCTGATTACCCGCATGATTGGGTTAATAAAATCTCCTGTTGGTATGTTTTTCTTGGCGCTTGGGAGGATTGGTTCAGACTTGAGTGTAAGAGTTGGAAAGTGAGTTATACTGAAGTTGACCAAGCTAAAGTTTGGTGTCCTAGAGTGTGTGGAGTTTAATTTTGCTACCCGGCTGATACACTTAAGGGCTTTATGTAATATGTAAGTTCAGAGTAGAGCAGTGACTGGTGCCTTCATTTAGGACATGTTTTTCTTCCATTATATATGTGTCAGGCATTACTGGGTCCTGACTCAGGGAGACAGGCATGAATCCTGTCCTCAAGGAATTGTAAAATGGTGAGCCTCACACTAGGAACTCGGTTTGGAATGACTGGGCTGTAGAAAGAGTGTGGGGCTTTTGCAAAAAGTAGGGTTTTTTTGTTTGTTTGTTTTATTTTGTTTTTAAATCTCCTTTGGTGAATCAGACATCCAAAAGTGTAGCGTTCTAGCTAACAACTTGAAATATTGCCTATTGAAATATTATTTAGGTTTTTTCAAGACAGGGTTTCTCTGTGTAGCTTTGCGCCTTTCCTGGAACTGCTTTGTAGCCCAGGCTGGCCTCGAACTCATAAAGATCCCCCTGCCTCTGCCTCCCAAGTGCTGGGATTAAAGTTGTGCGCCGCCACCACCACTGGGCTTGCCAACTTTTTGTATGTAGTGTATGCACATATCCATGTGTGGAGGTTAGTATTGGGTGTCTTATTTATTGTTTATTTATTTGTTTGTTTGTTTGTTTATTTTTTCGAGGCAGGGTTTCTCTGTGTAGCTTTACGCCTTTTCCTGGAACTCGATTTGGAGACCAGGCTGGCCTTGAACTCACAGAGGTCCACCTGCCTCTGTCTCCCGAGTGCTGGGATTAAAGGCCTGTGCCACCACCACCTGGCTTGGGTGTTTTATTTAATTGTTCAACTTTTTATTTATTTGATTCAGGGTCTCGTTACTGAACCTGGAGTTTAGCCACTGCTAAGCAGGCTAGCTGGTGAGCTCCAAGGTGCCCCCTACACACCCCCCCACATCCACACTGGTGTTACAGATGCTTCTGCACCTAGCCTTTTCTTTTTCTTGATTGAAATGTAAGTCCTGGAGATCTGAACTCAGGTCCTCATGCTAGTACACATCCTGAGCCATCCTCAGCCCCCAATTTTGTGAGCTTTGGTAACATATTTGTATGGTTTGCTCCTGAGAGGATCATGTTACAGTTTATGATTGATTACCTCTTGAATCGTAACCATCAACACTAAACTTGATTCCCTTTTTGTTGTGATATTTTTGTCCTTCCTTCAGGGGGGACGCCACTTGCCCGCAATGCCGAAAGAGGAGGCACAGGGTCAGTCGAGGTACAGTGTACTGTAATGTGTGAGGAAAGAAAGGCACATTGAGTATGCAGGATTTTCATTTTCAGATGACAAGAAAGCTTAATGTAGTAGCTCCTGCCAGACTTAGTGATGCATTCTAGATTAAAAAACCAAAACCAAAAACCTGTGCCCCGTTTCCCACGGCTTTCTGGTCCCCTCCTTTAAAGGGCCCAGGTTTTACTCTGAAGGTGGAGGGTGGAACTAAGAAGTCGATCTAAAAATAGTTTTATTAGTGTAATCTTCTAGGTAATTGTTGGCAACCACATGGGTGACTTTTCTGGTTTTCTGTTTTTGGTGCCAATTGTGCCTCATAATCAGAGGTCCTAATCCTGTAAGAGAAGAGTCCTTGTAGGAAAGGGGCTGTGAATCAGTTTCTGGCTCCACCACCGAGTGAGGCAAGAAAGTTTGGTTGTTGGATTTGCTCTTACTCCATCTTCAAAGAGGTCTGCACGAATACTTTTACCATGCATTTGTTATTAACCTTTCTGTGAAAATAAGGTGTGAATTCCGACCCTAAGAATCACTGGTCGTCTTTGGCACCCATCCTCCATGGGTCAGGTCAGCAGATGTGACCCACATGGATGATGACAATTTCCCTGGGGAAGTAACCAGGAGGTGGCCTCCTAATCTGGGTTTACCAGCATCTCATCTTGGAGCTGGGTCCTCTTTGGAAGGGTTCTGCAGCTCCCCTTTTTGCCTTCTGCTTTCTGCTCCACTGGGGTTGCTGTTGTGTTCCCACTGTGTGACCTGACCCACCTGTGCCAGCCTATGCTCTTGCTCTGGGGTCTGGGTGCTGCCCTGCTTGCAGCTTCAGAGACATTCTGCAGTTTTCTTGAGTTATTTGTCCTCATATCTTTCACCTTTTAGACGACATTAAAGACTGGAGATCATTTGCATTTATGTTTTGAAGTTTAAATAAAAAAACGAAAACAAAACCAGACTTTAAATAGTGGTTGTGAGCTGTGATTTGTAAACTAGAGGTAAAACTAACATGATGGGTAAAATCAGAATGGGCTTCAGGACTCTCCCTGGCCAGTTTCAGTTTTAGTACTGCACACTGAGTCCAAAACCAAATTCAAGAATAGCTACTTGCAAAATGTCCCCTTAGGGAAGGAAGAAAGCTTAGGATTTGGCTTTAGTGATGACGTGACATGCAGTATTGGCCTTGTTCATCTGCTTGAAGATGCAATAATTAATGCACAGGGTGGGAGTCCAGCCAGAACTTTGTTTTGATGATGTCATTACTGCTTTGGAGATCTGTTTGATTCCTGTTGTCCATTTCCTGGTCTCCTAGGATTGCCTGTGTTGGTACAGAGTAGATCTGAGGCAGCCTGAGGACCTGAGCGGTTTGTAGGGATTACACAGCCTGCCTGGCCTGCTTCTCAGTCAATCTTGCTTATGATGTTGCCAGGCAGAGTGAAGGTTCTTGATGCTCCCTAGCATTAAGTGAAGATAACTTCTTCAGGAAGTTAACTCACTTGACTTCAGGAATCCTGTAACAGTTAACTGCATACGAGCAAAGTGCACTATATGTACATGTATGAAAATAACATAAAAATACATGTTAATAAAAATTAAAATGGTTAATACCATTTGTTCTAGTCTGTTTCATTGTGATTTTTAAAAGGTTGACTTCAGTTTAGTAAACTTTAGTTTGAGTTGAGAACACAATGAGAAAGCTACTATGAATTCATCTTTAAAATCTCAGCCTGGACTTTATGAAAAATAGTGGACTGGTGTTCATGCACACACAAAAGCCACCTTCTTTTGAAATAGGGTCTTCTGTAGTCCAGGCTGGTCTTGAATCCTTAAATTGCTAAAGATGACTAAACTGATCCTTTGTTTACCTCCTAAGTGCTGGGATTATAGACATCCATCACCGTGTCTCTTAGATATAATGATTGGTCAGTCTGCCAACAATTCCCCATGCACTTACCAGATCTGGGGACCTGGAAGCCTTAGGTCATCTTTGCAGTTCCTAGAACTGTTTCTAGGGTGTGGTGGTGTACAACTTTTGGGAGGCAGAGACAGATGAAGCTTTGAGTTTGAGGCCAGCCTGGTCTACATAGTGAGTTACAGGCCAGCCAGGACTATATAGTGAGACCCTGCCCACCTCCCCATTTTTTTTAAAGCAGTCCAGGTGGGTTGGCACACACTTTTAATCACAATAGGTGAATCTCTGAGTGAGGCCAGCCTGGTCTACATAGTTTCAGGAGAACCAGAGTTACAAAGACCCTGTCTTGGAGAAAAGTGCTTTGGCCTGTGTTATTTTGTCAGTGTCTGCAGGAAGAACATTGTTGTAGAAACCCTCCTACCCAGCATTTCCTGTAAATGCCGTCTAGTATGTGTGTGTTACTTCTGGAGTCAAGGGAAAGTAAATTCATACTCACAGCTCGGTGTTCCTTGTTGAGAGGGTCGTGACTGGTTGGGTGGCCCAGCTAGAGTGGAGTGCCATCCTGCCTTCTCCATCCCACATGTGTTTCTTGAAGGCCTCAGTAGTTGATCCCTTATGCAAATGTATTTTCTAACCTAGTTAAAATCACATCTTTTTTTCTGATTATTGGATTTTTTTTTTTAAAGGTAGGAGCTAGAAAGAAGAAAAGTTTGCCGTTTTCTACATACTAGTTTCTTCCTGCAAGTATATACTTTAATTTTATTTATTTTTTCCAGACAGGGTTTCTTTGTGTATCCCTGGCTGTCCTGGAACTCACTCAAGGTCAGGCTGGCCTCAAACTCAAAGATCTGCCTGCCTCTGCCTCCTGAGTGCTGGGATTACAGCCGTGTGCCACCATGGACGGCCCACTTTTTAAATAGGCACACACCTATATGGAAATAACGTAGACGAGCAGTTTAAAGATACTCCACAAACTTAAAAGACTCCTTGCACCTCTTTCAAGCCATTGTCTCCTTAATGCTAACTCAAATAAGGATTTTCTTTTCTTTCTTTTTTTCTCATCTTTGTAAAGCTATTTATTGAACATCTCCAGCCTTAGTCCTATCCCACTCCCACGCTCAGAACATGAAGCCAGCTGCAGCTGATTTCTAACACAGTGACTAATTTTGCTTGGTTTGGATTCCTTTGTGTAAATGGAATTATCCACTGTGCAGTCATTCCGTTATATCTGGTTTCCTTGACTTTTCTGAAACTTTGTGTAATGTGTGGTTTTAATTCCATTTTCATTGCACTATAATATTCCATTGTGGGATTAAAATATTTAAAATTAAGTAGAGTTGGTGGTGTGGTGTGCATCTCTAGTTACTCTGGAGGCGGATGCAGAGCAGTCTCTTGAGCCCAGGAGTTCAAGACCAGCCTGGATAACATAAAACCTCTATTTCAAAATGTAAATGAGTAAATAAAAAGTAGAAAGTCTACATTTTAGGTAGGCTATGTGTCTGCTTGTATGCCATGAATCTAGCAGTTTAAACAATGGCAATGTGTTCCCTTATGGCTCTGGAGGTTATATACCTGAGCTGTATATGGACAGAAGGGGTTTCTGAAGCCTCTTCCCCACCCTTCACACCATCGTCCTCATTTGTGTGGTGTCTGAACCTCCTCCTTTTAGTCATACTGAATAAGGGCCAAATCTAATGACCTCATTTAACCTGTAACCCCTTTAAAGATCCTACCCTGCAGTAAGTCCCCTTCTGATATGGGACTAGGCTTGCAGTGCATAAATGAGCAGCTATGAAGGGTTGGGAGTGGATCATAGTTTAGCTGTTTCAGTTTGATGGACAGGGCCCCTGCTCACAGAACCTGACCTTTTGTGGCCCCTGTTTCCCTTACTAAAGCAGGGAGACCTGGAGTGGGCAAGAGAGAGAGTTCCTAGATCAAAGAGTGCCCTTGTTTGAGACTGCTAACAGTGTTACTTACTTGTTAGAGGTGAAGGCTGAAAATGCTCGATAGGCAGGTGCAGGGACCTGAGCTTGATCCCTTAGCACCTCGGGAAGGAAAGCAAGTAATGAAATGATGGATGTTCTGAGGTTAGAAAAACAGAATGACTTGAGTGTGGTGAGTGAAGAGAAGCCTTCCATGGCCACCCCTATGGTCTGTTTGCTCTTGTGCTCTTTGATCTTGACCCATCTCTTGTGAGTTTGGCCCAAAGAGGCATAGTAGAGGGTACTTGCATTCAGACTGTTGATCTAACGTTTCATCCTTAAAGTCCTGGAGTCTCTCATGCACATGTTAGTGGCTAGTCTCTTGCTGTTTTCATTGGTGTCCAGGTAAGTGTTTGCTGGCATCAGACTGCCAGTTTTTTGACTGAATGTTCTTGAGTTTTGAACATCACATCTTAGTTTGAAGTATTATATGGCTTTGCTTCTTCCCAAATATCAGCCCCCTTTAAAGCTTGAAAATTCTGTACCAGTAACTCTGCAGAGTAACTTACTTTTGGTGTTATGTGAGTAGTTTCTGGACCAGTTAATTTTCAGATTTGTATTGTCTAATATAAGAAAAGGCTGCCAAGCTGGGTGGTGGTGGCACATGCCTTTAATCCTAGCACTTGGGAGGCAGGCGGATCTCTGTGAGTTCCAGGAAAGGTGCAAAGCTACACAGAGAAACCCGGTCTCGAAAAACCAAAAAAAAAAAAAAAAAGAAAGAAAGAAAGAAAAAGAAAAGGCTGCCCGCAGCAGCTGTGGGGAATGTAAAATTAAGAGTCCTGGAGCTTCAGGAATGGTTGTAGAACCAGGAAGGTGAGAGTCCTGAAAATAGCCTAAAGAAAATGTTCAAGTTCTTTGATGACTAAAGTAGGGAGAGAGGGCCTTAGTGAACTTTTGGATGCCGTTGGTGTGGAAGTGTGACTTTGTGGGAGGCTGGCATTGCTACTGAGAGGTGCCGCTGTTGTTAGTGCTGCGCCAGGTAAATATTCTCTTCAAACCTCATGACTGCAGTGAAGAATCTGCATAGCCAGGCTGTGAGGCCTCATGCTTTTAATCCCAGCACTTGGAGACAGAGGCAAGTACATCTAGGTGAGTTCGAGGCCAGCCTGGTCTACAAAGCAAGTTCCAGGACAGCCAGGACTGTTGCACAGAGAAACCCTGTCTGTCTTGGGGGTCAGGGTGGGGGAGGAAAAAAAATTTAAAAAATAGATTAAAAAAAAAAAAAGCAGCTGGGTATGCCCTAGTTCTGAGAGAGGAATGACTTTGTCGTTATAATTTACTATTACAGTTGAACCTGGGGCCTCACAGGAGCTAGGCAAGCACTCTACCACTGAGCTATAATCCCACCCCAGAATTGCCTTTAACAGTAAATTAAAAATGGGAAGAATCGGTGTGGAAGGAGAGACTTAATTTGATTTTCCTCTTCAACCAGCTGCTGTGTAGGTTTCTCTTAGGAGCTGATGGCCAGGCTGTCATTGATTGAAGTGTCTATGGTATCTGGAGTTGGAATCAAAACTTCTGGAGATGGTGAAAATCGTTCTTATATAACTGCCTGTGTTAGTAACTATCTGCTTTTCAGCCTGCCTGCCTAACCAAAAAGAAAAAGAAAAAGAAAAGCACTGTCACCCTTGTCTCTTATTTAAAGAGTTTAAAATTTAAATAGGTTTAAAAATTTAGCTAAGAACAGATTTGGAGATACAGCTGCATGGTAGAGACCAACAGATGCAAGCCGTAAGGTCCTCCTCATCCTTGCTCACACCACTACCACCAAAACAAAACAAAACAAAAAAGCCACAAACAAACAAACAAACCTGAGAGCTGTAGGGCAAAGCCCTCTTAGCAAGAATTGCTTTCCAAGGAACTTGCCTTTTGAAAGTCGTCTTTGTTTTCTCCTCCTTGTGGGAATATGATACCTGGAACAGAGTGTCTAATTCAAATTAAGCTTCTTGACCTGTCACTTTCTATTTCCAAGGAGATCTGGAGTATTGTAAAGCCACTATATAGAAGGTCTGGGACTAGCACCTAGTGTCTAAGTTTACAGAAGGCTTTGTGACCCTAACGTGAAGATCTCCCTTAATTCCGTGCTTTGTGTTTCAGCATTTTAAAAGTGAGCTATACAAGCTGGGTGTGGTGGTGCACACTTTTAGTCCCAGCACTCAGAAGGCAGAAGCAGGTGGATCTATGTGAGTTTGAGGCCAGCCTGGTCTACAGAGTGAGTTCCAGGACAGCCAGGAGAAACCCTGTCTCAAGAAACAAGACAAAACAAGTCAGTTATACTTGCAGTTCTATTTCTATGATGATGTGTGAATTCTCATGTAGTGACCTTCGAAGCATTATCAGTCATAATAGGTGAGGTTGTGCTTTGTAACAACTTCTGAATGTACACAATAGCACACAGTTCTTGGCTTGCTGCCAGGCTTTCTGTTGTTTTGTTTTGAGAGGAGCCTTGCCATGTTAGTCCAGACTGCTCTGGCACTTGAGATAATAGGCCCACCCATTTCCATGCTTCCCTTCCCCTTTTGTTCTTTAGGTAGAACCCAGGGCCTTTTGCATAGTCAGCAAGTGTTCCACACTGAGCTAAACTCCAGCCCTGCATCCTTCTTACTCCTGAAGGAGCGTCCATGATAGGGCAAAGGAAAAACAGTGCTGAAGTTTCTTGGACCTAGAGGGAATGGTTCCAGGCCAAAAATGACTCATCACTTCTGCTACTGGCTCATTGGCTAGAATAAGTCACAACATAGAAGGCATCCTAAAGTGTGATCCTACTGTGTATCCAGTAGGCCCAGGGCTGGAAGCACTAGTGTCAGTTGAAGTGACTGAGGGAAACAAGACTTTTTAGAGATTGCTGTTCCAGGCAGGTGGTTAACTTAAAAGCTGAAAGGAGCTTAGTTCTGCAGTATATATGTACATTGTTTGAACCCGGGTCTCCCCGTGTGTCCCAGGCTTGGCAGCCCTCATGCTTCAGCCCCTCTGTGCTTGGATTGTAGGTGCTACCAGCCCTGGTTTGGGAGTTTAGCTCTGTTTGTGAAGTGGCCTGCCACCTTGATTCAAGACTTACTCTCCAAAATAGATTTATTCTAGGGACAAGTGTAAACTTTAGTCAGATACCTGGAGTTGTCCTCTGCACACAGTGAGGATGAAAGAAACATCCATTCAGACCCCCACCTTTGCTTCCCATTTTTTCAGCATTGAAATCCTAGACCTTCTAAGTATCCTTTTACTGATGGATGCCATCCCATTTTCATGAGGCAAAGTATCACACACAGTCTTCAAGTATTCATTAGGTCTTCCTTCCCTGGCTGTAGAACCCTCCTTTTCTGTTGCCTGTGGTTGAAGCCCTTCACCTGCTGTTGGTAGTGTTGGCCTTCCTGGCTTTGAACCCCTGGCTGGCAATTTAGTCCCAATGGTACCTTCCCTTTATAGCCACATGGCTTCCAGTCTGCCATGCTGCCTTGACCTCCTGAGTGCTGGGATGACAGGTGTGTTCCACCAGGCCTGCCTCAAGCTGTGCTTTTGTATGTTTGGGCTGCTTTTATGTATCCTGTGAGTGTTGGGATTAAGGCATGGTCTATCATATCTGGCCATCCCCAACTGGCTTTTAACAAATAATCTACATTTATATCTGCTGTGATTAGTGATTGAAAAGAAGAAATAGGTGTAAATTCCTTGTATTGTGTGGAATGTAGGATTTCAGGTGCTTCCTTAAGCAGGACTTCAAGGTATAGTAAATTACCTGTTTTTAGCTGGGCGTGGTTGGGCATACCTTTAATCTGAGCACTTGGGAAGCAGAGACAAGTAGATCTCTCCTGAGTTTGAGGCCAGGGTTATACAAAGAAACCTTGTCTCAAAACCAACAACAAAAAGATTACCTGCTCTTAAAATACTAATTTTCAATACTTTGGCTCTTAGTCATAGAACTTTACTGATTTTTTCTTTTTTTCTTTTTTTTCTTTTTTTTTTTTGGAGAGGTAGGGTTTTCTTGCAGCCCAGGTTGGCCTTGAATCCCTTATGGGATTACAGGAGTGTATGCAACCCTGCTTGCTTCCTGTTAGCCATTTTCAAATCACTGGCATGAAGCTTTGCCTTACTTATTTCTTTGTGAGAGGAAAGCATTACCTCATGACCTGAGATTTGTCCTTTCAGATTGTTTAAAAATTACAAAAGCAGTATAGAAGTCTTTTTTTAGAGATAGAATCTCACTGCACAGCCTAGGCTGGCCTTAAATTGTAATCATAACTCTACTACCCAAGTGCTAGGGTTACAGGTCCACACCACTTGGGCAATATGGTGCTTATTCAAAACCCTTTTAAAGTGGAATCACACAGTACACATTCTATAGCTTTGTAAAAATTCTGCCATGTATAGTAGAAACCCTTTCTTGTAATACATGCTTGTTGGTTAAGCTGTGGTGCTCCTAGCTGGCCACTGCCCGCAGTGGCCATGCTGAAGGAGGAGACTGTTGGGTGTATCGGTCGAGGAAGAATCAGTGCACCATAGTTACCTTTCTAGAACTTTATTGAGAGAGACAGAGACACCTCGCGGAAGGAAGAGAGTGTGGAAAAGAGAGAGTGCAGAAAAGGAGAACGCACAGAGGGCACAACCGTTTTTTTAGGCTGGGACGCCGTCTCAGGCTGGTGACATAATTAAGGACAGAATCCGTACAATGCTGGGTTTTGTTTTTGCTGTGGTGGTGAGTAAACTCACTACCTCACGCATGCTAGGTAGGTGGTGTATCTCTGACCCACATCTCTCATCTATTACATGCTGTTTTTAATGACTCTGATAACTGCACTGGCCATCCTCTAAAGAACATTTTAGTTCTATCCCTTCAAGGAAAGAATTCAGGGGGTTAGAAGAGATGGTACAGGGCTTAAAACTACTGGATGAACTTTCAGAAGTCCCGGGTTTAATTCCCAGCACCCATATGGCCACTCATCATGGCCTGTAACTCCAGTTCCAGCAATCTGATGCCCTCTTCTGGCTTCTACAGGCACCAAGCATGCATGTGGTACACAGACATCCATGTAGACAAAACACCCACACACATAAATAAATTAAAAGAATTCAGTGTTACGCTACTTATCTAAGATACAGTGGTTAATACACTCTTAAAATTTTGTTTTCATTGCCAAGGCGACCTCAGGAAGGTTTGTACTTAACAGTTATAGTTTGAGAATTGTGCTTATAGATGTCAACTGTCAATGTTCTTAATTTTGTCCACTTAACAAATGGGAAAAATGTTAAGTACTTTAAGCTTTGAGTTTGCTTGATTAACTGTAGTAGTTTGAATGGGATGTCCCCCATAGTCTCCGGCATTTGAATGGGTGGTCTCCAGTTGGGGAGACTTAGAGGTGTGGCCTTGCTAGGCCACTAGGATCTGGCTTTGAAAGCTAAAGACTTCTATTTTGAGTTTCTTCTCTGTTTCCTGCTGTGAGCTCTCAGTCTGCTGCTCCAATTGCTATGCCTGCCTGACACCAAGCCTCCCTGCCTTGATGGTGGTGGGTTTGATCTCTCTGGAACTGTAAGCCCAAACAAACCCTACCTTGTAATTAGTTGCCTTGGCCATAACATTTTATCACAGCAGTTGGAAAATAGCTATTAGTTTTAAAAATACATTCATTAGTTATTTGTGTTCTGTGAATTTGCTCTTATGTGCCAAAGCTCCAGTGAGCCTCTCCTTCCCTCTATCTATATAGAAATGGCTCAGATAACAGAGTTTTGATTTCTTTTTTTTTTTGGCTTGTTTTCTTGGTGAGATTTGGCCAGGTGGTGTGTTTTTTAGAAACAAACTTTTCTGGGTCAGATCTGCCACTTTGTTTTCTTCTCTGGGTTTTATGTCATACTTAGCCCCACTTAGCCCCTTTCTATACAGGACAAAAACAGCTGTTCATCTAGCCCTTGGCCCATGTGTGTTTGGGGCATTTATGTTGTTTTGTTTGTTTGTTTGTTGCCAGGATCTTTCTCCAGATGCCTGTTGTTAGCGCTTAAATTATATTGTCTGTTCCTCATTCACAATATACTACTTTATCACATGAATTCCCACCTACATGTGCCTCCCCTCCACCCTCCCCTCCCCTCCCTTACCCTCCCTTACCCTCCCACATGCCTTTTTTCCTGTCTTTGGGGCAGTTTCCTTCTGCTTTGTGCTATGTTGGTGAGCCAGGCAATTTTCTGTCCTTCAAAGAACTCCATTGAAGTTGCTTTGATCAGTTCGGCCAGCAGAATCGGTCAGTCATCTAGATATTGAGAGGAAGCTTTTCCTAAGGCGCCCTCAAAGAGTGAAGAAGCTCAGTATTTCCCTGTTAATGTACCTGGGACAAACGCTGTGTGGTGTTCATAGATGTACAGTGGTAGAAGACCTGTTTTTGAGCCCTGGGTTTGTTGGGGCAGTAGTAATGGAGTAATGGATTTCCCCTTAAAGAAGCAAGTGTTTGATTTAAATGATGTTCCTGAAACTCCTGAGTATTTCCTTCTCTGCCTTCTCTGGTCTTTTCCTGCTGCATTTGGAAACAGTCTCAGAGAGGTGGCTCAGTCTGTAAAGTGCTTGCTGCAAGGTTGAGGACCTGAGTTTGGATCCTCGGTACCTACAAAAAGCTGGCTATGGTGGCACACTGCTGTGACTCCAGCACAGGTGGTAGGAGTGAGACTGGGGAGGCAAAGATAGGTGGATCCCAGGGACTTGCTGGCCGCCAGGGTAGCTGAAAGGTGAGCTACAGGATTAGTGATGGACTTTTTCAAAATAGAAGTTGGAGAGCAATAGTGGAAGACACCTAGTGTCAGCCTCTGGCTTACACACCTACTTACACACCCACATGGGTGCATGCACTATTCAACAGCAACAACAACAAAATTTCACAAGTAGGGTTACTTCATAATCTACATTGTTTGTTAACACTGTGTGCTGATTGTTGTCTTTGAACTGGATTTCTTTTATTGTTCCTATGGGAAGTTGTTAATGGTGGATTTTCTGTTTTATTAATTTAAAATCTTGATTTTTATGTGTATAGATATTTTACTTGTATGTCTGTGCAGTATTTCTGTGCCTGGTTCCTTGAGGCCAGAAGTTGTCTGATCCCCTGGAATTGGGTTTACAGATGTCTGAGATCTACCATGTGGGTTCTGGGATTCAAACTCAGGTCCTTTGGAAGAGCAGTTGGTGCCCTTCACTGATGAACTACCTCTTGTTTTGAGAGACTAAGAGACAGTTAATTAGTCCTCACAGAGTTGACCAGTGGGCCAGTTTTTCTTTTCAGAACTTTTAAAGGAATGTTAGCCATCTGAATTGAGGAAAATGATTGCCTTCTAAATAGGAAGAGAGAATCATGGCTCAGCCAAGTCTTCCCATTTTTCATGATTGTCTTTTGGAGGCTGAGTTAATCATCTGTACATGTCATGTGAAGTCTGTCTCTCTGCTCCTACTGATTGTTCCTGCCAAATGGCTGCCTTTTGGCTTGCAGTTCTGTGAAACCATGAAGCTGTGAACCCATGAAGCTGTCTGAAGTTGCAGAGGACCCACAATCTGCTTGTTGTCTCTGTGAAGGGTGGAGCCTTCTGGTCAGTTTTTTGTTTGTTTAAGCCAAGTAGGGTTTTAAAGCAGGCAGGGTTAGAAAGATTCCACTTACTTACTCTTGTTGGTGTCTGTAGTTAGAATGAGTGTGTGTTTGACAGGCAGATGGCATGTGTAGTTAATTAGTAACTTCACCTGTTCAAACAGTGCTGCTCAGAAACTGGGAAGTGAGTTGGTTTTTCTGCTTCTCATTGCTGCTGTAGAGAACCCTGAGTTCTTCTATCCTTGGGATTCGGGGAAGTGAAAGTGTAGTGAACATACAGGCAGCCACAGGGTGTGTCATGCTGAGTCCTGTGCTAAGGAAAGAAAGACCTGTGGAGGGAGTTCTTGTGAAGGGCCATCAACAAGATGAAGATGTGATATGCTAAGCTAAAAGTTAAGATTCCAGGACTTTATGGTTGGTTTGTTTGGTTTGGTTTTTTGTTTTGTTTTGTTTGCATTATTTTGCAGTTTGGGGCTGCTGAACCCATGGCTCCAACAAGCATCTACCATTGAGCTACAACCTCATCTCCACCTTTGTGAACAATGTTTTTGTTGTTGTTAGTTACTGTTTTGTGACACAAGGTCTCTATGTAGTCCTGGATGTCATTGGACTCACATAGATCCTCCTGCCTCTGCCTCCGGAGGCATGTGCTACAATGCCTGGCCAACAATGGTTATTTTTAGAGAACTAGTTGTACAAAAAGAACCCCCTCCATCCCCACAAAATTCAAGGGATTTATTTAGAAGAGAAAGTTCAGGGTAGATACAGTACATGGGAGCAGTGGCTGCAGATGAGATTGCCTAAGTCTTGATTTGTTTGAGGTTTTAATTTTTTATCTTTTTCTTAATGTGTATGATTATTTTGGCTGTATGTATGTCTGTGTATGTATGCATTACCTGCAAAGGCCAGAAGAGGGTATTGGATTCCCTGAAACTGGAGTTACAGATGGTTGTTAGTGAGCTGCCATGTTGGTGCTGGAATTAATCTGGGTCCTCTGTAAAAGCAGCCAGTGCTCTTTCCAGCCCATGTTGGTTTTTTTTCTGTTTTTTTTTTCTGTTTTTTTTCTTTCTTCCCTGAGAGGTAAGCTGGCCTAGCACTAACTTTATGTCTCAGGTTGACCTCCAGCTTTCAGCAATCCTCCTGCCTCAATTTCAGGAGTACCTGGTACTATATGCATGAGCTGCCACGACACAAAAGGAAGTCTTGTGAGATAAAGTCTTTGTCCCATTCAGCTGAGATTCTATTAACAAACCATGTTGAGCAAGGTATAGTGGTCCAGGCCTTTAATCCTAGCACTCTAGAGGCAGGGGCAGGTGAATTTCTAAGTTTGAGGGCAGCCTGTCTGCATAGTCCCAGGACAGCCAGGGCTATGTAGAGACTCTGTCTCAAAAAAACAAAAAAGAAACAAAGTTGTGCATGCTTTCTTTGATGCCAGCTCCCAAATCATGACAGGGAGGCTTAGTTATGAATGCTTGGCCTTAGTTTATGCTTGTCCCACTAGTTCTTAGAATTTAAATTAGCCTGTTTCTCTGCATCTATGTTTTGCCTTAGGGCTTTTTTTTTTTTTAACCTTTCTTTCATTCTGTATATCCTACTCCATGTCCGGCTGTCTAGCTAGCCCAGGGCATCTCCCTCTTTTTCTCTCTTCTCTTGAGCCTGGATTCTTCCTACTATTCTCTCGGGCCTGCCAGCCTCGCCTATCCCTCCTCTGCCTCACTCTTGGCTGTTCAACTTTTTATTAGACCAGTTAAGTGCCTTAAGTAGGCAAAGTAAAACAGCGACACATCTTTCCATAACTAAACAATGCAGCATAAACAAATGTAACACACCTTTACACAGTTAAAGTAATATTCCACAGCATAAACCAATGTAACATATCTTTGCCTGGTTAAAGTAATATTCCACAACACATTGTTGAGCTGTATACAGTTAAGGGTTTCTAACCTGCAGAATGATGACTTCATAAGGTAATAATACTGATGAGAGTACTGGACTGAAATAATGGATATTGTGTCTATAGGTTTGTGTGTATACGTATTAGAGCGTTTGCTAATAATGCAATGTTTACTTCACCTGAACTAGATACTTCTCCCCAACCTGGATTTTCTTGACTAAGCAAATGTGTCTAGAGATGGAAGAAGTGTTGGCCTAACTTTCTACTTGTGTTTATGGCAGAGCCCAGAGACCCCATGTGGATAGGCAGCGACCATTGGACAGAAATTTGTTCTGGAGGCTTTCTAGTCCTAAATGAATGGGATCTTGTACATTCTGGACAGTACCTGCACTTACAGCTTTACAGAGTCTGTCCAGCAGATGACAGGATCCTGATGACCATGATGTGGCACATTCCTTGCTCCACACAGTCATTCATCATGGGGCTATCCTACTTTGAGGATATAAGCATTTTAATTGGAGGCTTGCTTACAGTTTCATGCCTCCTGCAGAAATCAAAGAATTTATAAGGCAGTACTGTGAACAATTGCATACCTCTTAAGCAGATAACCTAGATGACTGGACAGATCCCTAGAAATACCAAACCCAAGGCTGAATTACAAAGAAGTAGGAAATCTGAATAGACTCGTAAGCAGTAAAGAAATTGAGTCATTAGTCTCTAGACTCTACAGTGAAAAGCCCTGAGCCTGGTAACTGACTTAGTGAATTCTTGAGCCGGAAAGACTGTAGACCAGCCCTCTCCTGGTCCTGGTGCCTCTCCTCAGCAGTAGAGCGGTAGTGACTGAGGCGTTTGAAGAGCCTACCGCTTTGACTCATGTATCCATCTCCCTGGCATGTCAGTTGTTTTCATCAGTAGTTTGTGACAGGTTTGTGTACTCTAACCTGCTTAAATCAAACTAGTCTCCATACTTTTATAAAGAGTTTTATGAACTTCCTTTTGAGATTAGTCTATAGAACTGTGATTTTAGCTTGCAGATTTAGTTTCTGCAATTTTGCTGAGTTACTTTATCAGATCTAAGCTTTCTTATTATTGAAACCCAGCCTTGCACACCAATAAGTTAACAATTCCATGACCACAACAACTCTTATAAGGGAAGGCATTTAATTGGGGGCTTGCTTACAGTTTCATACCTCCTAAACATTTTAATCCTATCAAAGAATTCTATTCCCTGGTGATTCAGCATTCAACTATGGGAGTCATTCTAATTCAAACCAAGTCTGGTGACCCAAGTCAATTATTAGAACCTACATAAAAAGCCACATGCAGTGGTGTGCATCTGTAATCCCATCACTACTAGGGTGAGAAGGGAGACAAATTGCTCAGAAGCTTGTGGGTTAGCTAGTCTGGATTATGAAGTATGATGCAACATACACACAATATATTTTTAAAGACTTTTTTAATTTAATGTGTATGAGTTTTTGCTGTGTGTGTGTGTTACCTGAAGAGGTCAGAAGAGTGCATTGAATCACTAGGAACTGCAGTATAGGAGGGTTATGAGCCATCGTGTAGGTGTAGGGAACCAAACCCCTGCCCTCTGCCAGAGCCACAAGTGCTATTATTAACCTTTAAGCCATAGCTCCAGCCCCTCTAGGAAGGAAGGAAAGGAGGAGGAAAAGGAAAGAAGTTAAAGAGGGCTGCCATGATACTGCTGTATAGAAGCATCCTAAAGGAAAGAGTGTTTTGATCTGCAGTTTGAGAATATACAGCCTGTCATAGCGGGGAAAACATGGCCTCAGGAGTGTAGGTGTTGATGTGTCTGGAAGCAGAGAGATATGCATACTGGTGGTCAGTTTCTGTTCTGTTTTTTTCAGACCCGGACTCCAGCCTGTGGGCTGTTTGCTCTCATTTAAGATGTGTCTTCCCTGTTGAGTTGAAAGGCAGCATAGCATACACTAACTAAAGCACAAGCCTGACACAGTGGCTTTTAGTCCCAGCACTGGGGAGGCAGAGGCAGGCAGATCTCTTGAGTCGAGGCCAGCCTGGTCTACAGAGTGCGTTTCAGGACAGCCAAGAACATACAGTTCAGAGCCTGCCTCAAAACAAACCAAACAAACAAAAACAATAAAATTTTCAGCAAACAGCCTTATAGACTTATCAAGAGGCATGTTTCCATGGTGCTTCTAAATGCTTTCAGGATTTGATATAGTGTCTCACTATGTAGCCCTAGCTAGCTTGAAGCTTGCTATGTAGACAAGGCTGGCAAGACAAGATTGTACTTCTTCTGCCTCCTTTGGTTTGGTTTTAAACAATCTCTGGTGATTCTAGATCTTAATCAAATTGATAAAATTAACCACTGCAACTGGAATGTAACTTACTGGAAGACGATATGGGACCCATCCTTAGCATTGCAAAAAGGGAAGGAAGAAAGGAATGCTAATGAATGAAAAGAAAAACTGCTTGTGTTCATTGACTAGGGAATCACAGTGCTATCCAAAGTAGCAAATTCATTGCAGTTCTTAGAACATTTCCAATTTTAAATATCTTTGCATTGTGGTATGCACCTGTAACCTCAGCATTCAGCAGGCAGAGGCAGGAGGATCTAGAATTCAAGGCCAGCCTAGGGTTACAACATAGTAAGATTCTGTTTCAAAAAAAAAAAATAAAAGAAAAATGCTGGACTGTGGTGGTGCATGCCTTTAATCCCAGCGCTTGGGAGGCAGAGGTAGGCGGATCTCTGTGAGTTCGAGGCCCGCCTGGACTACAGAGTGAGATCCAGGAAAGGCTCAAAGCTACACAGAGAAACCCTGTGTCGAAAAAACAAAACAAAAAAAGTAGAGGCAGGCAGATCTCTGTGAGTTCTAGGCCAGCCTGGTCTACAAAGCGAGTTCCAGAACAGCAAGGACTACAAAGAGAAACCCTGTCTCAAAAAAGGGGGGGAGGGGACAAATAACCTCCAAATTTATGTGGGAATTCATGGAATTCTGAGTGCCCAAATTGTCTTGACTATCCAGAACTAGGTTGTGTGGAGTGGTCACAGTTCCTGATTTCAAATTTTACATCAGTGTAAGCCAGGCATCACCTGAAATCTCAGCACTTGGAGGCTGAGGCAGGCAGATGACAAATTCCAGACCAGCCCTGCTTCCCCTAAACACAGTGAAACTTCCCCTAAACAAAGCTCCTCTAATCACAGTAGCCTGGTACTGACTGGCACAAGTCCAGAGTTTGACTTGAGGTCCTTTTTTCCACCTTAATTTAGTGTCTATTGATAATAGCAATAACATAGTAACAAACATATAACTGACACCCTTTTCAGTTAATTTTTGTGATAACAATGTAAGTGGTGTAAACTCGCCATTTTTATCTTTTGCTTTTTTTGTGCTGTTGAAGGCACATTTTTGGCATTTGTGTGGTGTATATGTGTACGCATATGTTTGTGTGGGAGTGGGTGTGCTGCTGTAGGCCAGAGGCTCAGGTTGGGTGTCTACTATTACTCTCCACCTCATATATTGAGAGGCTGCATCTCAATATATCAATCTAGAATTTGCTGGTTCAGCTAGTCTAGGTCACCAGATTGCTCCAGGGATCTTTTTTCTCTGTTTCCTGCCTGCTGGAATTACTGGCAGGCCACCCTGCCCAGCTGTTATTTATATGAGTGCTGTGGACCCAAACTCCAGTCCTCATGCTTGCTTGGCAAGTGCTTACCTACTTAGCCAGCTCCCTAGTGGAGTACACTTTTAGTTTTATTTATTTTTGAGTTAGCCCTGGCTAACTTTGAACTTAAGCTCTTCCTGCCTCAGGTTCCCTGCCTTGACCTGCAAGGCTTTGGGATTGATGGGGATGAGGGAATGAAGAAAGGACAGACAGATAAACAAAAGCTGGTTTGGGTGGGGGTGAGCCGTGCACTCTGATGGACCTGTACCAACAACAGTCCAGAAACTTGGGGTTCGTACTTTTGAATGAGGACACAGGTTCAGCTAATCTTGATAGGTGGTTTCTGTAGGGGAGCAGTTTTAGACTGTAAAACATCTGGGAGGTGTACCAGGCTTTTTCTTTTTTTGGGGTGCCACCAACCAGCTCTCAAATTATGACATGGAGACTTATTAGTTTTGAGTGCTCGGCCTAGCTTAGGCTCATTTCTGGCTAGTTCTTTTAACTTAAATTAACCTGTTTCTCTTTATCCACCTTTCGCCGTAGAGCTTTATATCTTTCCCTCTTCTGTACATCTTACTTTCACTGCTTCTTGTGTCTAGCTGGCAGGCGGCTGGCTTCTTGCCCTGGGCGTGTCTCCCTCCTTCTCCTCATTCTCTTCTCCTTCTCATTCCTTTCTAGACTAGATTTCTCCTCCTCATTTTCTCTCCCTGCCAGCCCAGCCTATCCTTTCTCTGTCTAGCTATTGGCCGTGCAGCTTTTTATTAGACCAATCAGGTCTTAGGCAGGCCAGGTGAAACAAATGTAACACATCTTTACATAATTAAAGGCAACGTAAACAAAAGTAACACCGCTTTACACAGTTAAAGTAATATTGTGCAGCATAAGCAAATGTAACACATCTTTGTCTAGTTAAAATAATATTCCACAACAGGGGGAGGAAACTTTGGTCTATACTTTTTACACATACTGTCAACATCCATACACGGCGCAAGTGAAGGCTTTGCTATTTTCATTAATTCGAGGCATTGAGGTTCTTGATATGGCTATGTTCATGTCAGTAGTAGGTAGATGAATTACTAAATGGTCTTATTAAATAAAAACTTGGAGCCAGATACAGGGGTGAAAACCTGAGAGATCAGAGGAATAGGAAACGCCACAAGCTAACCACCTCACCGACACCTCAGTCTCCAAAAAGAGCTGCTTCCTGTATACCCACACCTATATGCCTTTCTGTTCTGTTACATCATTTGCTCTCTCCATCCAGCTACATCACTTGCTCTTCCTACCCAGCTTTGTCGCTTCCTGTCTGTCTGTATAGACCTCCAGTGTCTATACAGTAGCTAGTGTTGGAATTTAAAGTTTGTGCCACCACGCCTGGCTCTGTTCCCAGTGTGGCCTTGAATTCACAGAGATCCAGACAGATCCCTACCTTCCGAAAGATAGGATTTAAAGGCATGTGCTACCATTGCCTGACTTCTATGTTTAATATAGTAGCTGGCTTTTTCCTCTGATTCTCAGATAAACTTCATTGGGTTGCACAAATAAAATATTACCACAGTACATTCATTCAAGACTTCATCCACTCCTTACATGTTTGCACTGGGCATCCTCGGATTCCCACAATTCCCTAGTGTTGAAATTACAGGTGTGTGCCTCCACACCCTGCTTGTTGTAGTCTATCTGAAGTGAACACATCTGGTACCATCAGGAACCATTCCATTGTTGTGCTGCTATCACCACTACCTGTTTCTGAAATTTGTCCATCCTGAGTCAGGTATTGTGCATGGCTGTGTTTTCAATACCTAGGCCGAGGCAGGAGAAAGAAAAGTTGAGGCCACCTTGGGATACATATGAGGACCTTGTCTCAAAAAAGAATACCAGAGTTCAGATTCCCAGAAACCCACATAAAATATCAGATGGGTGAGGCAAGCTGGCTAGCAAGATTAGACATATTTGGGAGCTCTGTGTTTGATTGAGCACCAGCCTCATTGAATAAAGTAGAAGACTGATCAGGATGATTCTGGACATCAGCCTTGGGCTTTCACATGCACACAAACACATGCACTCACACCACAAAAATAAGTGCATACGCCACACACAAGAAATAAAAAGATCTCAAGCATTAAAGCACCCCTATTACTTGAAACCTGAAATGGGTACTTGATTAGGTTTCATGTCTATCCAGGTATGATGGCTGATTTCATGTGTCTACTTGATTAGACCTTGAATGCCCAGGTACTTCACTCAGAGCTGTGTCTGTGAGGGTGTTTATGGGGGAAGCATTTGAATGGGGCACTTGAGTCAGATAGAGAGGCCTATGTTGACCAGAAGGCCAAGGGAGAAAAATGCTCTGTGCTTGTCTTTTCATGCACCGAGTCTGTCTTAGACATTTTGACTGTAAGATCATGGAGCCGATTGGCCTTCAGAACTATGTGAGCCATTCCTTAAAATAAATTCTTGGACTGCAGTTGTTGTTCAGCTAGTAGAGTGCTTAACTAGCATGAAGAAGGCCCTGGGCTCTGTCGTTAGTACCACATAAACTGGGCATGGAGATGTATGTATCTGAAATCCTGACACTATGGAGGCAGAGACAGTAGGATCAGAAATTTAGTGTAGTTACTCTTCCCAGTGGAGTGAGTTTGAGGCCAACCTGGGGTACATGAGACACTATCTTAAAACAAAACAAAACTCTATGTCATCTTCTCTTGATCTGGTTTTTGGAGAACCCTACATACTCAGCATTGATATAGAGTCCTTTTTTCTCAGAGGCCAGTTTTGTCCAGACTATCCATACATCGATCATTTTTATGCTCCAGTCAAAAGGTTGGTTCACTTTCCTAACCAGGAGGAAATTTATTCAGCAACTGCACCACACCGTTCTCTGACTCCCTGGTGCTGTGCTTTTTGTTTGAGACCTTTTGACTGGCACCCTGGCTGGCCTAAAACTCAAGAAATCCACACCTCTCTGCCTTTGGCTCCCAATTACTTCACAGTATAACAGTAAACTTCAAAAATTAAACCCAGTTTTAAAAAAAAAAAAAATGGACTAGTGGTGGCCTTGAGATGCTTTGTGATATAGTACTTTGCTTAGAATGCTACCTCTATCCAGCTGGGAGTTCAACATGTAGATACCTTTTAAGAAATTTATATCTTGCTGGGTGGTGGTGGTGGTGCATGCTTTTAATCCCAGCATTTGGGAGGAAGAGGCAGGCAGTTCTCTTGAGTTTGAGGCCAGCCTGGTCTACAAAGAGTTCCAGGACAGCCAGGACAGTTACAGAGAAGTGGATGTTTTGCCTACATAAATGTATATGCCCCACATGCATGCCTGATGCCTTTGGAGACTGGAAGAGGGCATTGGATCCCCTGGAACTAGAGTTACAGATGATTGTGAGCTACCATGTGGGTGCTGAGAATCGAATCCTCAGCTCACACTTCTGAGAACTCTGAGTCATGGGATAGGAGATAATGTTTTTGTTTTGAGACAGGCTCGTGTAGCTCAGATTGTCCTCAAATTTGTTATGTAGCTGAGGCTGGCCTTGAACTCTTGATCCTCCTGACTCCTCCTGCCTGCCTGATAGAGATGTGTGTGTTACCATACTCCAACCTGATTTTGGAACTTTAAAACTTATAAATTCGAATACAGATTATTATTTGAGGGAGGGTTCAAGACCTGGTTACTCTGTATAACAGGCCTGTCTGTTCTGCCTCCTGAGTACCAGGATTAAAGGTGTGCACCACCACGCCCGGTTTACAGATTATTATTTACCTGAATGTTTTTGTTTTCCTTGGGGATGCTGTTCAGGAAGTGAACAAGAATTTGTTTTGTATAAGAAATGGTAGCACGAAACTGGGCAGTGGTGGCACACACCTGTAATCCCAGCACATGGGAGACAGAAACAAGTGGATCTCTGTGAGTTCCAGGACAACTGAAAGCTGTTACACAGAGAAACAGGGGTGGGTGTGTGGGGGGTGTGCATAGCATGAAACACCGTATTTTATGTTGTTGTTGTTGTTTGTTTGTTGAGATTGGGCCTCACTGTGTAGTCCAGACACTCACTTTGTAGATCATGCTGGCCTTGAACTCACAGATCCTCCTGCCTCTGCCTCTTGAGTGCTGGGATTAAAGGTGTGCGCCACCACTGCCTAGCTAAGTTTTTTAAATTTTAAAAAAAGGTAAAAGCTGAATATAATTATGGTGCATATGTTTTTGTATATGAATACATTATGGAATAATAAATAGCACATCATGCTATTTAATGTACACCTATGTTTTTGTGGTGAGAACACTTAAAATCTACTTAGTAATTTTCCAGTATGCAATATATTGTTACTAAGTAGTTGCCATAATGTATAACCATTCCCTTTGACCATGCCTAGCCTCTGGTGACTGACACCTGACGTCCAGGCTTCTTTGGGTTTGAGATCAAGCTGAAAGTACCTTACTGTATCTGATTTATTTCATGTAACACAATGTTCTTTGATTCAGCTGTGTTTCTTCAAAGAATTTTCTCTTTTTTTTTTTTTGTTTTGTTTTGTTTTTGTTTTTCGAGACAGGGTTTCTCTGTGTAGCTTTGCGCCTTTTCTGGAACTCACTTTGTAGACCAGGCTGGCCTCAAACTCACAGAGATCCACCTGCCTCTGCCTCCCGAGTGCTGGGATTAAAGGCGTGCGCCACCACCGCCCGGCCCAAAGTAGTTTTTTCAAAGACTGAATAGCTAGCTATTTTGTATATCTTTTTTTTTTTTTTTTTTTTAAAGAATGTTCATTAATAGTACTAGTTGTATGAATGGAATTCAGTTGGATTTTTATTTTTGGTTATTCAGAACAGGGTTTTTCTTGTGTAGTCCTGGATGTCCTGGAACACTCTTTATATACCAGGCTGGCCTTGAACTCAGAGAACCACCAGCCTCTGCTTCCCAAGTGCTTAATCTAAAGGCTTGTGCCACCACCATCCAGGTTAGTGGGATATTTTTGTTATGATAAGCATATAGTGTAAGGGGAAGTTTCGGTCTGGACGTATCTCTCCCACCTGAGCTTTTGCAACCTCTTATAAAATAGTCACTCAGAGACTTATATTAATTACAAACTGTATGCCCTATGGATCAGGCTTCTTGCTTGTTAGCTCTTTCATCTTAAATTAACCCATTTCTATTAATCTATGTATCACCACATGTCTTGTGGCTTATACCTGAGTTTCATTACATCTTGCCTTTCCAGGCTGCTTTCAGCACCTCCTCTGATTCCACCTTCTTCTCTTTGTCTCTCTGCTTGGATTCCTGCCTACCTCTAAGCTGCCTTGCCATAGTCAAAGCAGCTTATTTATTAACCAATGGCAGCAACACATATTCACAGCATACAGAAAGACCATCTCACAGCAATATAGTGATAAGCATGTACTGATCAGATTCAGCCTCCCTTTTCCACTCTCCCCACGTCTTTCCCAGCATCTAGTAATCATTATTCTACTTCGAAAAAAAATTATTTAACCTCTCATTTTTTAGCCTCTTATGGTATATTTGTCTGTGTCTAGCTGAACTTCACTTAATATACTGTCCTACAGTTCCACTCAATTTGCAGCAAATGACAGCTGTCTTCTTCTTTATGGCTAAATAATACTGTGGTATATATGTATTATTTCTCCTTTTTCCTGGGTTAAAAAAACCGCTGTATGCATGTGTGCATCACACACACACTGTTGGAAGTCAAAGGACATCTTTTGGAGTCAGCTCTTCCTACCTTTTATGGCTTTTAAGAGTTGTACTAGGTCACCAGGCTTGCTCTATAAGTGCTTTTGCACACTGAGCCATCTCACAGGCTCCTCTTTTGGTGCTTGTTTGTTTTGTGGGGTCTTTTCCTGTTTGTTTTAAATTTGGAGACAGTCTAAGTCAAACTAAGTGTCAGCTGGGTGGTGGTGCATGCCTTTAATCCCAGCACTCGGGAGGCAGAGCCAGGCAGATCTCAGTGAGTTCGAGGCCAGCCTGGTCTACAGAGTGAGTTCCAGGACAGGCACCAAAACTACATGAAAAAACCCTGTCTCAAAAAAAAGACCGTATGCACGTGCAGGTGCTCACAGAGGCAAAAGTTGTCAGATTCCCCTGGAATCTGATTATAGGTGGCTGTGACCTACTTGATGTGAGTGCTGGGAATTGAACCTGGTCCTCTGGAAGAGCAATGCTCTTAACTGATAAGCCATCTTTGCAGCCTATCTTTGCCTATTTTTGTATGGGTTGGTCTCATCCTATGAGTTGTTGCTAATATGTTTTGGCTCTTAATTCCTTATTGAGGTGTATGGTTTGGTATAGCTATATTTTCTCATTCTGTAGGTGGTGTCTTCTTTCTGTAATAGTTTTACATCCTGAGTTTTGTACTTGATAATGAACTATTTGCAATCCATGTGCTTGTCTTACCAAATGGCATAAAATCCCTTCAGAGGCCTTTTTCTTACTTGTCCATACTTTGTAGACCTTCACACCCAAGCAGGGTGAAACTGCTTGTACAGGTTGTAAAGATGCATTGAAGCTTTAGTCTGGCACACGGCGTTGCCCAGGTGGTTGTCCCTCTGGTGCTGTGGTTGCATTTCCCTTTGCTCTGGTGTTACACATAATTGTTAGGATCGTTAACTGAAGCCTCGTCTCAGTGGATTCCAGAGACTTTCAGATAGGGTTTGAGCACCTATGGTCTGCTTTGACAATGGTCACAAATATTTTGAAGTGTACACTATTCTCTTGATCCACATATCAGACTTTACCCAATGTTTGCCATTGAAAAGCCAAGATTTATGCTGTCCTTCTGGAGCAGGAGAAATAGGTAGATACTGGGTAATGAAACGGGAAGTATTATAGGTTGAGATTTGAAGTGGCACACTCTATATTAATCCTAATAAAATACCCTCAAATATTTAAATCCGCTCTGTGCAGTAGAATTTTCTGTTATGGTGAAAGTGTTCATATCTGCATTTAATTTCTGGTGCTTATTAAGCACTTAAAATTGGGCTAGTGTTGCTGAAGAGAGGTGTTTAATTTATTGAATTGATTTCATTCAATGAAGCCAGCTATGGCTAGTAATGACTATATTGTAGATCCAGATCTTAACCAGTGTTCAAGCTTTTTCCATTATTGTTTTTTCCTTCTACTGTGTCTCTAGACATTTCCCCCCAGTGTCTCCCCAGGTCCAGCACTCTACCACCTAGCAACATTCCCTAGCACCCAGCGATGATGTTAATTCCATAAATGTACTAATGTGTGTACTTTGCCTGTTAGAGCTAAGTTGATTAACATCCTTTTGGGGAATGCATGGTCAAGACTAATGGAAGGAAAGTGACAGCATAATGAAAGCTAACCAAGTGTCATTGTGTCGTTGTGACTATTGAGGCTAGCCCTGTTTGTGACTTGTGTAGTTCAGAACTGGAAACCTGAGGAAGGTTTTGGAGAGCTATAAAGTTCTCATTCATCTGTCTTTAGG
Organism: Onychomys torridus; assembly: GCF_903995425.1. Taxonomy (NCBI): domain Eukaryota; kingdom Metazoa; phylum Chordata; class Mammalia; order Rodentia; family Cricetidae; genus Onychomys; species Onychomys torridus. The sequence continues at coordinate 110,742,544 of NC_050445.1, forward strand.
TAACATTCTATATCATCAACCTGTTTTTTCTTTGTTTGCTTTTTGAGGAAAGGTGTCATTATGTAGCCTTGGCTGGCTTGAAACTGTATGAACCAAACTGCCCTCAAACTCACAGAGATCCACCTGCCTCTGCCTCGTTGGTGCTGGGATTAAAGGCATGCACCACTATGCCTAGCAATCTGTTCTGATAGTGGATAGTACTTGCATATAGAAGCAGGTAGTTGTGTACACAATTCTGAAGAGATATACTCCTCTTATCTGATCAAAGTGGGCACCTTGGACGTTAGGAGTCTAGACTCCCTTTCATGAGGAGATGGAAGAACCAAGAGTGTTCCACTTGGTTCTGGAGAGACTCTGGAAGGATGTCTTGTGGTGAAGGGTGATCATGGCACCATGCTGCCTCACAAAAGAAGCAATAGAAGAATAATAGGTAGTTTCTGTTCAGTAGAAACTGCACAGGAGGTGGTGCAGTGTTGTAGATCTTAACTGGTGCTGAATTTAATTAAAATGGGGAGGGGGTGGCTGTGCGTGTGTGCACATGTGTGTTTGGGGGAACATATGGTTGTGGAAGTGTTGCACACAGAGGCCAGAGGAGGATGTTAGGTGTCCTGCTCTATCACTATCTACCTTACTTCCATGACACAAGGTCTCCCCCATTCCTGGAGCTAGGCTGATGTTCCCCACAGCACTGTGCATTGGCCACTCCTAGATTTTTATGTGGGTGTTGGGATCTGAACTTGAACTATCATGCTTGTACAAGTGCTCTTACCCTGAACAATTTCTCCTCTAAGGATCCTTTATGGCTAACTTTAAGGTACTTTGATTTTTGTTTTATAATTGGCCTGTTCACTTATGGAATTGCTTACCTTTCCTGATCCAGTAAGGAGCTGTGCAGTAATCCCTGAATTTGGCCATTGTGGTTTCTAGTTTGACTTTTGCAAAAGCCACAGAACTCAGTGCTGTGCTTACCATCTGATAGGAAACTCAGATGGTCCCCTTTTGATGTACGTCGGCACTGGATGTACAGGTTTGTTTGAACTGAACTAGGTTTTACTACTGCTAGATCATGGTCAGGGACCACTTCTCCAGACTATGGAGAGGCATCTAGAAGCCTGAATAGTTGGGCCTAAAGCAAGAAAGTCAGAGGATATTTTATTCTGGGGTGAGTAGGATCATGTGAATAGTAGTAAACTTATCTTCAAGGATACTGCAAGAATTTACATTGGTTTGTAGGAGTGAATCACTCGGAGTCAAGAGCCTGTGATTTCAGTGCTGCTTTCTTTTTCTCCTGTTGGAATTAGCTGACAGGAGACAAGAACCCTGTGCTGAACCTGAGTTTCCACTGAAGTATTTGTTAAAAGCATATTGAAACAATGGGGAAGTACACACATGAATGTGTAAACGTGTTAGAATGAAGACGCAGTCCCCAGACACGTGCAGTGAATGCACACGTGGATAGAACAAAACCCATAAAGCTAGTGTGGGACCGCAGCAGTGGGTTAGAGGATGGATAGCGCTTGTTGATTTGGTAAATGCTTTTGTCCAAATCACTAAAGCTCTCGTGTGATGATGCTGTTCATGAGATACATTCATGTCAGCTGACATACTATCCATTTTCTTTGTATGCATTATGTTACTTAGGGTTTTTGTTGTTCACATGAAAGCAGAGACATGTTTGAGTTCATGCAGTGGAATGTGTTGAAGTGGGTGGGATTTAAACCTGGGCTTTTCCCACTGCTACTGTGCTGCTGAAATTGAAATGGCTTTGTCTTGGTACTGTCTAGCCCTCCCTCCCATCCATCCATAAATGTTATTTGTATGTATCTGCCCACAGGGCAGAGGTGTGTCCATGCATGTACTTGCCATGGCATGCATGTAGAAGTCAGAGGGCAACTATGTGGAATAGATTCTCTTTCAATTTGTCAGGCTTATGCAGTAAATACTTTATCTGTTGAGTGTAGCAGTACTTTTTTGTCAGGACTGCCAGCCCACAAATAATGACATGGAGACTTACTAATTTTGAAAGCTTGGCTTTAGCAGGCTTTTTTCTAACTAGCTCCTATAACTTTATTAACCTGCTTCTATTAATCTACGTTCTGTCAAGTGACTTAGCTACCTTTCCTCTGTCCCTGTGTCTGACTTGTTCTGTGTCCTGTTGGCAACTTCTGTGCACCTAGACTCCTCCTCCTCTTCTTCCCCTCCCCGGAACTCCCGCCTCTCCTCCCTGCCTAGCTGTTGGCCATTCCGCTCTTTATTAAACCAATCAAAAAGTACCTTACACAGAGACACATCTTTACAGTGTACACATAAAATTCCACAACAGTTCAACATTCTCACAGGTTCTTTCCCCAGTAATCAATTTAAACATGTAGCCATTTCCTGAAAGTTTGGGAGTCTCTGCTTTTTGTCTGTAGAATGGGATATGATCTCAAGTTCTTTAAGAACCTTCACTGAACAGGGCAGTCAAAGAAGACTGTAAAGTTAGGCATGGTGGAGGGTGCCTCCCAGCTTTTGGCAGATGGAGGCAAAACAGGAATTCAAGGCCTCCAGCCTCAGCTCCATAAGGAGTTTAAAGTACACAAATATCCCCAATCAAAAATAAAATATAAAGTAGAACTGCCATATAGAACCTAGTCTGGTATTGGGCATTTTGGCACCCATGAAAATTGAAAGTTTGAGTGCTAGAAGATGATCTTGTAAAAAGAATCATTGAAGAGTGAGGACTGTGCAGTCTGAGGTCACATCCTGGCTTCATAGTCTCTAGCTGTGACCATTTAATCCTACTATTCTCTGTAGGCCTTAAGTTCTAAGCAACGAGTTGCCACTTAATACAATAGCTGAGAGGATCTGTACTGTGTGGGTCAGAGCAGTTCTCCCTGGGGGTTGGACGGATTCCACATGACTTGGGATGCTTCTTTCTGCCTTCCTGCTTCCTTACCATTACAAGCAGCGTGTCACAGGTCACCTTTGGATAGCAGCATACAAGCTCCTTAGGCCAACACAAAGGGATAGTAGTGTTTAAGGGCACCAAGCCTGGCTTGTGGAAATTAACAGCAAAAGCCTTCTGACACTTAGTTCTCTTGTTTAGTAAGTGCAAGCCAGCTTGTCTCTGCTGTCCATCGTGACAATAAGATAGAGAACCATGGACAGAATTCATTGCAATTTAATGGGGCAGGCAAGGAAGTTGCCAGATAGATCTCATGTAATCTTCCTAGATTTTGCTTTCCTCTTCTTCAGTCAGCTCTTTAAGGATCATGGGCCACTGAGCAAAAAGTAGTATTTCCACCTGAGGATTTAGTTACTGGTAGAGCAGTTGCTTAGCATGCATGAGATCCTGAAAGCATATTTTGAGCACTAGCATCTCCAAAAATAAAATTGGTTCTACTTTTTAAAGGAGAGCACAGGGAGCACTTACTAATATTATCTTGCTGCTTCAGACATTTTTTTTCCCTTTTTCTTTCTTTTTTTGGGTTTTTCGAGACAGGGTTTCTCTGTGTAGTTTTGGTGCCTGTCCTGGATCTCACTCTGTAGACCAGGCTGGCCTCAAACTCACAAGTGCTGGGATTAAAGGTGTGCGCCACCACCACCCGGCCATTTTTTTTTCCCTTGTCCAGACTTATCACCCAGCCTTTTCCTCATGATGACTAATAGGCTTAAGATCTTCGTTTGAATAAGAGTAAACAGCATTACAGTCCCTACCTAGTAGAGCTGGAAACACTCGGGGCAGCCACTTAAAAATGTGTGTCTAAAGGAAGAAGGTTCTGGGCAGGACTGTACGCTATCCACAGTGTTTACCTAGCTTTCTTACCCCACCACTGCTAGACTTGAAAAGTTAGCATGAAAGAAAGAAAGAATGACTTTAGGCTAGTGTGTGCCCTTCCCTTTCTCCTGGCAGGAAAGGTGGTCCTGAGTCAACATGATAAAAGGTGGAGTGGCTTGGTGTCAGAGCATCACTTCTCTCTCTCAGGAGAGCGAGTCTGCTCCAGGGTGCTTAGTGAGTGGGGCTGGGGAGTTGTGTGACTTGACGGTAGATATTGGGGTTGGAGTGAGGCTCAGTTGAGAAGGGAGTTAGTAGCTTTAACTCTTTCTCTCAACATGGTCATGTCTCTATGCCATGGTTTGTTGCCAGCTTTGGTGAACCTACATCCCCGAGCTCTTCTCCACCTCTCAGCTGTCTCCTTTACCCTCCTGACAATCATCTTTCAGGATGTGACCCTTAGTCTTGTTTTCATTCCGGACCCCTGCTCCTTTTTTCTTTATATTTTCTTTTTCTGTCCTTTCTGGGAACTTTCCCGATGCTTGAGATGGATTAACCAGTAAAATGTCTTGAAGCGCCTGCCCCCCTTTAAAATTATGATGCATGTATAGAGAGGTCAGAGGACAATCTGGGGTGTTGATCATAGTCTCTGTTTGCACAGGTCAGGGTAGCCTATCTAAGAACATTCAGAGATTCTCCTGTCAGCATGGGACAGTGGGGTTACAGATATGTACTAGCTACCACGTTTCACTTCATGTGGCGCTGAGGATTTGTATGCAGGTCACCACAGCTGCATAGCATTTACCCGCTGAGCTACTCATTTCTGATAGTGCCAAGGAAGGAATGCTTCTTCTCAAGATTTGCACATTCAGTGTTGAGTTTGTCTGTCTCTGCTGACATGTCCCCGCCTTTGCCGTGTTCTGTTTGTACTGCCTGGTGTCTCGATGGTATCATTTGACTTCCCAGATAGCAATCCTCTAGAAAGCAGTTCTTTCCATCAGTTTTCTTTTATATTGAATTGTGTGTTTGAGGAATGCTGGTGTTTCCAGCTTAGCACAGGGTGGTAAAATCCCAACACAAACAAGCATTCCTTCAGGTGAAACTTAAGTCCCAAATAGTCACAGTATCCTTTTTTTTTTTTTTTTTTTTAAGACAGGCTTTCATAATACAGCTTAGGCACCCTTGACCTCATCATGTACTCAGGCTAGCTTCAAACTTGTGATCATCCCGTTTTTAACTGCCAAACGGTCCTGCTAGCAGAGCCCTCCATTTCTTGTGCTTTTCCTGTCAGTCAGGGTTACCGTCAACTCTCTTTCCTCCTCGCCTCCCCTTATTCTAGTGTTACCCCCTCTTGTGTGATAGCTGCAGCCTTCCCCAGCATTGGGCCTTCATGGGGTACGTGTCTCTAGACTGTGGTTTTAGGACTTTCTCATGGCCTGCAAGGCCCCATAGGATGTGGTTAATGGGCTGTCTGATTTTTGTTTCTTTTTCTGATGAGATCTATCAACATGCTGTTCTCTCTGCCTGAAAGACTTATTGCTATCTTTTTCTACTCTAAAGTAGAAACCAGGCTCAGCTGGTTCTTCTATAGGAATCTGTTCCCAGTTCTTGAAGCTGTCATAACTGCCTTCAGCATAGCTTGATTTTTATTCCACCTGTGAACACACAGTTAGTATACAGAGTAACAGAGTTCATTAGAGCATTTTCCTACATTGTTTTGTTTGGTGTCTTATTCCCACCTCCCACCCCCAGTATTTTATGTCTGTGTTTGGTGTGGTTTCTGCCTGTAGTCTAGTGCCACTTTTTGTGTTGGATGTTTTAGTGACTGGCAGTACAATCATTGTAGTGCTGATTGACAGGCCTGGGGCGGAAGATTTATGTCAGTAGTGTAATTCAGAAGTCATGTATTAGAGCTTCCACATGGTACACATGTACACATACAGACAAAAGTCCACAGGAGAGAGAACAGAACTGAAAATGTAAGACATAGGGCTGGACAGTTGGCTCAGAGGTTAAGAGTGCTTGATGTTCTTGCAGAGGACCCAAGTTTGATTTCCAGCTCCCGAATGATGGCTCACAAGTGTCTATAACTTCAGTTCCAAGGGATCCAACAGCCTCTTCTGACCTCGGCAGGCATTTATCTGCACACATTTGGTACACATTCATGTGAGCAAAACAAAAAGAGCAAGACATTTGAGTGGCTTCACTCTTCTCATCATTGATGTTTTGTCTGTCGTTTCCTGCTAGACCCATTCAGGTTTCTTTTGAAGTTTTCTAGTAGCATTTTCTCTTTGAATTTTTTCAGAGATGATAGTTCTAAATTAAACTACAGATCAGACTACAGGTCAGCAACTACTTACAAGAGGATTGGCATAAAATTCCTGGAACATACAATTTTGGCATGACCATTATGCTGTGTATTTCAAGTCTTCATACATTTCAGCATCTCATAAACAAGTGAAAAACAAACAAAATCATGCAGGTGGAGGCAACAGCTTCATTAAGAGGACCGTGATTTAGTAACTGTTCCTCATCAGGAGTGGCAACGTGACTGTCTTTCAGGCACACTTGAGTTTTGTGCTGTTCCAGCTCCCCTCTCAAGTTAACAGAATGCCTCAGATCCTCTGTGGAGCCTCAGTTGCCCAGGGAGTGCAGGAAGAGTAATTTGGCCACTGAAGGAATGGCGGTTGGAGGCTAGCTTAGGCTTTGTAGACATCCCAGAGTTGTCAGTGAAGACACGATTTGACCTGAAGGAAAACTACAGACAGGCCCTGATGCCCTGGGAGGCTGGAGCCTGGATTTGGAGTTCAGTAGCTAAATTGCCACTGCTGTACAGTCAGAGAGAGGTACACAAATTCAGTGTGACTAGTTGCTGGATTCTGCCTTCCAAGCTCTCCCCCACAAAATGACTTCATTATTTTACAGCAGTGACCTGGCCAAAGCCACCCACTCATTCCCTTCCTTCTTTCTCACCTGGCTGGTGGTATTTTTATTCTTGCCCTCTCAGAACCAGCTATTACTCACTCTCTTTTTCTGGGCACTCCAGAAAGTGTAGCTGAGCTACTACTGTTGTGCTGGAGGACACCAGCATTTGTACTGTCTAACCTGGGGATTTCTATCGTTTCCAGTTGTTTTTGTTTTGTCTTAATCAGTGAGAAGTTTTGGCTACCATTTTCAGTTGTGTTCAATTTCAGTCCCTTAGTTTCTTCCTGTTGTTTAAGGTAATGGTACTGTATTTCTTGGGCTCTCTGTCTTAGAAGTTTTATGTCATTCATGTTTATTGTCTGGAGTGTATGTTTGGGGCTGGGAGGCATTCGTGTGACTTGAGGTATTTGTGGAAGTCATAGGACAGCTTGGGGGCAGGATTGGTTCATTCCACCTTGTGGGTCTCAGGCAGTGAGCTCATGTTGTCACACTTGACAGACAGCAAGAGCTTTTTACCCACTGAGCCGGCTTGCCAGCCTACTCTGCCATTCTGTTCCCTTTCCTCTTCAATATACAGTTTCCTTGTGTGCAAGTTTATTTTACAGAACTGCTTGAAAAATAAATTCAAGAAAGTAAACAGAAGTTAATGTGGTCTTATCTGCCCCAAGGAGGTGGTTGACACTTCGTTAGGACTTCTGTGACTTTGGGTCATAGAGCAGTCAGGACCTTTCTCCACACATGATGTTGCTGGTTTCCTTAAGTCCACAGCCAGGTCTTTTAAGATCCAAAAGAACAATTGCAGAATTGAAGTATGGGTCCTTCTTCCAGCCTCTGGGTAGACTTCTTTGATTGCAGTTCTTTCCTGGTCGTATCCACCAATGAAGAGCTGCAGCTCTCTCTTAGGCAAGCATGTTTCTGAGGGAGAACTCCACATAGGGTGGCAGTGGCGACCCTTACTGATGGTGAAGACTTGCAGTAGCAGTGAGCATGCCTTCTCTAGACTGAATGGCTTCTTGTTCTCCTTACTCCTCCTGTATAATGCACCACTGCCACCGTCCCCCTTCCTTGGCCCACCTCCTGCAAGCATGAGGAAGTAGCCTTTCCTGGATTTCCTTAACCCTTGGGTTATTAATCAAAGTGGCCATTGTTATTTCTGCCCCCCAAGGACCAACTGACATCTGTCCCCAAGTTATCCTAACCATCACACTTCCTAAACCTGGTGGTAGACATAAATTATTTATTTTATTTAAAAAATTATTTATGCATATAGTTTGTGTATGAGTGCTCTGTCTGCAAGTTATGCCTGCATGCCAGAAGAGGATGTGCTGTTGAGGTTGCCCTTTAATCACTTGGTTTTTTGTTTGGTTGGTTTTTTTCTTTAAATATTGAGACAGGGTCTCACTGTGGAGCTCTGGTTGTCCTAGAACTTATTATGTAGACTAGGCTGGCCTTGAACTCACAGAGATTTGCCCACCTTTGCCTCCCAAGTGCTAGGGTTAAAGGCAGGTGCCACCATGCCCTGCTCTACTTGGCTTTTTTTTTTTTTTCCCTTTTGGCTTTTTTTTTTTTTTTTTTTTTTTTTTTTTTTTTGGTTTTTCGAGACAGGGTTTCTTTGTGTAGCTTCGTGCCTTTCCTGGAACTCGCTTTGTAGCCCAGGCTGGCATCACAGAGATCCGCCTGGCTCTGCCTCCCAAGTGCTGGGATTAAAGGTGTGCGCCACCACTGCCCGGCTTCTACTTGGCTTCTTAATGGTGGGCTATCAAGGAATCCTGGGCCCAGTTGCTTCTGTTCCTGCACAAGTTCTTAGCAGTGCTTGGAACTGATGCTGCTGTTGAGGTCTTCGGTCATTAGCTCCTCAAAATTAAAAATCCAAATTCATATTTATATTTTATCTTTCCCCTATCAAAACCATAACAAGTTTTCACCTAAAACATCTTTTTAGATAGTATATGTTTGATGCTTTGCCGGGAGCCAGTAAAGGCTGGTATCACCTGTATCTCCTGAGCTTTGTTGGTAAAAAGCAAAATATACCCTGGTTAGTAAGTTATGTGGGATGTTGACGCTCACCATGGGCCTCCTGGGGGCACAGCAACTTGTGCTGTATGTATCCTTCATGGGGAGCCTGAGCAGCTGGAAGGGAGCTTTTTCCTTTAGTGAGTAAGTGTGCTCTGCCATGAGGGACTTTTCATGTCTTTTGGGCCTAACCAAACGCTGAACGGACTCCCACTGTTGATGCCCACTGATGCCTGTTGGCAGCGTGTGGAAGCTGTGTGAGTCTGAATGGAAGATCTCTCCATCCCTGAATCCTTCTCCAGCTCTCGCTGCCTCTCAAGGAAAATTATCCCAAAGACAGAAAGAATTCAGAATTATTTTTCTCTCTCCTCTCTCCTTCTCCCCTTCATTCCCTCTCTCTCCCTCTCCTTTTGGTGCTGAGGATAAAGCCCTAGGGCCTTTGCATGGGCCAGACAGGTCCTTTTACCACAAAACAGCATCCTTAGTTCCAAAGACATTCCTTACATTTCTCCTTCCACATTTTTCATATATCAACAACATGGGAGAATCAAAATAAGAAAATTGTATGCTGGAGACACTGTTTGCTGTGGTGGTAATTTGGTGACTTTGGAACAGCATTCCTCAGTAGTTTCCAGATAAGAAAGTGACTCTGGGTATCTCCCTTTACTGCTGCAGAGTAGACGTGTTAGGTGCTCTTGACTCTGTTTGGGTCATTAATTTCAACTGCTGATGTGAGGAATGGATTCAGCATTTGAGAGAGAGAGAGACAGACAGAGACAGACAGACAGACATCTTCATCCTTGTAGCTCCTGCCCAGCTGTCTAGGCTAGCTCAAGTGTTCACGGTTCTGCTAAGGATCTCATCAGGATCTAGGGCAATCTGAGTGAAGACTGGGGCTCTTCTGGCTGAGTAGAGTGGCAGTACAGCAGACAGTGTCTGCTTTGGTGTTTCCTCAGCTCACTTGTGCTTTTCTTCTTCCTACAGCTTAAAGGATGACCTCTAGGAAGAAAGTGTTGCTGAAGGTCATCATCCTGGGAGATTCTGGGTAAGTATTTCTCATGAATTTGAGCTCACAGATGAGCTTGAAGCCTCATCTTCACTGATTCCCATGACTGACAGTTCCACATTCTGCTCTGGGCCTGTCCTCAAGCCTTACTGTTGGGATATAGTAAAAATTTGAAAGTTCCTTTGGTGTGTATTTTTGTTGCTTGGTTTTTAGCAAGGGCATGTTTGCATGACCCTGTACGGGTGTGTGTTTTCTTGGGAATATAACCCAGGGCCTTGAGCATGTTAGGCATGCACTCTACCACAGCTATATCACTGTCTCTTTTAACATGTTTTGGTTTGGATTGGTTTTTTTCCCCTTGGGTGGGGGTGGGGGTGGAGGTCTGAACCCAGTAAATCATTGTCATTTTCTGGATCCTTTTCTGTACCATCTGGCCAGACACTACCTCTACAGTAGTGCTGGTCTTATCTCCTATTGGTCTCATCTCCTATTGCCAGTACCTTGCCTATGCAGATGTGGGTCTGCCCGCATGTGCATTAACGTCCCCCTTCTGTGCCTGACCAGTTAGTTATAAGTGAAAGAGTCAGGACCAGAATCTAGTATTTTGTTTCTAGATCATCCACTCACCAAGTAATGAACTCTTCAATGGCTATTAAGATTGTTGATTTAAATGGGGTCTCATCTTGTAGTTCTGGCTGTCCTGGAATTCATTGTGTAAATCAGGCTGGCCTCAAACTCACAAGAAATTGGCCTGCCTCTGCCTCCCAGTTGTTTTTTATTATAGTTTTCAGACTCAGTTTCTTATGTGACTCAATGACAGCCTTGCTTCACTGAGGATTTGTGTGTAAAAATAGTAAGTTGGCACAGTGACACATGCCTGTCATCCCAGCTACTTGGAAGGCTGAGATGGGAAAGTCACTTAAGCCTGGAAGATTGAAGCCAGCCTGGGCAGCATAGACCCTGCTTCTGAAAAAGAAGACAATAAGAACATACAAAAAGCAGGTGTGCTCCTCTAGTGTAAAGCCCCTTCTTTTCCTTAAGAGTCAGGGATTTTTCTGTCTCATTTGGCCTATTGAATTGCTTAAGGAACCCTTGAACTAGTATTTTCTTGTCCTGCAACTATGTCCCGGTGGGGTAGAGTGTAGAGGTAGTGTCTCCTGCCCAGTGCTGTCAGAGATGCCTTAGTCCTTAGACCTGTGCTGACCAGGCTTGTCAGAAAGGAGTCTCAGGGACTGGATCCATCAAGGTCTCACTTCTCCCCCGTGAGTTCTGTTGTGCTGCAGTACTGGGGAAGGAGCCCAAGGCCTCACACGAGAAGTCAGTGGTCAGCTAGCTATTGAACTGCACCCAGCCCAGCACTGCTGCCAGGTCTTCTGAATAGGTATTTGTTTCTTTGTGGAAAGCCCTGGACAAGGAATGCTTTAATCTTTAGGTTGCATTATCTTGACCCTACCCTTACCGAACCAAACACTTGGTTGGTGTGTTTTCTTGGTGAAAAAATTCCTTTGGAGGAACATCTTTGAGTTGGTGTTTGTTTGTTTGTTTGTTTGTTTGTTTTGGGTGTTTTGTTTTGTTTTGTTTTGTTTTTTGGTTTTTCGAGACAAGGTTTCTCTGTGTAGCTTTACACCTTTTCCTGGAACTCACTTGGTAGCCCAGGTTGGCCTCGAACTCACTGAGATCCGCCTGGTTCTGCCTCCCAAGTGCTGGGACTAAAGGCGTGTGCTCCATCACCGCCCAGCTTGTTTTTTTCTTTTTTAATTACGTTTTATTTATTATTACTGTGTGTGCATGTGATAGAGGTCAGAAGACAATTTTCGAGAGTTGTTTTTCCTTTCACTATGGGAGTTCTGGGGATTGAATTGAGGTCATCAGGCTTGTCAACAGGTACCTTTACCTGCTGAGCCATCTCACAGACTGTTTTGTTGTGCTTTGTTTAGGCTTTATTTTTTTGAGAGTGCTTTGTTTAGGCTTTATTTTTTTGAGACAAAATATAAGTGGCTCAGATTACCCTTGAATTCATATGCAGCCTCATCTAGCCTCAGGCTTCCAATACTGTTACCTCACTCTTTCAAGCGCTGAATTCTAGGCATGTGCTTGGAGGGACATTTTTTTCTAGCTGGCTACTGATGCTTTCTGCTGTGTGCCAGCTGAAGTCAGTGGCTTCTTCCTGGTATTACTTGATCACACTGAGTAACACACTAACCACCTGAGATTACAGTGGTGTGTTTGGAATGGCAGAGTGATCTTATTTCAGAATTTTCTTTTAGGAGTATATATCTGCCTGCCTTCTGTAAGGGAAAAAAAATTAATACTAGGTTCTGCCATTTGAGCTGCCTGTACTGAAACTTAGAAACTGTGTTCTGTATATGATGAGCATCTGTACTGTGGGTTCTTGTTTAATGTTTTTGTATTGTACTGCTGTGCTGGAAACAAGGGCTCTGCCACTGAGCTAATTCCTTCTCCCCTTGTTGCACAAATCCCAAATGGTCCTATAATAAAAAATCTGGAGCCAGATAATTGGGGTAAATGCTGAAAGATCAGAGAGACAAAGGAACAAGCCACTAGAGAAACTTCTCACCACTACCAAATCCTCAGGCCGAATGGAAGGTGAGATCCTATCTCCATGAGTCCTTTGACTGAAAGCCTCTGAGTCCTCAGCTGAAAGGCTTTACTTAGTTCTTGTCTCCTCACGCCTTATATGCCTTTCTCCACCCAGCCATTTTACTTCTTTCCTAGTGCTGGGATTAAAGGTGTGTATGCTTCCCAAATACTACATGTTAACAAAGGCATGTGACTCCCAAATACTGGGATTAAAGGTGTGTGCCACCACTGCCTGGCCCTGTTTCTCTCCTAGACTGAATCAATCTCATGTAGTCCAGGGTGGCTTTGAACTCACAGAGATCCAAACAGATCTCTGCCTCCCAAGTGCTAGGATTAAAGCTATGTGCCACCACTGCCTGGCCTATATGTTTAATCTAGTGGCTCACTCTGTCCTCTTATCCTCAGGCAAGCTTTATTTGATGTACAATATATCACCACACCTCCTGTATTTGTTTTTAATACTTTTTTTTTTATTTTGCGCGTGTGGGGGGGGTATTCATTTTGTTTCTGTATAAGTGTAGGGATTGTACATGTCCTGGTGCATGTGTGGAGGTCAGAGTATAATTTGCAAGAATCCCCACACCAATGAAGCCTGGGGATTGAAGTCATGTTGGGCTTGGCAATGTCTTTTCCTGATGTTTTATTTTAGTTCCTTTTCTACTTCTGTGATGAGACACAATGACAAAGACAACTTACAAAAGAAAGAGTTTATTGGGGCTTACAGTTTCAGAGGGCAAGTCCATGACCATCATGTTGGGGAGTATGGCAGCAGGCAGGCCTAGCACTGGAGCAGTAGCTAGGAGCTCAGGTCATGATTTGCAGCTACTAGGCAGAGAGTAGAGATTCTTTTGAAACCTTAAAGCCCATCCCCAGTGACACATCCCTCCAAGAAATCAAGTATTCAAATATATGAGCTTATGGGAGCCTTTCCCATTCAAACCCCCAAACCTGCTGAGCCATCCTGGCAGCCTCTTCCCCTGCACTATCTAAGGAAAATACAAACTTTCTAGTATGTGATGGTAGGGTGATTATTGATGCTACCCTTGGCTGAGAGGGAGACACCTGTTCTCAATTATGACAGACTGGTTCCTTTGTTCCTTTGCTTTGTTTTGTTTTTTAAATTGCAGTACTGGGGGTTAAACCCAGGGCCTGTGTGTCAGGCAAACACTTTACTTACTGACCTCTCTCTAGCCCAGACAGGTTGCTTTTTCAATTGCAAACACAAGTTGTTTTCAGTCCCTCATTTGACTTAGATTTATGATTTCCTCCAATTTCAGTGTTGGAAAGACATCGCTCATGAACCAGTATGTGAATAAGAAGTTCAGTAACCAGTACAAAGCCACAATAGGAGCAGACTTCCTGACCAAGGAGGTGATGGTGGATGACAGACTTGTCACCATGCAGGTAAGCCACTGCAGAGCTGTGAGCCTGACTGTTTGCTACTGGATCTTCTTAAAAATGTATTCCTTATGTGTGTATCCCGGGGACAACTTTGTGGAGCTGGCTGGTTCTTTCTAACTTTATGTGTGTTCTAGGGATTAACTGTAAACATTTTACCTGCTGAGCCCTCTTGCAGGCACAGCTTATTGAATATAAGTTGTTTTCCACGGCTGTTGTAGGTGGACTTTTCTTTCCCTCTCAACAGTTCCCAAATAACTGACATGAGACTTGATTATGAAGGCTTGGCCGATAGCTCAGGCTTATTACTAACTAGCTCTTACAATTTAAATTAATTCATTTATATTAACCTAGATTCTGCCACGTGGTGTTAACCTCTCTTTCATCTTGCACCTTCTGTTTCTTCTCTGTGTCTTGCTGGTGACTCCTGACTCCACCCTCCTTCTTCCCAGTGTCCTTAGTCTGCTTTTCCTGCCTAATCTCATCCTGTCCAGTTATTGACCAATCAGCTTCTTTATTAAACTAATCACAATGTAATTTACAGTGTACAGAAGGATTATTCCACAGAAACTTGTTTTCTTCCCTGTTTCTTAAACCTACCAGTACATTCATAGAATTGTTATATAAACTAAAATAAAAGGCAACCAGTTTAAACTTGAGTAGAGACATGGTAGGGATGGAGTCCAGGGCCTCATGCTTGCTAAGTGCACATGTTCCCAACACTAAGCTAGACCCTCAGCTCTAAATTGGAATTTTATATTGCAAGACAACTAGGAATTTTTGTAAAATTTAATTTAGCTAGGTTTATTTTTTGTCTGGTTTTTGGTGGTGATGGTTTTTTCCCCTAAATTTAGCAATATGTATGAGTCTCTACTGTGTTCCAAAATGTCTTAATTTTTTCCTTCCTTCCTTCTTTTCCTTCCTTCCCTCCTTCCATCCTTCCCTTCCCTTTTTCTTTTTTTTTAAAAGTAAATCTTTGAATTTTATTTTATTTGTTTACAGTGTTCTGCTTGCATGTATGTCTGCAGGCCAGAAGAGGGCACCAGATCTCATTACAGATGGTTATGAGCCACCATGTGGTTGCTGGGAATTGAACTCAGGACCTCTGGAAGAGCAGTGGGTGCTCTTAACCTCTGAGCCATCTCTCCAGCCCCCACTTTTTCTTTTAAGATTGGTGCTGTAGGGTCTGTCTGTCTGTGCAGCCATGACTGTCCTGGAACTCATGCTGTAGACTAGGCTGGCCTTGCACTCAAAAAGATGCACTTACCTCTGCTGGAATTAAGGTCTTGAGCCACCATCCAGCTTATCTCTTAGTATCTTTGTCAGTGCTTCAGGTCAAAAATCATTAAGGTGGTTTCTATTTGTTTATCTGTTTGTTTACTAGCAATTCTGTTTGTAGCCTTTGGGGTGGAAAGAATGGCTCAGTGATTAGGAGCACTGGCTGCTCTTTGCAAAAGGACCCGGGTTCAGCTGCCCAGATCACTGTTTACAACTACAGTTCTGAGGGATCTGACACCCTCTTCTGCTCTCCAGGCATTAGGCATGCAACTTGGTGCACAAGTGCAGGCACACACACACATAGCTAAATCCTTTTATAAGGTTGAATCCTGTTAAGCCAGCCTGGTGTCTTCATGCATCTGCTCAGCTTCATGCCCCAAGTGTATTAGTTGTCCCAATGAAACATACTTTTTGAAAATCTTCATTTTATAGCTATACATTTTTTTATTGTTGAGGCATTTTGTATAGTATGCACACGTTCTTGTGGAGAAACACTTTCAGAAAAAGAATCTCAGCCAGATGGTGGTGGTGCATGCCTTTAATCCCAGCACTTGGGAGGCAGAGGCAGGCAGAGTTCAAAGCCACCCTGGTCTACAGAGCAAGATCCAGGAAAGGCACAAAGCTACACAGAGAGACCCTGTCTCAAAGAAAAAAAAAGAATCCCAATTTTTGTCTTGTCTTCTGGTGGTCCATAATGCCCCCTCAGGTAGTTGGTACAGCAACATCAAACTAGAGAGACAAGAGATTAATTTGAGTTTCACATTAAAGCTAAGGGTTGACACCCCATATTTTAATTTTTTGGTGTGTGTGAATGCAGGTGCATGTGTACCAAGGCATGAGTGTGCAGGTTAGAAAACAACTTCAGGTGTTGATCTTTACCCCCTCCCCCTAATTTTGGGTTTTTTTCTTCCTAGATAGGATCTCACTTTGTAGCTCTGGCTAACCTGGAACTTGCTGTATAGACCAGGCTGGCTTTGAACTCAGAAGTATTCATCTGTGCCTGCCTCCTGAGTGCTAGGATTAAAGGTGTGCACCATTATAGCCAGCTTCCACCTTGTTTAGAGATAGGGTCTTTTTAATTTTATTTATTTTTATTTTTTATTTGAATTAATGTTTTGCCTGCATATATGTCTGTTTAAGGGTGTTGGATCCTCAGGAGTTGGAGTTATAGACAGTTGTGAACCTGTCATGTGGGTGCTGGGAATTGAACCTGGGTTTTCTGGAAGAGTAGCAGTGCTGTTAATTGCTGAGCCATCTCTCCAGCATGTCCTTTTTTCTTTTTTTAAAGATAATGTTTCATTTAGCCTTGTATGGGGCTTGGGGAACCACAGGGCTCGTAAAAGTCCAGGCTGGCCTCAAACTCTGTAGCAGAGGATGATGGCCTTGAATGTCTGATCTTCCTGCCTCTGCCTCCTGACAAATTTGAGCAATGGAATTTCCGGATTACAGGAACAAAGAAGAAAATGAAGCTGTGATAGATAGGCTCAGAGGCTCCTGGCACAGGATGGGTGTAGATGGACTTTCTGTGGACCACCGGCTCCCAAATAATGACATGGAGACTTCTTCATTATGAAAGCTTGGCCTTAGCTTAGGCTGGTTCCCAACTAGCTCTTAAAATTTAAATTAACCCATTTCTATTAATCTGCATTCTGCCACGTGGCTTGTTACCTCTTCATACCGTATGTCTGTGTGTCCCCAGCCCCCCAAGTCTCCTGGGGAATCCCCCTCACCTCAGATTCCTCCCTGAACTCCTATCTCTCTCCATTAGTCCCACCTACCCTCTCTTGCCTAGCTGTTGGCTGTTTAGCTCTTTATTAAACCAATCAGAGGTGCCTTAGGTGGGGAGGTTAAACAGAGACATCTTCACAGAGTACAGAAGAATTATCCCACAACAGATGGGATGACTTTTAAGTTTCAGCTGTGAAAGGACAGGAGAAGTTACAGCTAAAGCTGAGAAACACACACTCCACACCACATGGCCAGGCCCCCAAAAGAATGTAAAAGCAGGACAGCGAGACAGGCCAAAGGCATGGCAATGGGCTTGAGGCAGTGCCCCATTGTCTACCTGTCCACTTGTGTGGGGCTTGCTTTGGTTGTTTGGGGAATGGAGAACTTGGAATTGAACCTAGGATCTCTGCTGTTGGGCTCTGTCCGAAGACCTTTTTAAACTAGTGTCTTAAGACAAGGTATCATTTGCTTGCTTTTTTTTTTTTTTTTTTTTTGCTGAGGACTGAACCCAGGACCTTGTGCTTGCCTGGCAAGCGCTCTACCACTGAGCTAAATCCCCAACCCCAAGACAAGGTATCATTTAGCTGCCCAGGCACTGACGAACTTGCAGATCTCTTCTTAGACTCCACAGTAGCTGGAATTAAAGGTTTACCTTCCCAGATCCAGCATCATATGCATAGAATCTAAGTTTATACTCTTCAGAGAACAGGACTCGTTTCATTCACAGAAACTCGTATCATTCTAGACAAAAACCAAGATTAGTTTGTGGGACAACTTAAAATTGGAGTGAGAAGATATGCTCCTGGCCATATTCGGAAATCATATGCCACAAGAAATCTTCACAATGACTGTCATTAAAAAAAAAATGGGAATAGAAACCAGAATGGGAAAAAAATGCTATTAAAAATGAGGATATGGAAAAGTCAGAACTTCAAAAACTGAAAAAACATCAACAGAAGTGAAAGACACTGTTAAACTATAGAAGCCCAGTAAGCTGCAAGTGTTGGGCAAGGTTTCAAAAAGAACCTGAGACTGGCGCATGCCTTTGATCCCAACACTTGGGAGGCAGAGGCAGGCAGATTTCTGTGGATCTCCATGAGGGCCACCTAGTCTTAGTGAAAGAAAGACATCTAGAGCTACATAGTGAGACTTTGTCTTGGAAAAGCAAACAAAAGGAACCTGAGATTGCAGGAAACCCAATGGTAGCCCAAGAGCTCCCAGAAATAACAGGTGACTTGTAGGAAGGGCAGCTAGGCTGGTGCTCTCCACAGCAGCAGGGGTGGGAGAGAACACGTGCTAGCTCAAATGCAGGAGCTGAACTGGGGTTCTGTGGGTCACAGGGTTGAGAATTTAGATTCCAGCCACACTGCTGCAATAATGCAATCAAGGGGGTCACAACTGGAGACCCACAGGGCAGAAGAGTCCAGGAGAGGGTGGGATGAGATGGCAGCGTTTGAGTGATGGGGCAGAGTCTGGAGTGGGCTCCACATAGTTCTCAGCTTGTAGTAAAAGATACATAGAAAAGAAGGAATCACAAAAAAAGAACCCACTGGTGACCTCCTTGGTCTTAGAGAGTGCATTTTACATTTAGAAAGGAGCCAGGTCTGGTTTTATGGGCCTACAATCCCAGCTAGTTCAGGGTCATCCAGGCCAATTGGTAAATTTTTTAGAGCTACCTTAGGCTGCTCTCAAACTCTTAGAATTCGTTTGCCTTTTTTCCCCAGGCGTTAGGTGTGTGGCCATGAATTTAATAGAGAAAAGTAATATTGCATCTGCAGAGAAGAAATCAAATAGGCAATATAGCTTTGAGGAGAAAAAATTAATAGAACTTCTACAACTTTGGGAAGTTCAGTTAACAATAGATTGGACATAGCAGAAAGGACCAACAGAGAAAACTGGCAGGAAATGGAGCAGAAGGCTCTATGAGGTCACTACCACTTGCTTGTCTGTTGTTGTTGTTGTTGTTCTGGGCTTTACACATGCCCAGCAAGTATGATTTCCATCACAGACCCACTTAGTCAATTTCAGGATGAATAAGAGAAGAGATTGGGCTGGGAGGCAGAGGTGGTGGTGTACACCATTAATCCCAGCACTTTGGAGGAAGAGGCAAGTGACTCTCTGTGAGTTCAGGCCCAGCCTGGTCTACAGAGTGAGTTCTAGGATAGGCTCCATAAGCTACACAGAGAAACCCTGGTGGGGGCGGGGGGGGGGGGGGTGTTAAAGGTGAAATTTGCCAAGAATTTCCCAGAACTGACATTGCGCCAATTCAGAGATCCAGAAATACTAACTTCCCAGGAAGGATAAATAAAAAATGTACATGAATGGCATAATAATACCCACTTTCAAAAGACCCAAGGAAAGTGTGGCCATGGAAGCCAAGGAAGGAGCAGCCATGAGGTTGCCAGTTAACCCGCCATAGCACCACAGGAATAGCAGCAGTGGGGTGTTGTCCAAAAGGCATAGTCAGCAGGTTGTTTTTAGAGTTAGAACTCTGGATACTGACTGCACAGGTTCTTTCTCCTCTGGCCTCCACAAGTGCCCCACCACAAAGACACATAAGAATAAAACACACCTAAAGGCATGGAGCTGGAGGAGTAAGAAAGTTCCATGATAGAATGCTGGCTGTGACAAATGAGGCTCGGGGTCTGTCCCCAAGAAGAAAGAAAGCATAGGTGGCTTGGCTTCCCTTGGTGTCTACTCAGAATTGTTTGAGACACTTCCCCACCCAGGTGCAACTTTTATATCGTGTCCAGGTGAAGATAGGACTCTTCTGTACCCCAGAATCTAATCATTATATGTCTAATTCAGCTGTTACTTGGCTTAAAAGGGCTTATTGGGAAATGTTATCATTTTTACTATTTTCTTTTTTTGGGGGGGGGGGGTTTCAAGACAGGGTTTCTCTGTGTAGCTTTGCACCTTTCCTGGATCTCGCTCAGTAGACCAGACTGGCCTCAAACTCACAAAGATCCGCCTGCCTCTGCCTCCCAAGTACTGGGATTAAAGGCGTGTGCCACCATCGCCCGGCCTATTTTTACTATTTTCTACAGAGAAAATATTTTCTATAACCCTGTTTTTATGTTCAAGCTATCTGTGTATTATTTCTGCTGCAGTTGTACATAAAATGTTTTTACATTTAAAAAGACAGATACAATAGAATTGTATTACATGAAATATATAGAATATACACATTCATAGAGACAGATGGAGAAGAAAGGAATATAGAGCAATGATTTCCTAAGTACAGAATTTCTGTTTTGTGTGATGGAAAAGTCCCACAAATGGACAGTAGTATCAGGACATATAATATCGTGAATGTAGTAATTAATGAATATCAAATATAGTTATTGAATTAATGCTGCAAATGTAATCAATGAATATCACAAGTGTAATTAATATCATGAGTGTAAGTAAAATAAATTAAAAAAAAAAAAAAAGGTGGTTAGGATGATCCTGGGTTCAGTCCCCAGCACAACATAAAACTGAATGTGGTGGTGCTTTCCTATAATCCTAGCACTTGGGAGCTGCAGGCAGAAGGATCAGGAGTCTAAGGCCACCTTCAGCTACAGAGTAAGTTCAAGGTCATTGTGGGTTGGAAAGATGTTGAAATGTTTTAAGAGCATTGGCTTTTTTCCAGAGGACCCAGGTTAGAATCCCAACATTCAGAGTGGTATTCACAACTGCCTGTAACTCTAGTCAGATACTCTTTTCTGGCCTCCTTGAATACCAGGCATGTACGTTGTACACAGACATACACTCAGGCAATAATAATAAAAAGTTTAATTAGAAATAAATTTTATAGTAAAATTGATTTGTCATGTCTAAAATAGAATGTAAGAATACCCTCCGGTATAACTTTAACTAATCTCCAAATTACTTCTAGACCTAATCCCATGTAAGCAGTTATTAGCCTGTGTCTAGGAATAATGGTAAGAAGGGAAATCCATGACTGAAGTTGTGGCTTGTTAGTTGGATCCACAGTGTGGCCCACATTGGGTCCTACTGCACAGAAGCCAGGGTTAGGGTTACGGTTGTGAGGCCCATGGGAGAGCAGTGGTGGCTGTGTCACCATCTGTATTTCTGTGGAGGAGTCAGCTGTTAGTGAACACTCAGGGACTTGGCACAGACACAGAAGGCCATAGGACGGTACGGAGGCACAGGACCTTGCTGGGAACTCTGAGGACAGAGCTCCTACTCAGACTGGAGTGGAACCTGCAGGCAGAGTGCCTAGAGGCTTCCAGGCCTGAGTGAGGTGATATAAATTTTTTTTGGGTACCACAGAAAGAACCTGGAGATGGAACACATGGCACATGAATGCTAAGTACACATGTGCCATGTGTTCCATCTCCAGGTTCTTTCTGTGGTACCCAAAAAAAATTATATCAGAGCACTGAATAGGTAAATACATGGGTATCATTTTGGATATAAAAGAGAAAAGATTTCATCTGGGAATCTATTATATAGATGAGCAGTAGAGCGTGCTCAGGTTTGCAATGCCCTGTGTTCTATTCTCACCACCACCTTCCAAAAAATTCAGTTATAAATTTGAAAAGGACCATTTGATGTAGGGTTGTGTTTGTTTATTTATTTGTTCTTGTTGACAAAATGAATTGCACTTTTTTAAGTTTGAAGCTAAGGTAAATTTAGAAATTTGCCAGGAATAATGCCTCAATTTTCCACTTGAGTTTTTCCTTCAGTTTTTGTCTGCTCTGTGTCTTTGGATTCCTCCTACCATTTGCACCTCAGTTGAACATGGCCCTGAAGGACAGGGTCTGTGCTGAACAGTAGGACCTGCTGCTAGCTTCCACTCTGTTGCTCTTATCTCTCCAGATATTTTTTGTAAGGATTTTCAATTAATTTTGGTTTTGTATTGAATTAAAAACAAGGGCTGGAGAGATGGCTCAGAGGTTAAGAGCACTGACTGCTCTTCCAGAGGTCCTGAGTTCAATCCTCAGCAACCACATGGTGGCTCACAACCATCTGCAATGAGATCTGGTACTCTCTTATGTATACATAATAAATAAATAAATCTTTAAAAAAAAAACCAAAACACTTTTTGATTGAAGAATTAAAGATAAGGATTGTAAAGATCCACTGATCCGAATGCCGTCTTTGTCAGTAGTCCTTTATTTCTACTCCCTCTAGAAAAGCTTGTGGTGGTGCACACTTGTGATCTCAGCACCAGGAAGCTGGGGCAGAAGGATTGCAAGGCCAAGGCCTGCCATGCTACATAGAGCATTCAAATAAAGCCCAATAGTCAAGCCCTTAGGGAGTTCACAGAAGACATAAGTCTTGAAGTTGTACCTTCATTTTCTCTGTATGTACCTGGGAGAAGAGAGGAAGCTCATGCCACTCCCTCCTCTAAATGTGTGTGCATACACATACACACTGCCCAGCATCTCCTGAGACCAGTTGTTTTGTTTCTTATAGATCTGGGACACAGCTGGTCAAGAACGGTTCCAGTCTCTTGGTGTGGCCTTCTACAGAGGTGCAGATTGCTGTGTTCTGGTGTTTGATGTGACTGCCCCCAACACATTCAAAACCCTTGACAGCTGGAGGGACGAGTTTCTTATCCAGGCCAGCCCCCGGGATCCTGAGAACTTCCCTTTTGTTGTGTTGGGAAACAAGATTGACCTTGAAAATAGACAAGTAAGTGCTAACATGAATGTTACCCCCACAGGCCCCTTCTCCTCTGATACCTTGGAGTTTGGAGGGTTCTCTTCCAGGCTTAGAATAATTTGAGAAGGTGCTGGTAGCAGTGCTTGGCCCCCAGACCCCCAGCTGACCCTGGCCAGCTTTGATGTGAGGCTATCTGAGAGCCTCTCTGTTGCCTCTCTGTACCTTGAAGGAATTGGTTCCCTTGCTTCAGAGTGGAAGAATGCTGTGGCCTTGCGTCGTGTTCCTCAGCCGTGCATCTACCCAGCATTTCTGTTGGAACATAGTTAATTTTAGCTCAGCTTATTTCTGACCATCTCTTTCCCTCTCCAGATTTTGTTTCTGTTTCTTGGCTGGGGCGAGGGAAGGAAAGCTCTAAGGGGTGAGCCCTGCAAAGTCTGTGCCACTTGCCGTTTCTACACGTGGTCCAAGATGAGTAAGGGGAAATGGAATTGTACCAGAACTTAGCCATGGACCCAGGAGAATCACTCTCCACCTCCTGGGATTGCCTTGGTCTGTGGCACACTGCTAAGGGCCACAAGGTCTGGCTATGGCCAAAAATAGTTTGGATGCCTCACACAGGCAGCAGAGTGACCAAACCTTCAGGTCTACAGGCCACAGTCATCTTCATTCCCAGATCTGTTCTCTCCTGTGTACCTGTCCTGGGGAGGACTACTGAGTCACTCCACTGTTATGTCAGTAGTGTCCTCCTCCTCCCTCCTGTAGGTGGCCACAAAGAGGGCACAGGCTTGGTGCTACAGCAAAAACAACATTCCCTACTTCGAGACCAGTGCCAAGGAGGCCATCAATGTGGAGCAGGCCTTCCAGACAATTGCTCGGAATGCCCTTAAACAGGTGGGTCTCCAGGACTGTCCAGCTGCAGGGTGCCCTCTGATGATGTCTGATATTCTTTCCTAGATACCTTTCTTCCCAAGCTGCAGCTGGGAAAACGTAGGGTGCTTCTCTGGATGGATAGGTCATGACATATTTCTCCTCAGTCCTTAGGAGATCCACGACTTTATTAGCTATCTAAAAAGACATAGGGCAGAGCTGGGCTTGGCTTGGTGGTAGAACACCTACCTGAGATACGGAGCATTCAAGGGTAGCCTAGTGCTTGACTAATGAGTTCCAGACATAGTGAAACCTTGGGGGAACAGACATCCTTGTGAAGGAGCTGTGGACTTGTTTGTTCTGGACTCTATAGGAGGTCAGTGCTTCTAGTTAATGAGATAAGCCTGAATCAAATCTCAGTTGCCACCTAGGCAGTCATGGCTGTGCTTCTGCCCCTCACCTGCAAAATGGAACGCCAGCTGTGAAGGGTGAACTTAGTTACCTGACTCAACTCTCAAACCATGCAATGGCTCTTTTCTGAGAGTAGTTTTGTACGCACACTAGTAAGAAATACAAGGAAACTGTCGGGGAACCCATAGCTTCCAGCTACTCTCTTCTGCAAGAAGATACCATGTGCCAAGGCAGTAGTATATAGAGGCTCGGCCTGTGACATAGGCCTGTAATTCTAACTGTCGCGGGGAAGCTGAGGCAGGATGGCAAATTCAAGACTAGCTAGGACAATATAGTAGTACTGGAAGTATAGCTAATCTAGAATGTTTGCTTAGCATATGCAAAATCCTGGGCTTTGTCACAGTATTAGGGGGAATTTTTTCAAAAGCGTGGGCTTGAGCTACCGGCACTTTTGAGGGCCATGGTAAATTAACATAAGCCACAAGGCACCATCATCATGTGGGATACAGAAAACTGTGTGTCTGCAGGGACGCCTGAGGCAGGTGGTAGCTAGAAAGTCAAGACAGGCTTTCTTTATCTCCAGGAAGCTAGGTAACAGTACACTGGTTCTCAGCAGGGCAGAACTACTGGCTGTGTGGGTGGCAGCGACTTGGAATGAACTGTTCCAGAGGCAGGGGTTCTGGCTTAGAGGGGCTGCACAAAGTGCCTCCTCACAGTGGTGGGCCTGCCAAGGTAGGACAGTTCACCCAGATGACAAGAAAGCCCTCCAAAGAAACATGCTTTCTTCTGACATCCACCACCACCCCAATCTTCCCTCTTACCTGGATTTTCTTAGCATGCATGTATCCATGTGGAAATGCAAACACATGGAAAAGTCTCTCGCCTCTCTGATCCATTGTAGCACCACTGTCAGGTTCCCTCCAACCCTTGCTGTTGCTCTTTCTGTGGGATGACCCTTAGAGGCTCTGGTAAACTGAGGCTGTTTAGGATGGGGCTGGGTGGTTCACCCAGGGAAGCTCCCCAGCTGTGGGTGGTGCAGCAACTAACTGCTGGCTCTGTCAGTTGCCACCTTCATAGCACTGTCCCTTAGAGCCTTGCCTCCTAGGCTGTCTACTGTGGTCTGGTATTTCTCAGTCAGTTTAGCAGCTGAAGCATCCTTCTGTTTATCAATAAGACTCAAAAGTCTTATAACCCTGCTAGCTCAGAGTTATAACTAGCTGACCTTGCTTTTTGGCTGGATACACTGCAAGAAGCATGTCTCTCTCCTCCCAGAACCAAGAGAGCTCAAAACTCTAATCCCACCCTTTCCTTCCTGTGCATTTTCTCTATCCAAATTGCTGGCTTCTCTATGGTCAATTCTGGTCAGCTAGTCACTGGCTCCGCCTCCTGGTTAAAAGTATCTTTATTGGGCATTCTCTGCAGTGTCATCAGAATATCCCAGCTCAGCTCTGGAGGGAAAGGTATCCTGACTGTTCTGGGAGTCAGGTGATACCTAGAGTTAGGGTGCGGTGGAGGATGGTCTCCCTGCAGGATATAGCAATCTTGCTCCTTTCCTAGAGAGCCGCTACAGCTGAGCTTTGCTCAGCTTCCACTTAAGGAGGCTTCTCAGTGGAGCTCTGCTTCTTCTCTAGCCCAAGATGTTGCTTCTTTTGTTTCACTCTGCTAAAGGGGAAACCCTTGCAGAAATGCAGCAATCTCTTCCAGCTCTGACACACCAAAAAAAAAAAAAAACAGGGAAGTTTTTACTTTTTCTGCTCTGCCTTGCTCAGTCCCTTAAGGGATGTCACAGCAAGGTAGGTTATTTTGTTCAGCTCCGCCTTGCTTAGCCCCCCCTAAGGGACATCCTAGCAAGGTTCTTCTTCTCTATGCTGGCGAATGAAGATCTATCTTCACACCCAAGACTCTTGAGAAAGAGTTATTTGGAAAGAAGTAGTCCAGGAGTGGCTGCCTCTACCAGGGTGGGAAAGAACAGGTTAGTTTTTTCTGCTTAGGGATTGGTTAGTTTCATTGGTCAGGGGCAGAGATGGCTCTGATTTCAGAGTCAAACTGTTTCTTTCACTGGCCTTTCTTAGCGTTTTGGCTCTAATTCTAAGGCCAGGGCATATTTCTTTCACTAGCTCTGATTCTAGGGACAAAGTATGTTTCTTGGACATGTTTCTTTGGTTCTGGGTTTGGGGATAAAGTGTTTCTTTCACTGGTTCTGGGTTCCAGGGTCAGGGCGGGTTTCTTTAGCTTCCCCTTTTCCCTGCAATACCAGTGTGTAGTCCTTTCAGAGATAGTCCCTTGGGAATGTGCCCAGAGTGATTTTATGAACTCTTGGTGAGTAGACATTACCTTCCTCTCCCTTCCAACTTCATTTACCTCCTCCCAGCTGGGTTTGTTGGTTGGTTGGTTGGTTGGTTTTGTTTTTGTTGTTTTATAGCCTTTGGCCATAGAAAAGAAAAGACCATCTTAGCTGGGTGTAGTGGTGCCTGCCTGTAATTTCAGTACTTAGGGAGCTGAGGTAAGATGAGAGGGGGTGGTGGCAAGTTCCAGGACATCCTGGGCTACACAGGGGAAAAACAAAAAGGCCAGATGTGGTAGAATATGCTGTAATCCCAATACTTGGAAATGGAGGCAAG
The DNA here is from genome assembly GCF_903995425.1 of Onychomys torridus. NCBI lineage: Eukaryota > Metazoa > Chordata > Mammalia > Rodentia > Cricetidae > Onychomys > Onychomys torridus. The sequence continues at coordinate 110,768,765 of NC_050445.1, forward strand.
AGCATCAGGAGTTTAAGGCCAACCTCAGCAACAAAGCAAATTGCGAGGCCACTCTGGGGTATAGAAGACCCTGTGTCTAACAAGAAAAAGTCATCTTTCTGTCAGATACATTCGAAAGGTCTCAGCTTTAGTCCCTTTGACCTTCAGAGGACCTACGTTTCCAGTGGGAGTGAGTGTTGGGAAGCAGCTGTTGTCCCCTTGAAGTGTGACCAGTTAAAGCATTCATGTTCTTCCAGAATTCCTAGACTGTCTTGGCCATGTCTGGGTTCCTTTACCTCAGTGGTTTTCAACCTTCCTAATAGCTGTATTAACTCTTTAATACAGTTCCTCATGTTATGGTGACCCCAGCCATAAAATTATTTCATTGCTACTTAACTGTAATTTTACTACTGTTATGAATCTAAATATCTGAAAAGACCCCAAAAGGGGTCACCACCCACAAGTTGAGAACCATTGCTTTACCTGGACCAATTTTATTTATTTCTGTATCTTTAGTGTCTAGTTCTGCCTACCTGTAGCTGCCTCCCAGGTCCCCCACCCCCCCCCCCAGCTAAGTGAAAGCCTTGAGATTTTTGTTGGGATTGTATTGTCTACTTGGGTGGGCCATAACAAAATACCATAGATCAGACAGCTTATACATGTGACATTTTATTTTGTTATCACAGTTGTGGAGTCTGGAACCCGAGATGCTGACAGACTGGGTTTGGGATAGAGGACTCTCCTGTTATGCTGTCTTGCTGTATCCACACAGGGCTGCTTTGCTTAGAGAGCAAATGTGATCAGCCCTCTGGGGTGTCTCAGTAACAGCATACAGACATAGTCAGCTCTGGAGCTTGAGCTCAGTTGTCATTCATGAGAGCCTGGGATCCATCTTCAGTACAACATAAACCCAGCATGGTAATAAATGCCTTGTAATCCCAGCACTGTAGAGGCAGGAGGATTTAGGAGGTCAAGATCCTCAACATAGAAAGTTCAGGGCCAGCTTGGGATACATATAAGACCCTGTCTGGAAAGGAAAATTGGAAGTCCTGTGAGATCCCATGCCATGGGTAACCTTGTCTAATCTGAATAGGCATAGGCACACTGGAGCTAAGGCTTCAACAGACAACTTTGGGTTGACACCCATTCTGTCCAAGGCTGTCATTCATACCCTACTTTTTGTGTACGTGTTAGTACTGATGGAAGTATAAATTTGTTGCTTTTAATAGTCAAAAAGTCAAAACAATACAAATGTTCACCAGCTGGTAAGTGTCCAAACAAAAGGTGGTTCATCTACTACAGATGTCATTCAGCCACACGAGCAGTGGAATAGACCCTGGCTGTAACACAGAGGCTAAAAGGAAGCTAGTCTCAAATTAAGACCCCCGTATCTTAGAAGTCCGATAAAAGAAAACTTTCTAAATCAGGGTATGCTGTGCACACTTGTCATCCTTGTAGAAGCAGGAAGATTGCCCATAAATCCAGGGCCAGGCTGAGCTCCAGAATAAGACCCAGTGTAGAACAAGAGAAATGAGGCAGGTCTGGGATGAAATGTGGCTCGTTGGCAAGTGCCTGAGTAGTGTATGTGAAGCCCTGGCTTCCACTCCTGCATCTGGTTGGTTGCTGGGGGAGACTAGCTGCTAATAGCAAGCACAGGGTTTCTTTGGGGTGATGAGTCTTCGGAACTGATGTGGTGGTGGTGGTCCAGTTTTGTAAGTACACTAAGACCACTGTGTACACACTTGGTATATTGGACCCTAGTAGAGCTTCTACTGTGTGCAGTATGTGTTCACAGACATTTTATATTTTGGTAGCCGTTGTGAATAAAATTTAAAAAAAAATACTGTTTAGGAGACTTTCCTTCTCAGGTACAGTGCTGAAGGGTAGCCCCAATGCTTGGTGTGTGGGCACTCAGTCACTCTCACAGGTGCTAGTCCAGGAAGTGTCGGAGGCCTATCTAAACTGCTCATGCAGCCTGAGGGTGATGGTGTCACCCTCAGGCTGCCCCTCAGGCTGCAACATGGGAAACAAACCTTAGGAAGAAAAGCTGGACAGCAATCCAGAAAATTCAGTGGGACATTGTGGCATGTGAAGGGAGCATCTTGGGACCATGGAGCAGTGAGCTGGACCCTAGCTAACAGTTAAGAACTGGCAGTTGCTGGGCAGCGGCGGCATACGCCTTTAATCCCAGCTCTCGGGAGGCAGAGGCAGGAGGATCTCTGTGAGTTCGAGGCAATCTTGATCTACAGAGTGAGATCCAGGACAGGTACCAAAGCTACACAGAGACACCCTGTCTTGGAAAACCAAAAAACAAAAAACCACCAAAGAGCTGGCAGTGCTGTGAAGTCAGGAGAAAGCACCTTCGAGTGTGGAGTGTGCTCCTGTCCCTAGGCCAAACTGAAAACTGGAGTGTCCTGTGTCCCAAGTCATCAACCTCTCTCTCTCTCCCCCTGACCAGGAAACAGAAGTGGAGCTGTACAATGAATTCCCTGAACCCATCAAACTGGACAAGAATGACCGGGCCAAGGCCTCTGCAGAGAGCTGCAGTTGTTGAAGGGGCAGTGAGCACAGAGCACAGAGTCCTTCACAGACCAAGAACACACATAGGCCTTCAATACGCGTCCCTCCTCCTCTAAACAGAACAGAACGTGATCTCTCACATCCAGCTGCCAAAAGAAACTCCACCAGACACACTTATCCACCACACACGAACACACACACACACACACACACACACACACACACACACACACACACACAGCAAGCAAACTCTAGCCTGTGCCTGACAGGCTCTTGGGGCAGTTGCCCACTATAAGCCCTGTGTATGGCATTTGGCAGAGACCCTGGGTGCTCTGGGGTGCAGTGGGCATGGAAAGCTTACTCTTTTTGTCCACTGGAGTGAGAGAACTGTTCACAGTTCATCTGTGTCTAATTATCTGATTTTTTTTTAAAACGGTCTTGTGGTCTTTTACCTACCTACCCCTCCTTGAAGGTCCTGTGGGAAGGCTGGTGCCCCACGCTCCATTCTGAACAGGCTGTTTTGTATGTATCTGTTAATGCTTGTTACTTTTAACTAATCAGATCTTTTTACAGTATCCATTTATTATGTAATGCTTCTTAGAAAAGAATCTTATAGTACATGTTAATATATGCAACCAATTAAAATGTATAAATTAGTGTAAGGAATTCCTGGATTGTGTGTTTAAGTCCTCTAACGCAGGCGTGCAAGGTGGAGGGTTGAACCCTGTCTGGATTACAAGAGTGTTAGAGACTCAAATTTGGAAGTCCAGCTAGCGGCAGTATTCTGTACAGTAGACACAAGAATTATGTACGCCTTTTATCAAAGACTTAAGAGCCAAAAGCTTTTCATCTTTCCAGAGGGAAAACTGAACTAGACAATTCTCCTCTGTGTCTAAATTTTCCAAAAGGTTGATTTGCATAATACAGTAGTGTGTACAATGGATAAATTGCATTATTTCAGAAATTAAATTCTCATTTTCCCCTTTTCTGTTTTTTTTTTTGTTTGTTTGTTTTCTAATTCAACACTTTACTGTGCCCTTTAGATCAATATTCTACTCTAAGAGGAAAGGAGAACCCAGCAGACCTGTCCCAGTGACTCTACCTTTGTTCTAGAAGGCTCCTTTCAGGTTGTGGTACCTGTAGTTAGCAGACCCCTCCTCCTATCCCCCCACCAGCACTAACCCACCCTGTCTCTTGGGTTGAGCCCTGGCAGTTCTGTCCCGTCCCGAGGTCCTGCCCTGCATCATGGCTTGCTTCCCGGAGCACTTCCCCTCCAGAAGTCTACATCCTAGGGTGTAGGCTGAGTTCTTCTGTAAAGAGACGAACATGATGCCAATAAAATTTAACAGGAACAAAGAACATCTGCCCTGTCTTTTTTCTTGCAGACTTTGGCTATGTGGGACATTTTGTATGTTCACCAGACCCTCATGGTGCTTAGAGGCAGAGGTGCCTTCATGCCTGACCCTGTTGGGGAAGGGGGGACATGGAATGGAAACTGTTCCCCGAAGAGCAGCAGCACTAAACTGCTGGTGACCTTAGGACATTTGTTGCTTTCAGATACAACTCTAACCTGACCAGGGTGTGTGTATGTGTGCCACAGTCAAGACAGACGGATGGACGGAATGACTGGGGCTAAATCACAGCTGTCACTTTTCACAGCTCTCCCTGAGGGGAGCAGGAACCTGTATCCCAGCACACATAAGCCACGTGCTAAGCCTGTTAAAGTCCATTTAAACAGTAGTGATTCTTAGGTGTCCGTTGAGGTTTTACTAACCTCTCCCCAGAATCTTCAGATTCCTGTTGCTTTCCTTCCTTCCTTCTCGTGCCCCTTGGCACAGACTTCATTGTTAAAAATGACATCTTTCTGGGCATTGTGACATACTTGCAGGCAGATGAAACAGAAGGCCAAGGCAGGAGGGTCTCGAGCCTAGACATTTGGGGTCGGCCCTGTATCAGACATCTAGCCAGACTTCAACTGATTTAAAAAATTGTTTCCCCAAGACAGACATGACAGAACACCAGGGAGGTTAGGGCAGGAGGAAGGGGAGTTCAGGGCTAGCCTGGGCTAAATAGTTTTGTGAAACCTGTCTCAAAAGATGTAAATATAAGGCTGGGGGAGGTGGTATAGGCTTTTAATCTCTGGAGGCAGAGAGGTGGGTGGTGGTCTATGAGTTCTCAGCCAGCCTGGTCTATGTGAGTTCCAGGACAGTTAGGGCTATAGAGAGCCTGTCTCAAAAAAAAAAAAAAAAAGGAAAATACAGTCCCCTACATACATCTAGCTTTCTACCTTCTTTTTAAAAACACTACTTCACTGAGCACATTCCTGAACTAGTAGTGATTAAGGGCCACCTTAGTCAAATTCTGGGGGCTTAGGACTTAGGAGGCTCCCACTTGCCTGGTGAGGCTCTGGATTGCACCCAGTACTACAGAAAAACCCAACACCACCAGCAACTGTAAGTGGTATTTCCTTGACCTGGTGTATGAGTATGGCCTCTGCCAGGCAGAATATGCTAGAAGAAAGCTGGAAGGTTACTGGGGAGTCTGTTCCTGCCCCTTCCTATAGAGGGGCTTATTTTCCTTCACGCTGCCTCTGCACCTTCACTCTAGCAGAAGTGCCTTAGTTTACAAGATTCAGAACATTCTTGTTGCTAGGCAAGCACATGTTCTACCACTGACTGAGCTCCACACTACCACAGGAGTTTGTTCACTTCCTAGGGTTTAGTTATGGTCCACTGTTTCTCCCTCAGAAAGGTTTGGAAACAACATAGCACATCCCATGGTAGAAAAGCTGGAAGTGTGTGTGAAGCCTCTCAGCATCACTAGAGTATATAGGTAGAGCTGGCGTGATAATGCTGAGAGACTCTAGCTTAGATCGTGAACAAGATGGGTATACTACCTTGCCACCATCAATAAAGCAGAGAAAAGGCATCCAGATTCAAAATGTCAGCATGTCTTCCACAGGTAGCACACTCATGTAGAAAACTTAGAGCTGACTAAGTCAGTAAGGAACAATCCCAAAAGGGAACCAAGAAAAATAAAAATTTATAAAAATCATCAGAATCCGGGCGGTGGTGGTGCACGCCTTTAATCTCAGCACTCGGGAAGCAGAACCAGGCAGATCTCTGAGTTTGAGACCAGCCTGGTCTACAGAGTGAGTTCCAGGACAGGACAGGCACCAAAAGCACACAGAGAAACCCTGTCTCAGGAAAAAAAAAAAAAAAAAAACAAAGGTTTTCTGTTTGGAGACAGGGTCTCTCTCGTATCCCAGACTGGCCTCAGACTCACTGTAACTAAGGATGCCTGTGAACACCTCCTTATGCTGGGTTACAGGTGAAGCCACCATGCTTGGTCCAGGCAGTGTTGGAATAGAACCAGGGGTTTCATTAACACCTTGTGGACACTACCAACTGAACTACACATCTCGGCACCAAACACCAAAGTATTTAAAAGTAACAAGAAGGTAAAAGATTGGCTCATTAGAAACGAGATGTGGCTGGAGCTAAGTCTGGTGAGTCATGACTATCACAGCCTCTGGGAAGCTGAGGCTTGAAGACTCACCAGTTCAAAGCCAGTCAGGGCTAGCGTGAGACACTCAAAAACTTTAATCCCAGCCCTGGAAGGCAAAGGCAGGCAGATCTCTGTGAGTTGGAGGCCAGCCTGGTCTACAGAGAGAGTTCCAGGAGGGCTCCAAAGCTACACAGAGAAATCCTGTCTCAAACAAAACAAAACAAAACTTTGAAATTTTCAGAAATAAAAATAGCTGGGCAGGAAAACTCAACACTTGTAAATCCAAAACCTGGGAAATGGAAGCAGAAAGGTTAGAAATCTTGGTCCAAAAAGTTTCTCTAACACCAGGTCTTACCTTCAGTGTGGTTGCTGTGGAGAGGACCCTGTTGCATCAGCTGTAGATTGGGGTCACTGGAGGGGCTGGCATTCCTGCACTCTGGCATCCCTACATTGTAGAGCAACCATTCCCAGGAAAGTCCCACATCCATGCCTGGCCCAGAGTGGTAAGCCCAGGATCTGTTTTCAGGCATTTCAGGGCTGTCGGAGTGGATAGACTCACTTTGAGGTCCCTCCCAGGCAGCTTCTAGAGAGGCAGAAATAAGAAATTTAACTGTCATTGGATCTTTTCTAGTTTTTTCTTATTCAGACCTGCCTCTTGGCTACAGGTGAGTGTTGCAGTATTGAATGGAGGACTTCAGGCAAGAGTGTGGTGCTCTATCATGGCAACATTTTTCTTAGTAAAAAGAAAGTTGTTAGAAACAGTGTAAACATCTCATATGGACCTAAGCCTAATGTGCAGTAAGTGTGATGCCCTTAAGCCAGCGGCTTTCAACCTGTGGGTCATGACCACCAGGAAACACATCCCCAATGGTCTTAGGACCCTCCAACCATAAATTTATTTTCATTGCTACTTCATAACTAATTTTGCTACTGAGCGGTGTCATGGTTCCTAAGACCATCTGAAATAAGTATTTTCCAATGGTTGCGACCCACAGGTTGAGAACTACTGCCTTAAACTGTTAAAGAGACATGCTGACATCCTATTTCTTGGCTATACGTTCCTGCTGGGTGTTCAGGACAATTGGTGGGCCACAGTCAATCATATTTTTTGTTCGTTTCACTGTCAAGACCATTGGGGATCTGCTCCCCAGGGGTCACAGGCTTGAGAGGAACCTCTGGCTCCTCTAGGCTCCTTGTACTAGTTTTTCCATCTATGTGAGAACAAGTCAAGGGCTTTGCTTGGAAGCATGGAACACATTTTTCCTCTGTATTAACCCTCCTTTTTGTAGACTGGACACTGGGTAGAGCTCACCATGTGGGGTGTCCATAGTCCTGAACAAAGGAATAGGAGACTCTCCACAGTTAACATTTGAGAGACACCCTACAATCCCAAAACCTAATTGACTTTGGAGGGCAAGGTGGAAAGATTCTGCCTTTTCGTCACTCTGACCACGGTAGTATAGCCTCTGCATGGGGTTACTGAATGCCCAGAAGGATCTGTCTGGTACTATAGCGACTGTGTGATATTTAGATAAAGCTTGTGCAAAACCAAGCACTTCAGCCCTGATTAAATATAATTCTTGTTCTTTTAAGCCAGTTCTTGTAATGATTATGGAGAATAGACTGTAGTTGGAGAGCTTCTCTCCAGGTGCCACTAAGCCCCTGCGGTCCCACAACCCACGTATAAAATAATCATACGGACACTTATATTATTTAAACTGCTTGGCCATTAGCTCAGGCCTATCATTGTCCAGCTCAGGCCTATCATTGTCCAGCTCTTACTCTTATATTTAGCCCATTTCTATTAATCTATACTTTGCCACGTGGCTTACCAGTACCTTACATCTTGTCATGGGAGCTGCTGGCAGTGTCTCTCCCCCAGCCTTCCATTTCCCAGAATTCTCTTCTCTCTTGTCCCACCTATACTTCCTGCCTGGCCACTGGCCAAACAGCATTTTATTTATACAGAGCGATATCCACAGCAATAGACCAGTAACTCCGTCAATTTAAGCTGAGGTAAGACATCAGTGTATTGAACTCTGACCTACGAGGCAGTGGTGGTGCACACCTTTAATGCCACTGCTAGGGAGGCAGAGGCAGGCAGATCTCTGTGAATTCGAGGCCAGCCTGGGCTACAGAATAATTTCCAGGACAGCCAGGGCTGTTCCTGTCTCAGAAACACAAAACCAACCAAACGAACTCTGACATACATGCCTTATATATATGACTTGCTCAGGTCCTTGTCACTTTTCCAAAAATGAAACACATGTAGCCATCTTATGGAATACCAACACCACCAAACAAAAGAAAGTTGAACCCAAACTAAACACACAATAAATTATCATTACCTGTGTGATTACATGTGTACATGCTGTTAAACTAAGGGACTTGGTAAGTTCCCAGGTAAACCTTATAAAGAACACAGGACAGTCTTCATACAGTACATGGAGTGATCTACTGTAACTGCTTTTGGTTTTGAATGAACATGTAGCAGAGACAAGAGCTGTATTACTCATGGACACAGGCCTTTACTCTGGTTATTTGCTGTCCTTTCTTCCTGTCACAAAGTTGGGGACAGACTGACTTAGGAAAAGGAGCCTTGGAAGACATTTTGAGACAAAACATGGTTGGGTCTGAAGTGGGATGGCCAAATCAGTGAGTTCAAACAGCACATAACAACTTGCTGTATCTACAAAAAGCATTCATTCCTCTCTAAAACTGAGTCCAGGGACAACTGGCTGGGCCCAAAGCACCTCCCTCCTTGTTTTATGCAGATGAGTCTTACCTATTGGGTCATGCATTTAAACTTTTCCAGATCATGAGCATCCATGATCAAGAAGGATCCAACAGCCCCAAGGTTCTGCTTTATCAATGTCTAACCTGCAGCTCTGGCTAGACTTGGGGTGACCAAGTGAATGGAGTCTGTAATCTCTGCTGTCTAGACTCTGCTAAGAAGGCCCTGTGGCTATTTGTGGGTCTCAATTACTGCAAGGGTGACATCCCATGGATACTGGGGCCATGCCTCCTGACAAGGAAGGAGAGACAGGGTTGTATGAGTTCCTGAGGATCTACCTATGCCTGGTGTTGGAGGAACAGCTGAATGCACCTTTCTTGGAACCAGATAGTTCTATCTGCAAGGGGATGGAGGACAGAGAAGTCTTGGGTCAGAGTTGCTTTCTTACTTCAGTGACTCCTCAGTCCACCGGGATGAGCATGTCCGGTGTCAGCAGTGAGCAGCTAGTGAGGTCCAGGCTGTCCCAGGAAGAGACCAGACTAAACTAGGATTTCTACACCATGGCTCAGTCCCCTACTGTCTGCCCATGTTCTCCTTTAATTGACCCCACAAACCCTGAGAGGAACCAGAAGGTTCACGTTTGCCTGTGATGAGTGCTGCTCTGCCCCAGCCTCACTTCATCTAGTGACCAGTCAGAGTTGGAGACGCAGCTTCAGAAAGGAGGAAGGTTAGACTCCCATTCCTTAGCCTGTTGGTGTACTAGGAGAAGCCCAGAAGCCTGTACTATCTGCTTCTTCTGAGATCCACCCACCTACCAATGCAGGGTCATTCGCAGAAATCCCAAAGAAACAAACATAGCCTCCTAATTCCAAGAGGGAAGAACCAGGGCACAGTTAGTCAGACAGAGCTCAGTGTCAGTGTCTGGACCCACTCAATCTGGGCTCCAGAGGGCCCAAGCAGCACTTTTCCGGCTCCGCCTTCTGCAGCACACAGCTCCTCCTCTCAGGCTCTGTCCAGCTCCACTCTGTATCTGCTGCTGTTCTTGGTGGCCATCCCCGTGCTGGCATGTCCTGCAGCTCTTGCCACTAACCCAGTGTCCTGTGGGAGACTCTTAACACATCACCAAGTTTGGCTGCAGGCATGGGATACAGCCTTGTTCCCTGTGACCACAGCCTGTGTACTGACCCTGAAGAACTACTTTCCAGAAGATTAGCTTCCACCACACTGTTCTCTTATTAATCACCACCAACTCTTCAGCCCCAGCTGACCAGAAACCATGGGTCATCAACGGCCCTGAGAGTCTTCAAGGGATTCTCAAACTGCCTTCTGAACCTTCACAAGCCAATCCCTCTAGCCCATTACCACAGCTGAGAGTTCACAGGTTTGCCTGATATCATATTCCCATCTAGTCCTCATAACAATTGCTAGAAGACAGGTGACCTGTCTCTGAGACTAATGTCATTCAACTGAAACAGGTTACATGCAGCTCACAGGTCCTTTCCGACTTGGCCTGCAAGGTTTCAGACACATGCTGGACCTGCCAATTTGCCAACTAGTCTGCCCATTTGTCAACAGTGGCTGTTCAAATCCACCTTTCCTCTTGGATCTCACCTCACAACCATCAGGACAAGCGTTCAAGGCTGCCAACAAGTAGCACCTGTGACACTGTCCTCACAGAGAGGGAGGATCCTCAATAGCCTAAACCTGCCACAGTGACCATGCCATAGCCAGGCAGGGGGAAGGAATTGTCTCAAGTGGAACTAGATGCTACCCCACCCCCACTTAACCATGGGAAGTCAGACTTAGGAGAATCAGCCCAGGTACTCAGAACATGCCATTCTGCCTTCAGAGGCCCCAAGTTTAACCTCTTGTTCTCCAGACCCTAGGGCAGCAAGGGTTTTCGGCTACACCTAGCGAAACTTTGTTGCTTCTGGAGGCTCTCCTGAAAGTCCTTCTTATTGACCACTGGGGAGAAATTGTGAAGTACTTAAGGAACACAGAACTAGCCTCCAAAGCTTCCCCAGTAAGAAACCAGTCTGGTCACTGAGCCTATGCAGAGTGTTCCACTGATGAGAACTGTGCTGTGTGTTTCCCTTCAGAAATGGAGTTAAATTCCAGGCTCTGTGTCTTCCTACGTGCATCCTTACCTACTCACTGGGATCTCTGGATCATGGGCCTAATAATGAAACACTGATCTTTTTCTGCACAACGATTAACTGAATCCCCATCAGCTTTGCTGATGACTACCCATCTGTAAGACAAAAGATATCACTGGGCAGTGGTGGCACACGCCTTAAATCCCAGCACTCGGGAGGCAGAGGCAGGTGGATCTCTGTGAGTTCAAGGCAGCCTGGGCTACCAAGTGAGTTCCAGGAAAAGGCACAAAGAAAGCTACACAGAGAAACCCTGTCTCGAAAAAACAAAACAAACAAACAAAAAAAGATATCTCAAAACCTTTCAGGTCCTTGTCTCCCTCTGCAGAGCATCCTCTGAGGTTTCTAAAGCATGGGCATGGGTACCTGTATCCTCTTTCTCTTTTGCGTCCATGAAAGAGCAAGCCTGTTCAGAATATTTGCTGCCTATGATATGACCTTTTGTATGCCCTGTGGCCTTAATGAGTATCCCCCCCCTTTTTTGTTTTGTTTTTCAAGACAGGGTTTCTCTGTAGCTTTGGAGCCTGTCCTGGAACTTGATCTGAAGCCCAGGCTGGCCTCGAACTCACAGAGATCTGCCCAGCTCTGTCTCCCGAGTGCTGGGATTATAGGTGTGCACCACCACCGCCCGGCAAATCCCTAGTCTTGTAAGACCCAACACTCAAGGAAAACTCTGGAGTATATTGTGGGCAAGCGTGATAGGTACCCAGAGGAAATAGCTCACCACGGGTTCCTGTGTCTAGAGAATGGGTGACAGACGCCCCTTTTCCTCAGTGTGTTTATGCCACAGTGACTGGAAAGTAAAGATGAAAGCAGGGGTGCCCAGAGTGTGAAGAAGTGAAGCAAAGGCAGGCAGCAAGGAGGAAAGACAGACAATGAGGCCTGGAGAGGTGGACAGACAGACAGGCATCAAGAGCTAGCAGAGCCTTACCTCCAACCTCCTTCCCAAGTGAGCTGATCCCTTTCTTCCACCAGTACCAGTGTCTGGACACTGTCATGTGAACCCCACCCCACCCCGGGATGACTGTTCCAAGTGCTGGGGACAGAAACTGGGCATCCATGCATGTGTAGGAAATCCTTCTCCCACTGGGGCCCACAGCCAGCATCTGCTGCAAGGCCAGGGGTCTGGGTGAGAGGAACGGACGTGTGTGGTGGGGGCATCTGTCATCCACTCACAGCTAGCTAAGGCTGACTCAGTTCCTGACACCATAGCCTGTCTCAGAGTTCACATACGGATCATTCATACCTCTTTTGAGAGTTACAGGCAAGCCTCCAGTAGCCATGTAGACCCCAGACAGACAGCCCTTCATTCAGCCCTGCCAGCACCCACGGGTGATTCCCTACAGAGATGGAACTTTCCCTACTAGCTCACTCAGCAGCCTCTGAATTCCAGGCATACCCTCTCTGGAACTCAGAGCAACGCTGGTCTCTACATATGAAGACAACTCCAGCTTTTTTTTTTAGCTGAGGATCGAACCCAGGGCCTTGTGCTTGCTAGGCAAGCGCTCTACCACTGAGCTAAATCCCCAACCCACAACTCCAGCTTTTGCCTGCATACTAGGCCTAAGAAGCAGCTGAGCAAGTACAGCCATGGCCAGCCTTACCCCTAGGTGCCTTCACAGCTCCCTGGAGGGCCCAAGAGCCAGGCACAGGAGAGGTAGCTATCTGGCAGAGTGGTGAGCTTCCCCATTGAGCCTCCCCAAGGTGTACTGAGTGGGAGATGTGCCCTCTCTGACCCTTCCTCCTTGGGAAAACTATCCATTCCACGGTGTCCATTTCTTGAGGTCCAGTTTGCCCAGCCTCTTGGCTCTGGAATGGCAGCCTAAGCGTCTACCCGGTTCTCCAAGGAGCACTGTCCTTCCAGCCGTAAAAGGTCAGATTACCCCACTCTCCCTACTCCTGATGGAGGGGGGGTGTTCACTGGAGTTTCACTATGCTAGCTGTGGTCGGTATGTCCCTTTGCTCAGGGGCCCTTGCAGTACCAAATGGGTCACAGCCAACTCTGAGTCCTTCTCCAAGATTTTCAGTCAAGTATACATCTTATAGAGCAGAGCCTTCTCAAATCCTGTTAAACCCCCAAGAAATATAACCCAGCTGTCTAGAAAGTTGCTGGGTTCCTTCCGGCATAAACAAAACATTGAACTGGGAAACACAGATGATACCTGAGAAAAGAAAAGTAGTAACTTTATACGCTCAGAATGGGAGAAGCTGGAAGCCTGTCTGTTACATTGACACTGGCTTAGGTATTTTATAGGACCCTGGGTTCTCCCATTTCCCCTGTCCATTCAGTGTAGACACCCTCTGACGTGGGAACAGCACACCTGCCTTAGCTCCATGCTTCTGCCAGAAGGAGCTAGGCTACAGCCTATGGTCCCCTCAGCAACCACAGCACCATCTTCAGTTTTGCTATTATCTGAGGGGTTTGTTTGAACAGGGCCTTAGCCTCCTCCTGTTAGGATGGCAGGCATGTCCGACCAGGCTAGGCAAAGACCAGTGATTTTTAAGAAATGAGTATGACTGCATTTGTTGCTCTTCCTGAGGCTCAGGGTTTAATTTCCAGTACCCACCTGGCTGCTCACAACTGCCATAACTCCAGCTCCAGGCAATCTGGCACCCTCTTCTGGCATGCCCTACCCCCCAGTAAGATTTAGGGGAAAACAGGTTAAACACACACACACACACACACACACACACACACACACACACACCACGCATGCACGCACTCACTCAAGCAGGCCACAGCTGGGGTCCACACTCGGCTTCCCACAGCGGCAGGGCCTCTGTCCCTCCAGCTCTGACCCTCAGGAGTCTGAGTGGCCCTGAAAGGGATTTGACCAGTGTTCTGTGTTTTCTTTTGTTGTCTTGGTTTTTATTGGTGTGTTTTCTTATTTTCTGGGACAAAATTTATCAGAAAAAAAAAAAAAAAATCCAAACTAAGGTCGTGAGTACATGGAGGAGAGACCTTAGGGGTATACTGGATGTGGCTGTTTGTGTGTCCCAGGCAAGTATGGGAACCACTGGTCCCACTGTCCCTGAACACCACAGGGACCAGAGGTCTGGATTTGAGATAATGAGCCAGAGATGCTGACTGCACAGGCCGGGAAGACCCAGGAACGGGCCAACATCTTGTGGTCATTGGAGAAGCCAGCGCTGCCAGGTGGTCTTGGTGGCTGGGACCCCAGAGGTCGGCTTGCAGCCTGGTCAGCCTCAGCATGAAGGCGCTGTAACCCTTTGGACCTTGTGCTGGGTACAGGGCATCTCACACCCTCAGCCTCCCTGACAGACTTAAGCATGGCGTAGTCTGGGGTAGGGCGTAAGCAGGTCTAGGCAACAATGTTCTTTCAGTTTTCCAGAATAAGAGTAAGGAGGAGGCACCTTAACCCCAAGTGGGAGGGAAGCAGTCCCCAAAGCAATGGCCTCAGGTTACAAGGAGTATGCATGCCCCAAGGGGAAACCTCTGGGCCCCTGGATCAAACGGAGGAGGGCGGGGCTGCGAAGAACAAGGCTAACAAGGCCGCCCCGCAGCAAACATTCCAACCCCCCGCGCCCCTCCCTGGTTCTTCTGGCCACTTCTCTGGAGAAGGGTCTGAGTAGATGGTGGCTTTGTGAGTGGCTGCCACACAGGGCCTGCAATGGGGGCCGCCTCCGTGACTGGGGGGGGGGGGGCGTGGGTATCCATGGAGATGCGTTGAGGAGGGGGATGGGCCTCCCAACGCTTTCCCAACGGCCAACTGCTGAGCTGCACGGCAGTCGGGCCTGGGTGCTGCGGCCTCCTGCAGCGGGGCCTGAGGGGCCTGAGAACCGGAGGGAGGCGGCTGCCTCTTCCTAAGAGCTGGGCCCTCTGCAGCCCAGGACAATCTCAGAAACAAGCCGTTCCTTCGTCCTTGCTGGCCTGGGCTGGGCAACAGCCTTGTGGGTCGCCGGACGCACGGCTGGCGGCACCTAGGGCACCCAGCACCAAGGCCGAAGACCCTTCCTAGCTCACTTAAGCGAATGAACATTTGTGAGCATGAGCCCCAGCTACAGAGGACTTGGTTACACAGACTGGCCGATAGGGCCAAAAGAGACTAGCTAGCCCAGAAACGCACAGAACTCAAGTGCCCTGAAGGAAAGACATGCAGAAGTCACAGGAATGGGGCCGGGCAACCCTACTTCAGATGGGGTGTTTGGAGAGGGCCTTTCTGTGGAGGGGCAGGGCATGGGGAAGTGTCTGGGGACATCAGCACAAAGCAGAAAACACGGAAGGGGCCCCCATGTGGAAATGGGTGTTCAGGGAAGACCAGGCCCTGACACCTCACTCCAGAGACATTGGATTTCATCCCCACTGGGGCAGGGCCCATTATGGAAGCTTAAAAAAAAAATTGGCAACAGCAGACCCACTTGGATAGGGCAAGGCCAGCAGAAACTCCTCAATGCCTGCCTCTGTGGACCAAGGCACTTCCAGGAGTCTGATTTTTTTCCCTACCTCCCCCCCACAAGAGGGGTGGAGGCGGGAGGGGAGGGGTTGTCTCTTGAGACAGGGTTTCTCTACATAGCCCTGGCTGTCCTGGAACTCACTATGGTAGACCAGGGTGGCCTCGAACTCGGAGATCCTCCTGCTTCTGCCTCCTTTAGTGCTGAGACGAAAGGCGTGTGCCATGGCGCCCAGCTCTCAGAAGTCTGATTCTTGAGGTTTTGTCATTCAGGCCGACAAAGGTGCCCAAAGCCTTCAACTACGGTGCTGGTCCTGGCCCAGGCCACCCGGGCATGAAAGGAACCACCACTCAGAAGCCATAGTCACTGGCTTTCTGTGCTCCACTGACCCTCTGACTTTAGCTATAGCATGGGAATGAGGCCATTAGAAAGCAACCAAACCAAAAACCCCTTTTGATTTGAGGCTAGGGCTGGGGAGGCAGGACAGATTGGGGGGGGTGTACAGCATTAGTGAAAAGCATGTCCTTATACTGCCTAAATGTTTGGGAACTCACTATTGTACCATTTACCCGGACAAGAACTTCGGCTCCGGCTTCCAGATGAATAGCTAACACTCTTCAGAAACTACAAGCCATGTTCACAGTGACAACATGACCCAGAGACGGGAGAGCTCCCGCCCCTTGGCTGTATGTTAGGGGCTCCTCACTCTCTGGGTCAGTCTAAGATACTAGGTCACCCCACACTCTGCCAGTGCTATTGGTGGATGCTTTTACATCCTTTCCTGAACTTTAAAATAAAATTCGTCTAAGTCTAATTTGAAAACTTCTAAGGGAGAAAAATCAAGTCTACTGATTTTGGTGAACTTTTTCTTTTTTTGGTCACAGGATGGAGCCTAGACCCTCGAGACAACTAGGCAAGCGCTCACCGCTGAGCCGCTTCAACCCCCGTCAAGGAAAGAGAACATTTTTAGAGTAATATGTATGGGTTACAGAACTGAAAATGTCTTTTTCCAGGTCAGGGCCTGAAACTTCTTGGGGGTCAGGGGAACATAGAAGAATTCAAAATTTTTGTAAAAATGAACATTTCCCACCAAATATGCTTCATTCCTTATGCAGCACCCACTGAGAAAAGCACAGAAATGGCCCTTTTGCTTCTCATGGTGAACATGTCTCAGATACCTGCTGCGTTTTCAGTGGGCAGTTTTTACACAGGAGCTGACCTTACAGAGAGAAGACCCAGAGTCTAGAGTTATCAGAGAAATGACTTTGTTTCTTCTGTTATGTCAATAAGGATAGCTGGGGGCTGGGGGCCAGGACTTTCACAGTGCAGGCAGTACATAGGAGTTGGGGACAGGATGTTCCTCAACCAACACACACACACACACACACACACACACACACACACACACAAAGTCTCCCTAGACAGTTTCTGAACTGCTGCCAATGGCACCTAAGTAAAGCCCCCTTGGGACACCTAAGGGTTGTTTTTGAGCCAAAGACCCAGGAATTCGAGTGAAGCTCTCTGTACCCCCTGTCCAACCCTGTGGCTTCTCATTTCCCCATGAGGTGACCTGCCAAGTACCTCTGACCCCGGCTAACTGGACAGTGGCAAGGACAAGGGCAGGAGGAAACTGCTTGGAATATTTCTGGAATATTTCCTGTGCTGGACCTCAGCTTCTTCATGTAAGATGTAGGTTGGGACAAGGCACAGGCAAGCTAAGGGCACTGGCCACCTCCTAAGGGCCACCTCTCCATGGTATTTGTGTCCTAGGAGAACAAAGGCTGGAGCCTCTTTTGAGGCTGCCCAGCAGTGCGGGGGGGGGGGGGGGGGGGGGGGGGGGGGGGGGGGGCTTGGTGAGGTTTGCTCTGCTTTTTAATCTTTCATAATTAGAAGTCCCAGATAGAGTGGCATTTCTAGATTTCTATCACTCGGTGTTGTAAATACCAAGTCTCTGTGACAGCGGGGTGGATATTGCAGTCAAGAAAAGATAATTTAGCCAGAAAAGGCTTAAATGAAAAGGCGTTAGGATGGCCTGTTGAGGGACGGCAGGGGGGCAGGAGATAAAGTCGAAGAGGTCAGCAGGGGCCAGGATCCCATCCCGGAGCACTGGGATCTAGGCAGAAATGCAGTCAGACACAGCTGAGTGCCAAGTCAGTGACACTGCCCATGTCTGTGTCTGATGGCAGTGAAGAGGTAACTGAGGGCCCAGCAGCTGCTGAGCGGCTCCTGAGTTGGGGAACTCAGGATCCCCGAGAGCTGATGGGACAAGGAGCTCTCTGTATTAAAGGGAAGTTCTGTGTCCCTCACAGACACATACTTAGCTTTCTGTTAGACTCTGAGGTGACCTAGACCCCAGGAAACTCTCGAACCTGGGTCTCCAGTGGAGATGGTGACATGAAAGATTCAGAAATGCCCCAAATCTGTTCTTGGCTTTGAATCTCATCTCATTCATTCAACAAATATTTATTGAGGGCCTACTATGTGCCGGGCTGTGGAGCAGTGAGCTACAGAGTCCTGCTCTACTAATGACAGGACCCCAGAAAGTGGTGGACAAGCAAAGGGGCCACTTACATGGATCCAACAGTCAAGATTGCGATCTGTCACAGCGGACCTCTCCAGCGTGAGTCCGCTCTCCCAGGGCCTGCCCTGCTCTCCTAAGTTGAAGTGTTGCCTCCTTCCCTACTGATGTCATCAGTGGCCAGCAAGTGGGGAGCCTCACTGCCAGGGCTTGTTTCATTTTGATACCTAGGCCCTTCCATGGTGGCCTCTCATCCCGTCCCAGCTCCTTAAGGACCCATCACTTCTTCAGGGACAAAAACAAGGTGTGATTAGAGGGAGGTGAGGAGTCACTGGGGAATGCAAGCAGGGCTAACAGCCCCCACCAAGACTAAAACTGGCACTAAGTGAAGAGGGACCCTTGACCCCAAAGCAACAGGACGTCCCAAGGCTTTAGTGGGAAGGCTAGCGTGCCTCCAGCTCTGGCGCTGAGCACGGAACATCTAGGATGAGGCCTAGGAATGAGTCTTTATTAACACAGCCCTGATCAACCCTTTTTGAGCCAGAATACAGGAAACAGCAATTCCAAACTAAGGGTCATGCGGCAGGTGGCAGGGCCCAGGGCAGTTAGCAGGTACACAAGGCCGTCAGCAGGGACAGCAAGAGACAGAAGCAGGAGCTCCCAGAGAATAGAAAAGAGGAAGTGCAAGGACGCAGGGGTTGAGCAGAGCTGCTCACTAAGCTGGTCTTCCCAAGAGCCTGCAGAGGGTGGTAAGCTATGGCACTTCGCCAGCACAGTAGCAATACGGAGAAAGAGGCATCAAGACTGGCACGGATAAGTCCGTCAGCAAAGAAAGCTGCACAGCCTGGCGTGCTAAGGAAAAGCCCATAATGCACAAGTGCAGAAGACGGTTGCTATGTCAATAGCATCAAGGGTCGGAAGTCTGTGGTGTCGCCCTCAGGAGAGTCCTTTTCTTTCTTAATAAACTGCCTCCATTTCTACCACTGTTCATGTGTCCCTTGTTAAGTATCAAACACTGGACAAATGAGGTGCCCATTAACATATCAAAGTGGACACTGGCCAGCTCCCCCCCCCCCCCACTTCTCACCCCACCCACACCCTAAATATCTCCCTCCCAGGTGCTGGGCTTCTGGGCTCCTCTCCCCCCACCACCCAGTCATTTTGGCTACAGTGGCCTCTTGGTCTCTTGGCCCTGGCTTGCCTCTCTTGGTTGGTGGCTCCTCTCTTGCTCTCCCTCCCCATCTCTCCCCTCATGGTCCAGTTTAGTCTGCCAGCCACGGGCAGCCTGGACCCTTCCCTCTGCCTGCCTTCTCCCTTCTGTGTCTAGTACAAATCTTCTTCAGACTTAGTCATGGACTCTTTCTATTTTTCATTCATTTGGTACTGAGACCACGGGAGCGGTATAAATGGGCTCCCTTCCAGGAAACTCAGCCTCTCGGAACCAAGCTGCTGGTCTGACTCTAAGGTAGGAATGGATCACGTGTTTCTACTGGCTGCTGCCACCCACAAAATTTGATCCCAAACTCTAGAGGCCAATTCTTTAGCTGCTACTCCCTCTATCTGATCTAGCCATTTGTCTCTCCCTCTCTACTCTGAAAGCCCAGTTCACATGCCAAACAACAACAAAACCCCTGGAAATGTAAGCAGGGGCCCTCCAAACTCAGATCCGCACCAGAAACTGGACCGGGGTTCGCGGCGCACAAAGAAAACCAGAAGGGATGAAAAAGGAACCCGAGACCGGGCCTCGGCCGGGGATGGGGGGGGGTGTGTGGAGGGGTGATGGGGGGGGTTACGTGGTCCAAGACATCAAGCACAGCACAGGTAGCCCCATTTCCATCCTCTAATCTCTGTATGGCCCTGCACAGCTTCCGGAGGAAGGCAGGTGGGGGTGGAGCAGTGGCCCTGGTACAGCCATGGTCAATGTAGCCGGCTCCTCAGGCCCAGCACCCTAGAATGAGAACTCTAGGCTGCAAAGGTCTCCATGGTGAGGCCCTGCTGCTGGCTCACAGTCCTTTCCACAGGGGCCTCTTTAGGACATGTTTTCTCAGAACATCAAAGCCTTCTCCTAGGTTCCAGCCCACAACTGGAGTCTGCCCTCATCTGGAGCCCCACTCCAGCCCCTCTGCTGACCTCCAGATCTGGGGGGCCCCAGGCTCCTCTTCAACTGGTTAAGACACTTCACTCAGGCCTGGGTACTTCAGGTTCTACGGACCAAACTGGAGGGTGGAGACAAAGGGGTCCCAGCCCAATAACAATGCCTCCCTCTGGCTTCACAATGCTCATTTGCATCTTAAAGGCACCTTCCCCACTATCCTAGCGACCGAGACTTTTCCTTTGTGCTCCCACCCAGGCCTAAAGCCACTTGACATTCCTAAAGGGGGAGCACCCTTCCCTCACCCCATCTTGCTGGGGGTCACAGCCTCCAGTTCTGACCCAGGACTGAAAACGCCACAGACCCTCCTTCCATTTGCCAGGCTCTGTCAGGTACCTGTTAAGAGTAGAGAGGGCCTGTTAGAATCCAAAGCAGACTGCTGCTCAGACATCATACTTGCAGCAGCCTGCTCCCCCCCTCCCCAATACTGACAGGAACTCCACTGAGGGCACTGTCTGTGAATCTCTAGCTAACAGACTTCCAAGTGTCCAGATTTCTCACTTGGAAAAGTAGTGTGACTCCTGTGGTCACACATCCCGTCCCCTCCCCCTTCCCTGCTGATGGCTTCAGGCTGTGGAACCCCATGCTTCAGAAGCCGTGAGAGTGATCCAGACTCTGTCTGCAGAATTGAACTCTCCTCGGACACACAGCCATGGTGCTATTTGTCCCTGGCATTAATAACTCTTCTAATGAACTCCTTACCCCCACGATCCAGCTCAGTGTTCTCTTTGAACCCCATTATGGAAGACCTTTCAGCTTGTAGGGAACAGGTGCCCCCACCACTCACAAAGTTGTGGGATCTTAATCCTGCTCCTCCTTGCCTGAGTCTGTGTGTGTGTCATTCAGCCAGGCTGCACTCTGGTTCCTGTCATTTTCTGAAGCTACTTCTTTCTCTACATGATTATGAGACTGGTACTCAAGCTGTTAGGATGAAGGCCTGGGCCTTAGCAGCCCAGGAATTCCTGCCACCCACCACCCTCAACAGGTCTACCAGACGGGCAGTAGAGAACAGAGATTTAATGGCCACACAGGGAAGAGACGGAGATCCAGCAACACCCTCAACACTATCCTGGCTAGCTAGCATCTTCTCCAGCACAGAAGTCGGACAAGTTGTCAGAATCCTGTGAAATCTCTTCCAGAAAACAAGCTCCCCCTCTGCCCTCAGCCTTTTCCTTTCCCTAACAGGAGATTCCTGGGAACATTCCAATGTATTGTAAAGTGTTGAGATCATGTCTATCTACAAAACAGTGGTTCTCAACATGGGGGTCACAACCCCTGTAGGATTGAATGATTCTTTTTCAGGGGTCGCCTACGGCTATCAGAAAACACAGATGTTTACATTACAAAATTACAGTTATGAAGTAACAACGAAAAAAATTATGGTTGGGGATCCCCACAACATGAGGAACTGTATTAAAGGGTTGCAGCGTCAGGAAGGGTGAGTGACCAGTGCTGTAGAGCATCTCCCTTCCTGCCATGATGATGGTACTATGAGGGTTCAGATGAGGAGCTAACGGGGTGTGTCACCTTCAGCAGCCCCGCTCACAGCTGCTGTGAAGGAATGCCAAGGCATCTCCAAGAGCCTGTGTATCCGCAGACCTCTGACAGACTCAGGTGCCCTGATCCGAGAGAATGGCAGGCACACTAATTATCCCTGAAGGAAGTTTACAGACCCCAGACTGCCAGACTCCAGAACGTGAGAGCTATAAGTGTGCCGAGCTCCACCCAATTAGACAGGTCATCCCTGCCAACCCTCCTTACAGCTTTGGAGTCAGACATTCCTTTTCCAGTGCAAGCTGCCCCCCAGGTGCTGGGCCTGCTCCTTTGTGCTCCCCTTTTTCAGAAACCACTAAGAAGGGTTTTACTACCCTAAATGGCAATCTGCCTTAGTGTCTCCTGTGAGTCCGGTCCCCAAAACCATTCAGTTACAAGAATGCCAAAGAGAAGGCTCCCTCACTTCAGATGCCATGTGACTAGGTGTGGGGAGTACCGAGACACAGCTCTGCTCTGAAGAGCTTCCATTAGGCAAAATATCAAGTCCTGGGATTGCTATTGAGCCTGCCAACCTGAGTTTGATCCCTAGGACACACATGGTGGAAAGAACTGGCTCTCACCCACTGTCCTGTGACCTCCACACATATATGGTGATATGTAAGCCCTCCTTCCCCACCCCACTAAATATAATTTTTTAAAAAATTAAATAGCAAGTCCCTGTCTAGAAAAAAATACAAACACAAAAGCAACAAAAAAGCACAAGCCAGAGGCCAGCCCCTGAGAAAAGACAGAAGCAGCGCCTGGTGATGGGGAGTGCTAGGCAGAGATAATACTGGGAGGCAGCATGGTCGCCCAAAGACTGAGGTGTAGAAGTCTTGAGGCAAGAGCCCTCAGGAAGGCAAAGGCTAGAGGCTGAGGCTGAAGCTAGGGTGGAGCCTGGACCCGGCTGCTGCAGAGCTTGCCTGGCCTGATGAACAGCCACTGGAGCAGTATATTAGCAGATGTTGGCACCATGCCCCTCGCAGACGCCCCTCGCAGGCGTGGGGTGAGGGTGGAGGTTTGGACAGAGGCAGGGCAGGTTACTTTGTCAGCAGCATCAGGAATACACAGCCCAACACAGCTACCAGCAACCTAAGGGCTCCCTTTGCCTTTAGACCTCACTTAGGTGAAGCAAGGTCCTTGCCTGCCTCTCAGAAAACATTTCAGAATGAGACAGAGTGGGACGGTGGCAGTGAGTTTCAATATTCGGCAGAGTAAAAGTGAGGCAGCAGAGAGATGGGGCATGAAAAGAGTGGAACCCCTCACCCCGGAATCTGGCTGAAGCCTCTCACCAGCAGAGAAGTAAGAATTCCAACATAGGTGCCTGATTACGGCTGTTCCCTTTCCGGGGAGGGAACAAGCCTGCAGTTTTCTAGGTCTCTCACTGGAAACCTCACTTACAGGGGAACACACACTGCACCCCTTCTGCAGGCCTACTGGCTCCTGGTTTTAGTGAGTCAGGTAATTCCACCCAAGGCACCTCTGGAGCCACCCTGTAATCTCACTAAAAAGATGGCCCAGTGGGTAAAATGCTTCTTGATGTGAAAAATATGAGGCTCTAAGTTCAAATCCCCAGCCTCCCCATAAAAGCCCAGTAAGACAGCATGCCTCTAAAACCCCAGTAATGGGGCGGCAACAGGCAGACCCTGCAGTGTCACTGGCTAGCCATTCTAGCACGACAGCTTAGGTTCAGCGAGAAAGCCTGTCTCAAAAAACAAGGTGTTGGGGCTGGAGAGATGGCTCAGTGGGAAGAACACTGGGTTAACTCCGCTAAATTCTTGCAGAGAACCCAAGTTCAGTTCCCAGCACCCACAAGATGGCTTCCAACCATCTGTGATTCTAGTTCCTGGAGATCCAATGCTGCCTTCTGACCTCTGCACACATATGGTACACAGACATATATGCAGGCAAAACACATACACAAGTATCTTTAAAAAATAAGGTGGAGCGTGACAGAAGAAGATACCCACATCTCCCTCTACATGCACATGGGTGTGTCCTCACACGCTTTATGCATTGAGAAAGGGCAGTGAAGGGTTTCTTAGCAATCTTTTGAGATGTAACTTGAGAGACACCAAATGGTACACAGAGCTAATGATTACTAAGAGAACTCCTCCATGGTCTCGGGCCCGCTTTCATTCTCCTGAGCACCCTTCTAACAAAATCTCCAGCTCTGCTTCATGTGGCTAGTCCTGAAATTCTTTTCTACATTAAAACCCCAAATTAGCTGCGCCTGCGTAGAGGTCCCTAAAAAATGAAGGGAACTCTGAGTGTGAGGTGTGGAGCTGTGTCTCTCTACCACTAACCACTAAGTGCTACACAATTCCAAGACACGAGTATGTCAGGAAAACAGGAATGGGGAAGAGGAGGGAGGGGTTGAGGGGTCAGTGGGTAAAAGGCCAATCCCTGGCCCCAGCTACGGCGGTCTATACACCTCTGTTACTCTAGCACTGCCAAGGCAGAGAGACAGATGCCTGGGGCTTGCTGGCCAGCCAGGCTAGCTGAACTGAGGAGCTCCAGTTTCAGCGAGAGACCCTGTCTGGGAAAATAAGGTTACAGAATGACTAAGAAAGACACCCAAGCCATGCATGCACATGCGCGCGCGCGCGCACGCGCGCGCGCGCGCACACACACACACACACACACACACACACAGAGTCACATTTGGGTGTCTTTATAATGACTTTCTAAGTTACATTACTCAGAGAATATAATTTACAATAAGGTTTAAAGATTTTAAGCAAAGCTTAAAATGCAAGCTTAAAAGTGGGTTAAAATACATGATCTGGCTCACTTTTTAAATCTTAAATAACTTTCTTTCTGTGCCGGGTGGTGGTGCACGCCTTTAATCCCAGCACTCGGGAGGCAGAGGCAGAGGCAGAGGCAGGTGGAGCTCTGTGAGTTCAAGGCCAGCCTGGGCTACAGAGTGAGTTCCAGGACAGCCAGGGCTACACAGAGAAACCCTGTCTGAAAAACCAACCAAACAAATATCCTTTTGTAAATGAAATAAGGTGTTTTATGAGTGCATTTTTTGAAGGGGAGGATGGGAGATGTGCTACTAGGATTAAAGACCTGTCATAAGCATTCTGTCCCTGACTAATTACAGTTCATTTGATGTTCAGGTTGCTTAGGAAAACCATATTTCTGTGGGCAATTTGGGTTTAGCAGTTGTATTGAAGTTTCTTGACTCTTAGCAAGAAAGACAAATTAGATCCAAGAGACTCTTGTCTTGTTACCTTTCCTTTCCTGTCTAGCCTACCTCACATTGACAGGATGGGGGTGAAAGGCCAGTCAGTCCTTCTGCCTGAAGCTGAGCCTGTAGGCAGCATCTAGTGCATAGGACAGGGGCAGCAGGCTTCTGCTTGGGGGAGATAAAAGTGGGTGTCATCAGCCCACGGATGGCAACTGAAGCCACCAGATGAGCTGCTCTGGACACAGAGGGTAGAGTGTCCAGGAAAGCCTCCCCATACAGTGTCTCACTGAGCTGCAAAGGGCCTCCTCCTGATGGCTATGGGGCAACTCAGGCTCTGGCCTCTGCTAAACCCTGGCCAACGTCCTGATGCTCCTTACCACCCCTTCCTTTGATGGGGTGTGTTGTGGGTATTTGTACACTGGATGAAGGTGCATTGCTGTGATTGGTGTAATAAAGAGCTGAACAGCCAATAGCCAGGCAGGAGGTACAGGTGGGACTTCCAGACAGAGTAAGTAAGAGAAGGAATCAAGGTGCCTGGGAGAGACTCCGGGAGACATGGAGGAAGCAGGAATGGGTGGTAGGTGACAGAATGTAGATGAATAGAAATGGTTTAAGTTATAAGGGGGCGCACACCTTTAGTCCCAGCACTTGGGAGGGAGAGCCAGATGGATCTCTGTGAGTTCGAGGCCAGCCTGGTCTACAGAGATCTGCCTGGCCTGAGTTCAATATCCAGGACAGGCACAAAAACTATGCAGAGAACTATGCAGAGAAACCCTGTCTCAAAAAAAAAACAAAAAACACAAGCCTAAGTAAGGCCAAGTTTTCATAAGTCTCCATGTTGTTGTTTGTGAGCTGGAGGCTTGTGGGAGCCCACAGAGGCTTCCTAGTGAGAACTTACTCAGGGTCAGAGAATCTGAGCTTGTTTTACCCAGCAGGGCTGCAAAACAAGATGATTTGGTCACAGGCGTGTTTACCAGGTGTTTGGAAGGGTCTATGTGTGCTTTGATCTTGCAGGGGGGGGGTGTCTTTCACCTCTTCCTTGGCATGTTATAAAAAGCCTTCTGAATAAACCTTTGAGGCTGGTGGGTATTGATCCAGGCCCTCCTGAAGCTATCCTGTGTTTCTGTCTGTCTTCTCTTTGGCTGGTCTCTCTTTCTACCTAATATTTCTTATCCCTCTCTCCTCCTTCTAAGAGCCCTATAAAAGGTGAGAAAGGTGGGGGCTGGATTCCCACAGTCACCCACAAATGGCACCAGAATACGGGGCTTAGAGACAAAGGATAAAAGCGAGGAGGCCCCATGAAGCAGGGGGCATGCCTGGTAATGAATTAAGTTGAGGCGGGGGGGGGGGGGGGTGGGGGGGTGTTCTATTCTTTGGGAGTAAAATTGTAAATATAAAGCAAAGTAAAGTTAGGCTGCAGCAAGTATCTATGTCTATGTCTCTCTATTTAGTAAGTTAAGTTTAAAGTTGTAAAAAAGTTTTGGTGAAGTTTGGAGACTATAAGTTTGAGGTCTAGGGATGTGGTGAAGGTCTAATATAAAGTAATTTACAGTAGAGTAGGTTTCCCTGAGCATGGACGGGACCTGGGACACAGAAAGCGGTGTCTAGGTAGTACTGAGCAGTCAGAGAACCAACAGTCCCTTCAGAGACTGCCAGCTTCAGAAAGCTGCAGGAGCACAGAGTGAGTGGCCGGCCCAGCCAAGCGTTGGCAGCTGAGACCCTCAGGGCACCATCAAAGTGGTAGCAGAGGCCAAGAGCCAAAACAAGCATGTTTCTGCATGCTTTCTGCCATGAAAGAATCATAGCGGGAGACTTCAGTCAGCCAGCGGGAGAGATATGGTTAGAGGCAAAGCTCAACATTGAGGAGCCCAGCAGAGATACCAGAGGAAGGCACAGGAGCGGCAGCAGCAGGAATTTCCAACCCCAGCCCTGGACCAGAGCCAAGTGAGGGATGCTTGGGAGAGCTGAGTGGGCATCTGAAGGGTGAGCACTTAGGGTGCCATGGCCACTGTGCCAGAGACAAAACCTCCAGAGAGGGGAATGCCCACAGGGCGCACAGCAGGAGGGCCAGAGAGCAGGTGACTGAGTGTGTGCGTATGTTCAGGGGACACTAAGGTAGGCCTGACTACTGCAAGCAGCAGTGAGCTGCGGAAGCCCTGGGGAGGCCAGGCAGCATCCCACCAGGGCAGAACCACAGCGGAGGTGGTGCTGCAGATCCAGGGAAGACTGCTAGCTGAAAGAATGCTTGGGTGAGACATGCTGGAACTCAGGCCAGCTTGGGCTCACAGCAGCAGAGTGAAGCAGAGCCAAGTGGCTGGCAGCATGTGGCCGTGCAAGCAGGGCCATGCACAGAGGCTTCCGGGACCCTGGCTGCTGAGCACCTGGCCGCTGGCAGAGCAGATAATGGGACCCAATGAAGCCGCAGCTTGTAGTGGCTGGGTTTCCTCCCTTGAGCGCCTGAGGCGAGAGATGGTTGAGAGCCCTCTGGCCTCAGCACTGGGACTGTAAAAAAGCTGTGCAGTTTGTTTGCTGGCGGTAAGAAGGTCTCTTTCAAAGAGGTCTGCACCAGCCAGCTATTGTTGAGCTAATAGCTTTTGCCCTGGAGCAAAATTGCCTTAGAGGAAGGCAAAGTGCAGCTGTAGCTGAGAACCAAAGTTTCAGAGACTGCTTGAACTGAATCGTTGCAAAGAAAATGTAAAAAAAAAAAAATATTGGTTGTAGGACTCCTTATATTTGGAGCTGTTTGCTTCAGGGTCATTACGACTTGGACTGCTATACAGAGACTTCCGGGCAGCTGACAAGCCAAGGCCCTGATTTTGAGCACTCAGAGGAACTGTAAGACTGGTACCAGAAATGTCTTTTTGAGTTCTATAAAGAAATTGATTTTGGGTGTTTGCTAAAGTTTAGGAAATGCAACAAGTTCTATTAAGAGATTTGGATGTTTGCTAAAGTTTGTAAAGTGAACATAGTTCTAGTGAAAGTTTGCTTTTGTAAGTAAGCTTGTGAGAATTGTAATTGTGTATCATAATCTTCATGCTAGGGTTATGTTAATGGTAATGGTAATGCTAAGGGAGTCTTTAGGTTTGATGCAGTTGCATCAGGAGTTTACTGATTTATTTGATGCAGTAGCATCAGGAGTTTATTGATTTAAAAAAGGGCTTGGTGCAGCTAAGACTGCTGTAGATATCTTAGACCCTTCAAAAAGGCTATTCCATCTTGATCACCCTCCAGTCCTTTACAGAAAGGTGTAGCAGCCATAAGGTTCAGGTATGTTGCTGTGATTGTTCCAGCTATTTGCAAGCTTTTAGTGGGAAGGTGATTCAGAGGTGAATAGAGTTAAGCTCTGTACCCTCACTTTATATTATTATTAAGAAGGGGGATCTGTGGTGGTCCACAGAGGCTTCCTAGTGAGAACTTACTCAGGGTCAGAGAATCTGAGCTTGCTTTACCCAGCAGGAATGCATAACAAGATGATTTGGTCACAGGCATGTTTACCAGGTATTTGGAAGGGGCTACACTTGGCTGTATGGTATGCTTTGATCTTGAAAGGGGGAGATCTTTTGCCTCTCCCCTTGGCATATTATAAAAAGCCCTTTTCAATAAAGGACAAGACTGATGGGTACTGACCCAGGCCCTCCCGAAGCTGTCTTGTGTCTCTGTCTTTCTTCTCGTCTTCCAGATTGCTCTATCTGATATTTTCTTATCCCTCCTCCTCCTAAGAACCCCAGAAAAGGTGGAAGCTGGACTCCCACAGCAGCCCAAAGAAAAATCCAACTACAGGGGTGAGGAGGGAGGAAGGTGGACCCAGTAATTTGAAAGGCATCTCTGATAGCTGAGAATCTTGGGTCTCCCTTTCATTTATGAGACCAGTGGAATGTGTTGGAGCCTTTCTGATCAACAGGCAAGTGTTCCCTTCACTCATGAGGCCAGGGAACTTCTTGGCACCTATCAGCCAAAAGCTGGCATGGACTCTAGAGTGGTATCTACTGTGTCCTTCACAAGCAGGCCACTGCCTGAACTACCCCCTCCTCCACTCTCATCCTAACATCTTAGGCTTCAGGCCTTTCCTGTACTACCTCCTTCAAGCCCTCTGTTACCAAGTGTTGCAGAGTTCTCCCAAAAGCCACTCCCCAGCCACACCCTCTCAGGGACATGCCTCAGGAGTTCATAATCTTACACCTGTCCATCCTGAAACACCCCACCTTGGTTTTTAGGGCACCAGAGACAGCTACTTAAGCATCACAAGATGGGGTACTTGGAGCCAGGGAGCAGTAAGCAGTGTCTGGGGGAGAGGCCTTTGTGGTTGTGCCCTCCTTGACACATCCTTAGGCTGGTGCCCAAAGCCCAAGATCTTGAGCACGCAACCTCAGGACACCTCCCTTCTTCGGTCCCCTTAGGATCCAGAGGAGACCCCTGCCCCAGAAACTTCTCGTTCTTCGCATTGCTCCTGTTGGCCGCGTGAGGGCGTACCCTGTGTTAGTTCAGACAAATTAAAGCCCTTCCTGCAGGTAGGCCTGTGGTCCCCTGGGCCCAGACCTAACTCGGGTGCCTGAGGAGCACCCTTGGCTACCACCTGCAAAGCTCTGGGCCTTGGGGTCTCTCCTGGGACCCGTGATAATCGCTTCCAAACCAGGCGCCCCCCTCCTCCACGCCCGTGCAGCCTGGGGTACACACCTCTGTGCCCCTCCGCCGAGCTCCTCCTAGGTGCAGGCTGCCTCTGCGCCGCACAGCGGGCTCGGACCCTGGCCAGGGCACACTGCTGAGGGTGCACCCGCGCCCGGAAGCCGCGGGCGGAGGAGGCAGCGGCCGCGGAAGACACTCCAAGAAGCACAAGTTGGCGCTGGCCTGGGCCCAGGCTGTTGTTGTTCTCAACGTGGTCCGCCACGGGGAAATAAAAGCGGAGCGGGGCGCGCTCTCCGCCAGAGCGCAGCGCGCACGCCCAGAGCTCCGGAGCCGGCGCAGCCACGCCGCGCTCCCCGCAGGCTCTCCGCATCCCACCCCCGAGCCCCGCCGCGGCCGGCCCGGCCCCCGCCCGCGCCCCAGCCCTGCCGCCCGGTCCTAGGCCCGGCCGCGGCCGCTCCCGCCTGGAGCCGCCGCGCGCCCCCAGCCCCCCGGCGTCGCCGAGGCCCCTCGCCTTCCTCTTCCCGGCGCGGCCCCCAGGCTACCGCGCGCCGCCTGCCACTAACCCGCTGGCCACCATGTCCGTGGAGCTTGAAGAGGCCCTGCCGCCGACGAGCGCCGACGGGTCGGCCCGCAAGACGGCCAAGGCGAGCGGCCCTGCGGCGCCCGCGCAGCCCAAGAGAAGGAAGAACCGCAAGAAGAACCAGCCGGGCAAGTACAGCCAGCTGGTGGTGGAGACCATCCGTAGGCTGGGTGAGCGCGGCGGCTCGTCTCTGGCGCGCATCTACGCCGAAGCCAGGAAGGTGGCGTGGTTCGACCAGCAGAACGGGCGCACCTACCTCAAATACTCGATCCGGGCGCTGGTGCAGAACGACACGCTGCTGCAGGTGAAGGGCACCGGCGCCAACGGCTCCTTCAAGCTCAACCGCAAGAAGCTGGAGGGCGGTGCGGAGCGGCGCGGCGCCTCCGCGGCCAGCACCCCCGCGCCCAAGGCGCGCACGGCGGCGGCGGCGGACAGGACGCCGGCCAGGCCGCAGCCCGAGCGGCGCGCGCACAAGGCCAAGAAGGCGGCGGCTGCCGGCGCGAAGAAGGTGAAGAAGGCGGCCAAACCCAACGTGCCCAAGGTGCCCAAGGGCCGCAAGTGACGCCCGACGATCTGGCGACGTTGTCAAGTTTTTCTTCTCTACCCCGCAGTGTACCGGTTCGGTACGGTTCGGCCTGGCCCAAGTCCCCACTCCCTGTCCTTTTCCTGCCCCTCCCCCAGCGATGCTACGTTCTGTTTGCTTTAGGTTTTTGAAACGGCCCTGGCGACGCCTCCATTGGCTCTCACCCTTGGCAACGGCCGTCGTCATGGTAACCGGCCTGGCGGCGCCAATGGCCTGGCGGCGCCTGCCTGCCGTACCCGACGCTGGTCACCCCGCGCTCCGCTTGCGCGGCGCCTTGCTCCGCCCGGCTCCCTCCCGGGGCGCAATAAACGGTTCCAACCTTAACCATTGTCGATGTCTCGTGGGCGCTGGAGGCTGCGGGGGTGGGGTAGGGGCTCCTGCGGGGGGAGTAGAGGTTCCTAAGCTCAGCTAGGCAACTCAGGTGTGCCCTGAGACAGCTGGCCAGTGGAGAGCACGGCACCTATAAGGAATGTTAAGAGAGTGGGCTCCCAGCCTTAGGTCTCTGCACTGACCAGCATGTACGGGATAGCTGGCCACATGTTGGGGATTACACCTCAGGATCCAGTCTAACAATGGACAGTTTTGCCAAATGGAAGACCTGCAAAATTCTTGAACAGTATGAACACATAAAAGGTGTGGGAGTGAGCTGGAGCCAGGGTAAGGTGAGAGATTCAGGGTGCTCTTTCCCTGTATCACTTTTTTGTTTGTTTGTTTTTTTGTTTTGTTTTTCAAGACAGGGTGTCTGTAGCTTTGCACCTTCCCTGGAATTCGCTTTGGAGACCAGGCTGGCCTCGAACTCAGAGATCCGCCTGCCTCTGCCTCCCTAGAGCTGGGACTAAATAATGACAATTTGAAAGGCATTTCGTAGTGCATGCGCCACCACCGCCTGGCCCTGTATCACTTTTTTAAAAGTGGGGATGGGCCTTGGGGCAATGGCTGAGGGTAGGAAGGAAACAGCATTTCTTGGCTGATGTGATCGTGAGGCAGACTCAGCCACCTGAACAAAGTGGTCATTTCACTGCCTCTTGAAGTCTGGTACCTGGCTGAAGGTTCCCTGCAAAAGGCATGGCCAGGTACCATGTTGAATTGGGCTCTACCATCCCCAAGCTGGCTTACCCCCAAGCTGGCTCATCCCCTGTCCACAGGGTCATGCCTGGGGCTAGACCTTGGAAACAACCTTGCCCGATTCCATGGGTATTTTGGAGGTTTCCTGAAGTGCTAAGGGTTGGCTTGTCTGCCTGAGTGTCCCCAGTGTTCCACGGCTAGCCCTGTGGCTCTTACCCAAATGCCTGGTAAAATCCCTAACCTGTCTGTCACCTGCCTGCCCTGCTATAACCCTCTTTTTGTGAACTCTGGGGCCTCGTGGTGCCTTTCAAATTGTCGTTATTACCTCATTCTTTTCTTAACTCCCAACACTGCACACTTGCCTTCCAGGGGCTTACCCCTCATGTGTCCATCCTGTAACTTAGCATTCCATTCCTTGGAGATGTTGGTTCTTGGTTTCTGGCTTCCACCTCATGCCCAAGCGTAGGCCCTCCTAGACACTGAAGTACCCGGAGTACTCCTTAATAGGTATCTAAGGTTTTCCATTGCTGTGATGAAACACCATGACCTTAGCAATATGGGGAGGAAAGAGTTTCATTGGCTTACATATCTAAGTCTCAATCTATTGAGGGATGTCAAGGCAGGAACTCAAACAGGGCAGAAACTGATGCAGAGGTCATGGAGGAGGGCTGCTTGCTGGCTTGCTCCTCATGGCTTGCTCAGCTTGCTTTCTTAAAGAACCCAGGACCACTAGGGATGATACAACCCATTAGGAGCTGGGCCCTCCCCCACCAATCACTAAGAAAATGCTGTACAGGCTTGCCTACAGCCTGATCTTCTGGAGGCATTTTCTCGCTTGAGGTTTCCTCCTCTCAGATGACTCTAGCTCCTGTCAAGATGACATAAAACTACCCAGCACAGTAGGTCAGGGCCCCTGTGCATTGTAAATGTCCTTTGGGGACTAAGCCCACCCTAATGTCAGGTTATAGGGCTGGCAGAATACTGAACCCCTCCAGCCCTAGGGGTAGTCATGTGACCTAAGACCAGTGAGAGCTCAAGCCGGTTGTTAACTTGGCTTCAGTGGTTGAGATAGAGATGGGTTCAGGGCCAACAACTGGAGGGCTTCTCTGGGCACTACTGAGAAACAGCTGCTCTTCCCTGAGGATTGCCAAATGGTAGCAATGTAAGTCCAGGGTTGCTTGTGGGAGAGGCTGCCTGAGAAGGAATGAAGATTGGGGTGCTGGAGGCAGGAAATGGACACCTGCCTAAAGTCCTGAATGGAGCTCCTCGGCCTCACCACCCTAGGACTGCTGCATGGCTCTGTAGAGAAGTCTGTTGGAGTTGGGTTTCTGACAGCTGCGTTCTGGCCTCCAAACTCCTTTGGTTACCTTTTCTTGCCACATCCCTGAACTTTGACATTTCTTCAAATGGTTGTTCTTCTAAACCATCTGCCCAGGGTCTCCAATCGCTCCCTACCTGCCCATCCAGACTCACCTCTTAGGCTTGCCAACTTTGTTACCCCCACACTGAGTTCACCCAAGTAAACTTGAAAAAAGAGGCTTCCCAAGTTAAGGCTATATGACCCTAGCCAGCCACTCCTGACAATTTGCAGTGGGCCAGGAGCTCGGAGTGGGGCTTCTTCGGTCTCCTCCAACTCAGAGAAGAATGTGGGCAAAAGGGGACTTAACTGATTGCAACTGTTGAGCCCTTGGGAGGCAACACAGTCAGCCAATGGCCAGGTTCCTCCTGACATTCTATTCTGCTCCTGAACTGAGGAAATCTAGGATCTATTTCCTTACTATGTCCTGATCTTGGCCCCAATGACCCTGGATTCCATTGGAACACAGATGACACCTGGCTAAGGAAAAAGGTTTTCTGGTTGAGGTAGCCCAATATAGCCAAGAGCAGAGGACTTACAATACATAAAGCAGCCCAGGCCTGAGTGCTGCCTCTCTGCACCCACTAATGGGAAGGGCTGGGTGGAGGCTGAGGCTCAGGGTGCTGGACCTGGCTTCATGGGGGCTTTTGGTTGGAGAACAAAGACTGTTCTCTCCAGGCCAGAGTTTCCTCATGCAAAGTCAGGGCTGCGTTACTTGTGACTATGCACCTGCCAACAGGCCACCACCTTGTGAGCTCCCAGATCTCAGGTATTCTTTGGGGATCTTGAGGTCTGCCTTCTTCCTGGCCTTGGGACAGCCCTGCAGACACTACTAAGCCCTTATCCTGGGTACTGCAGCTATAGTGACCACAGGCTGGGGTCTCCATGTCTGGACCAACCTGTCCTGGACTTGTGCCTCTGCCAGGCATGCCTCAGAGCTGAGCATGGGCATTGGGAGGGGTGGTGCCAAAGACCTTGTATCACATACTGGTAAGTCAGTTCTGTGTGGTGTAGCCCAGTGCTCATTAGGCATTCTGGCCTTGCCACCAGTCCTGAGGCAGCCATTCTGGCCACTTGTCACAAGATGGAGGCTGCAATGCTGGCAGAGGTGTTGAAGAACAACAGAGTGAGAGCTTATGTGTCAAGAGCCATGTCTGTGTTCTTCACTCACCACTTAGCTGGACGGCCCTTCCGGACAGTGTCAGGCTGGGGACAGAAAAGAGAAGTCAGCAACTTTTTGGTAGGGACTGTGAAGCCCAGAGACTCAGGACTAACACAGGCCTGAGGTCTGGAAGAAGCTTCTGGGGAGTAAGGCGCAGCAGCAGAGGTGAGCAGAACTCAGTTTCCTGGGTCAACCGGAGCTCAACAGGGACGCAGAAACTGAGGGGCACAGGAGCAGACGCAGGAGTCTGACTTATGGCCATTCTGTAAGGATGTCTTCATGAACGTCGGAACACGAAGCCACAGCAGGCAGGAACCCCACTGCCTGAGATGGGACTCCAGCACAGAGGCAAACCTGTCATCTTGGAGATGTCCAGACCCTTGTTCTCAGTTCCTGGCGACAGAAAGTCTGGGGAGAATGGTGCCAGGCTCTGGACCTCAGGAAAGTCAGCAGATAAGCAAATGACATAGCAACTTCCTTCTGAATCTGGCAGGAATCTGCCCAGTAGCCCACCCAGACAGGAAGTAGGCAAGCAAGGTTGTTCTGAGGTCTGAAAATGAAGTGATGGCATGAGGGGAAGGAGAGTGTATTAGTCAAGGTTCTCTAGAGGAACAGAACTGATAGAATGAATCCATGTATATAGAGAAAGGGCATTTATTAGAATGGCTTACAGGCTGTGGTCCAGCTAGCCCAACAATAGCTGCCGGCCAATGAAGGTCCAAGAATCCAGTACTTAGTTGTTCAGTCCATGAGACTGGATGTCTCAGCTGGTCTTCAGTGCATGCTAGATACTGAAGAAGGTTCTAATGCTATGAAGGAATGGACTTGCCTGCTAGAGTGAGAGCAAGCAGGCAGAGAGAGCAAGCGTCCTT
Organism: Onychomys torridus; assembly: GCF_903995425.1. Taxonomy (NCBI): domain Eukaryota; kingdom Metazoa; phylum Chordata; class Mammalia; order Rodentia; family Cricetidae; genus Onychomys; species Onychomys torridus. Next base: position 110,803,709 of record NC_050445.1, read on the forward strand.
CTTCCACGTCCTTTATATAGGCTGCCAGCAGGCGTGGCCCAGAATAAAGATGTTTTCTCCCCACCTCAAAAACCCTGATTAGAAGTGGGTCTTCCCACTTCAAATGACTTAATTAAGCAAAGATCCCTCACAGGTGTTTTAGTTATTTCCAGATGTAGTCAAGTTGACAACCAAGAATAGCCATCTTAATAGCCTTAAATTTGTATCAATATACAAAAATCCATACCCATGTAAAATATGTGAAATTAATAGTTGCTCTTTAGTTTAAAGTAGATTCAATAATCTACCCTTTTATCCTATCATTCCTATATCTTTTTCTTGTTTAGTTTCCTCTCTTACCATTACCAGGAACAATTTGTCACTGAAAGGCTTGTACCACCCTGTTTGCGGTTTTTCCCTTTAAAAACCCCTCACCCTGAGAGCTCAGGGCCATCCTCCTCCACCTGCTGTGTTGAGTGTTGGGCATGGACCTAGCCTGGGCTTGCTTGTTATCAATAAACCCCTGTGTGTTTTGCACCAGATATTGGCTGTGTGGTGGTCTTGCTCAGGGATCTTGCGATGTGGCCACAACATCCCCAACCCCCCTAAATGATGACAAACATCATAATCCACCAAATGACCAAAAGCCATTTACATCTTGGGAATGTGGACATCATATTCTTGAAATTGCATCCTGTTGTCTAGGGGTGATGACATCTTTAGGGAACCCTGAGAAAATTGACATTAATGGTAAAGTCCTGGGAGAGTTAGCTGTATCATTTTTTTTTTGTCCAGTCTCTGTGTAATGGGAAAGTACAGGGCTAACTGAAGTCCTGGCTGGAGCAGTCTGTGAGACTGGACTATCTCAGCCAGCAGCTTTGAAGTTGTTCTGGATGCGGAATATTGAGAAAACTGCAACAGAGGCACTCTGAGACTGGATCACCTGGCTACTTATCTTTGTTGGTATCTGGTACTTTTTTTTCTGAAACCCATAAACTTCTAAAGTTAACATATATATCTGAAATAACACAAGTATGGATGTATGGTGTGTACAAGTCAGCTAAAGATTTTTTTGTTTTATGTTTGAACAGGTAAAAGGCATCTTTCAACTTGATAAGTCCGTTTGGACTGTATGACTAAACTGTAATATAACTCTCCATCCATCCATATGAAAGGATGGCATGTAATAAGTCATGAGAACTCTGGAGCCAACAAGATTTATCACATCTCATCCATTCTCAGAGCTGTCAGTACACATGTCACCTGTCCTGTAGTCTTTCTTGGTCTCTTTTCTCATGTCAGCAGTAAAGATTTTTTGGAGGTCTTCCCAGCTCAAATCTAATCTTCACTAATTTTGAAGAGAACCATAACTTTGAGTTTCCTGTGGAAACAATGGCCCATATTGACCATCAATCAAGAAAACACTCCACAGGCCAGTCTTGTGGTAGTATTTTCTTAATTCCTCCTTCTAAAATGTATCAGAGTCACACAGCACGAACCAGCACACCCAGCAGAGGCTGCCTCACACTGGAGAGGCTGAGAATCTAACAGTTATTCAGTCGGTGAGGCTACTGTCTGAGCCGCCCCAGCCTGGCACTGAGCCAGAACGCATCCCTGAAGAGCTGCCGGTCTTCTGTCTGCGTCAGAGTCCCAGAGAAGCAGGCACTGCATCAGCAGGAAGGATGGGCTTGCCAGTGAGTGAGGCTGGCACATGGTGCTGAAAGACCCCCCCCCGGCACCCCTATAGTAATGCTATGTTTGTAAGGCTTATAAGGGAACAAAAGACAGTTCCAGGAAATAGAATGGCCCCACCGCAGCCCAGATAGCCGATAGATAAGCAGGATGTCAGGGGCAGACTGCCTGGCGTCAGTGCGGGAGGGCCAGAGCAGCTGGAATTCTAGATAGGGGTTGAGTCAACACACATATCTGGTTACCAAGGGAAAAACCCACAAACCGCCCTGAGCCTGAGTTCACGCCCCATTTGATTTATGCTCATATATTCGCGCCTCACTTTGACAGGGCTTTGTCCAATTAGAACCCTTTGACTATTCGCGCCTCACTTTGAATTGTCCAATCAGAGCTTTGTCCAATTAGAACCCTTTGACTATTCGCGCCTCACTTTGACAGAGCTTTGTCAAAGGCTCTCAAGCCTTCCGTCCTCCCCTCCGACCTAGACTCTCCCCTCATTGACCTCCTAACAGCTGAGCCGCCACCTTATCGCGCGGCACCGGCCGCGCCAGCCGCGGGACCGGAAACAGGGATGATGGCCATCGGAGGGGCAGTAGCCCCTGAGAGGATGGCAACTGGCGGGGACACAGGGGGGACCCCGGCTCCCTCACCCATCGCCAGTCGCCTTCGGGCCCGCCGGGATGACACCCCCCTGGAATCCAAGGCCTTTCCCCTCAGAGAAGGGCCCGGCCGCCATCTCCAGTACTGGCCATTCTCGGCCTCTGATCTCTATAACTGGAAACAATTTAACCCCCCGTTTTCCAAAGATCCCGTGGCATTAACCAACTTGATTGAGTCTATCCTAGTGACCCATCGGCCAACCTGGGATGACTGCCAACAGCTTTTGCAGACCCTCCTGACTGTGGAGGAGAAGCAGCGGGTGTTCCTGGAAGCACGGAAGCTGGTCCCCGGCGAAGATGGGAGACCTACCCAGCTCCCCAATCTCATTGACATAGCCTTTCCCCTCACGCGCCCGAATTGGGATTATACCACCGATGAAGGTAGGGGACACCTACGTCTCTATCGCCAGTTGCTTTTAGCGGGTCTCCGTGCCGCTGCTAGGCGGCCCACTAATTTGGCCCAGGTAAGAAGCACCATCCAGGGAAAGGAGGAGACGCCGGCCGCATTCTTAGAAAGGCTAAAAGAGGCTTATAGAATGTACACCCCCTATGATCCAGAGGACCCAGGGCAGGCACCAGGAGTTATCCTGTCATTTATCTACCAGTCGAGCCCAGATATCAGGACTAAGTTACAGAGGTTAGAAGGACTGTCGACACTGAATCTTTCGGATCTGCTGAAGGAGGCAGAGAAAGTATTTAACAAGAGGGAAACCCCGGAGGAAAGGGAGGAGAGGATGTGGCAGAAGCAGGATGAGAGGGACAAGAGACGACACAAGGAGATCAAGACACTGGCCGCCGTAGTGTTGCAGGGTCAGGACAGAGAGGGAGTTAGGATGGGAGAACGAAGGCGACCCCCCTTGGAAAAGGACCAGTGTGCATACTGCAAGGGAAAAGGACATTGGGCTCGGGAATGCCCACAGAGACCACAGGGACCCCGACGACCCAGACCCAAGGCTGTGGACCTCCTTAATCTGGAAGACTAGGGGGGTCCAGGCCAGGAGCCCCCCCCTGAGCCTCGGATAACCCTCAAGATCGGGGGGCAACCCATAACCTTCCTAGTTGATACGGGGGCCCAACATTCGGTCCTGACCCATACTGGGGGCCCCCTCAGTGACCGTTCCGCCTTGGTCCAGGGGGCCACCGGTAGTAGGAGATACCGGTGGACGACTGAAAGAAAAGTCCAGTTGGCGTCGGGGCAAGTAACCCATTCTTTCCTACATATACCCGACTGCCCTCACCCGTTGCTGGGCCGGGACTTACTGACCAAATTAAAAGCACAGATTTACTTTGATGAAAGAGGACCCACGGTCACGGGGCCTGGGGGAACCCCTTTACAAGTCCTCGCCCTAAATCTGGAAGAAGAATACCACCTTTTTGAGCCTGAGCCCCCTGAAGAACCACCGGGTGAGATGCAGGACTGGCTAGACAGGTTTCCACAGGTATGGGCAGAAACAGGAGGCTTGGGGCTTGCGCACGACCAGCCGCCCCTCGTCATTTCATTGAAGGCCTCCGCAGCCCCAGTCTCAATCAGACAGTACCCCATGTCTCGGGAAGCGCAGGAGGGGATTAAACCCCACATCCGGCGGCTAATAGACCAGGGAGTGCTCAAACCCTGCCGATCTCCCTGGAATACTCCCCTCTTACCCGTCAAGAAACCAGGCACGGGGGAATTCAGACCGGTCCAGGACTTAAGGGAGGTCAATAAGCGGGTAGAAGACATACACCCCACAGTACCTAACCCCTACAACCTCCTCAGCACCCTCCCACCGACCCATACTTGGTATACGGTGCTGGATCTAAAAGATGCTTTCTTTTGCTTGAGACTGCATCCTCAGAGCCAGCTACTGTTTGCTTTTGAATGGAGGGACCCAGAAATCGGGCTTTCAGGACAGCTGACCTGGACCCGGCTCCCTCAAGGGTTCAAGAATAGCCCAACACTCTTTGATGAGGCCCTCCATGCAGATCTAGCCGGATTCCGGGTAGAGCACCCAACCTTGACTCTGCTCCAGTATGTAGATGACCTCCTCTTGGCCGCCAGGAGCCGGACCGAATGCTTGGAAGGAACTCAGGCTCTGCTGACCAGGCTTGGGGAGAAGGGCTACAGGGCCTCAGTCAAAAAGGCCCAGATATGCCAAAACAAAGTTATCTATTTGGGCTACACCCTGGAGGGAGGGCGAAGATGGCTGACCGAGGCCAGAAAAGAGGCAATTGTCTCAATCCCCCCTCCCAAGGGCCCTCGGCAAGTCCGAGAATTTTTGGGCACGGCCGGCTACTGCCGCCTCTGGATTCCTGGGTTTGCTGAACTGGCTGCCCCCCTGTATCCTCTCACTAAGCCGGGAATTATGTTCCGATGGGAGGAAGAACATCAACAGGCCTTCCAACAAATTAAGAGAGCATTGCTCGAGTCACCAGCCCTGGGCCTACCAGATCTAACTAAGCCCTTCGAACTATTCGTGGATGAGAACTCAGGTTTTGCCAAAGGGGTATTAGTGCAAAAACTGGGGCCCTGGAGGAGGCCGGTGGCCTATCTATCCAAGAAATTGGACCCGGTAGCCACTGGATGGCCCCCTTGCTTACGCATGGTGGCCGCTATTGCAGTCCTGCTCAAGGATGCGGGTAAACTGACTCTGGGTCAGCCAATGACTGTGCTATCCTCCCATGCGGTGGAAGCCCTAGTCCGGCAGCCCCCAGACAGATGGCTCTCCAACTCCAGAATGACTCATTATCAGGCCTTGCTGCTAGATACCGACCGAGTGACTTTCGGCCCCACAGTCTCCCTCAATCCGGCCACCCTACTACCCCTGCCTGCCTCCTCGGGGGAGCATGATTGCCTCCAGATCCTGGCGGAAGCGCACGGTACCCGTCCAGACCTGACCGATCAACCATTAAAGGACTCAGACTATGTCTGGTTCACGGACGGGAGCAGCTTCCTCGAGGAAGGGACGAGAAGAGCAGGAGCAGCTGTCACCACTGAGTCAGAGGTGGTCTGGGCCTCGCCGTTGCCGGCTGGAACATCGGCCCAGAGAGCGGAGCTGATCGCACTCGCCCAGGCCCTCCGGATGGCAGAAGGTAAGAGACTCACAGTCTATACTGACAGCAGATATGCCTTCGCCACTGCTCATATGCATGGAGAAATCTACAGACGAAGGGGCCTCCTGACTTCAGAAGGTAAAGGAATCAAGAATAAAAAGGAGATTCTGGATCTCCTACAAGCACTATTCCTCCCACGGCAGCTCAGTATAATGCACTGTCCAGGGCATCAAAAGGGGAACACAGCAGTGGCTCGGGGAAACAGGCTGGCTGACCTAACCGCCCGAGCCGCAGCCTCCCAACCACCCAAGGAAGGGCAGCTGATGCTCCTGCAGGGTCACCCGCCGCCTGGCAGAGGCCCTATGCCCTACAGCCCTGAGGACCATGAGCTAGCAAAGAAAATGGGGGCGGAATGGGACTCTGAGAAGCAGGCTTCTACAAAAGAAGACAAACTAGTCATGCCTACTTCCCATACCCAATACATGCTCAAGTTCCTTCATGCACTGACCCATCTAGGCAAGGGCAAAATGAAGGCCCTACTGGCCGACGAGACTTCTGGGGCTATACTACTGAACCAGGACCAAATACTCCAGCAAGTGACCTCTAGCTGTCCAGCATGCACCCAAGTGAACCCCGGAAAGGCCCACTTAGGCAAGGGAACCCGCCTAAGGGGCCATCGCCCTGGGACTCATTGGGAAATAGATATCACAGAGGTAAAGCCCGGACTCTATGGCTACCGTTACCTCCTGGTTTTTGTGGACACCTTTTCTGGATGGATGGAAGCATTCCCCACCAAGAAGGAAACAGCCAACGTCGTGGCCAAAAAGCTGTTGGAGGACATTTTTCCCAGATATGGGATGCCCCAGGTAATGGGGTCCGATAATGGGCCTGCCTTCGTCTCCCAGGTAAGTCAGAGGGTGGCCAGATTGCTGGGGATTGATTGGAAGCTTCATTGTGCATACCGGCCCCAGAGCTCAGGACAGGTAGAACGAGCTAATAGAACCATTAAGGAGACTTTGACCAAATTAACGCTTGCAACTGGCTCTAGAGACTGGGTGCTCCTACTCCCTTTAGCCCTTTACCGGGCCCGGAATACCCCCGGACCCTATGGTTTGACTCCCTTTGAAATTATATATGGGGCCCCCCCACCTATTGTGAATTTCCTTCATCCTGACATTTCGTCCTTCGCTACCAGCCCTACCTTAGAGGCACACCTCCAGGCCCTCCAGCTGGTACAGAAGGAAGTTTGGAAACCTCTGGCAGCAGCCTACCGAGAGCAACTGGACCACCCAATAGTCCCTCATCCCTTCCAGATCGGGGACTCCGTCTGGGTTCGGCGACACCAGACCAAGAATTTGGAACCACGGTGGAAGGGACCATACACCGTCCTGCTGACCACACCAACTGCTCTCGAGGTCGACGGGATTGCTGCCTGGGTCCACGCCTCCCACGTGAAGGCTGCTAAGGAGATTGACCCGACCAGCGCCAAGGAGTCCACATGGAAGGTACAGCGCACTCAAAATCCACTGAAGATAAGACTCTCTCGTGCCTGATTCTCCTCCTTACTCTTACCCCTCTCCCAACCCTGGGGTCAGGGTCCCCTCACCAGGTTAAAAGGCTCATTTGGCAAGTTATATCCCAAACCGGGGAGACCATATGGTCAACCACAGCTAACCATGCCCCCCACACCTGGTGGCCCCCCCTAACTCCCGATATTTGCCAGCTGGTAGTGGGCCTGGACGCTTGGGACATTGCTCATTTGAGTCACTCTGACTTCCCGGTTCGCACGGCCCGGTCAATCAGACCTGGGGGAGGACGAGGCCATCTCCCACAGAGGGGACCTGGATGTATCAATGCAGACACCCGTTGTTCCTTGTCCACTTATGACTTTTATGTCTGTCCCCGTGATGGCCGCAACCGGAATGAGGCCCGTAGATGTGGGGGATATGAGGAATTCTTCTGCAAACAATGGGGATGTGAGACCACCGGCGGGGCCTATTGGAAGCCCAGCTCTAGTTGGGACCTGATAACGGTGTCTAAAAATTATTCCAGCCCCAACAAATGTATAGTCAGCACTGAGGGAACTGTCCCCTTACCCATTGTTATCTCTTTCACTGAAAAGGGCAAGGAGGACAGAGGATGGCAGTCCGGGCATACTTGGGGACTCAGGTTTTATATGACAGGGTTTAACAAAGGCCTGACCTTCAAAATTCAGCTCAAGGCAGAAACCACCCCCCTGTCAGTTGGTCCCAACTCGGTCCTCTCAGATCAGAAACCCCCGTCCCAGACAGGACAGGGTAAGCAACTCCCCACTCCCACTACGTCACCCAATATGAATGTTCCCAACATAACTGCAGCCCCAACAACTGCGGCCCCCGCCAGGACCCGCCTAGGAACAGGGGATCGACTCCTTGGTCTACTGCAAGGAGCCTATTCCACCCTAAATGCCACCCAGCCTAACCGAACTCAGGAATGTTGGCTATGTTTACTCTCCCTCCCTCCCTATTATGAAGGGGTAGCAGTACAGGGCCCGCACTCCCAGCTGGACACCCCCCCCCCCCCCCCCCCCCCGCTCGATGCCTGAGAGAGACCCAACATAAGCTGACTCTGTCAGAAGTATCTGGACAGGGATTATGCCTGGGGAATCCTCCCCCATCCCATCGTGGCCTCTGTAATACTATTGTGACCTTGGGAACCGGATATTCCATTAGTCCTAATGGAACTTACTGGGCATGCGACACGGGACTCACCCACTGTGCATCCTGGTCATTACTACAAGGCAATGAGTCCAGCTTTTGTGTATTAATAGAACTGTTTCCCAGGATAACCTATCATGAGCCTGAAGACATTTATGCTCAATTTGAGATGGGACCCGCCCGAACCAAGAGGGAACCTGTGTCCCTGACCTTAGCCCTTATGTTAGGAGGTCTCACTATGGGGGGAGTTGCGGCTGGGATAGGAACAGGAGCAACTGCCCTAGTTGAAACTCAACACATCCTACAGCTCCAAGCAGCCATGAACCAGGATATACAGGCTCTGGAGGAATCTATAAGTGCCTTAGAAAAGTCCCTAACCTCTCTCTCTGAGGTAGTACTCCAGAATCGTAGGGGACTGGACATCCTGTTTCTACAGGAGGGGGGACTATGTGCCGCTCTAAAGGAAGAATGCTGTTTCTATGCTGATCATACAGGTTTGGTCAGAGATAGCATGGCGAAACTCAGAGAGCGGTTGAAGCAGAGACAGAGATATTTTGAGGAACAACAAGGATGGTTCGAGGGATGGTTCCGCAGGTCCCCATGGCTCACCACCCTCATATCGACCATCATGGGCCCCCTGCTGATTCTTGTGCTTATTTTAATGTTTGGCCCTTGCATTTTAAACAGGCTCATTCAATTTGTTAAGGAGAGAATTTCGGTGGTTCAGACTCTGGTACTAACTCAACAATATCAACGACTCCATCAGTCAGAGACTGAGACACCACCCCTGGCCCCTCACCTTTATGCACCTCAGTAAATGAAAGATTCCATTTAGTTAAAAAGAAAATGGGGGAATGAAAGACCCCCCGGCACCCCTATAGTAATGCTATGTTTGCAAGGCTTATAAGGGAGCAAAAGACAGTTCCAGGAAATAGAATGGCCCCACCGCAGCCCAGATAGCCGATAGATAAGCAGGATGTCAGGGGCAGACTGCCTGGCGTCAGTGCGGGAGGGCCAGAGCAGCTGGAATTCTAGATGGGGGTTGAGTCAACACACATATCTGGTTACCAAGGGAAAAACCCACAAACCGCCCTGAGCCTGAGTTCACGCCCCATTTGATTTATGCTCATATATTCGCGCCTCACTTTGACAGAGCTTTGTCCAATTAGAACCCTTTGACTATTCGCGCCTCACTTTGAATTGTCCAATCAGAGCTTTGCAACCATTCGCGCCTTGTTTAAATTATCCAATCAGAACCCTTTGACTAATGCTTTCCCGCGCTTCTTGCTATAAAAACCCATCTTACCAACCCAGAGGCGTGCAAGTTTTCCGAGAGACTTGGTTGCCCCAGGTACCTGTGTTTAAATAAACCTCGTGCTGTTGCATCTGATCCGTGGTCGCTGCGTGCTCCTTGAGCCGGGGGTCTCTCCTGAGGGGAGACCTCTCCGGGGGTCTTTCAGTGCTCCCCAGATTTCAGGTGAGTCTCCCTGTTGACGCAATCTGATCAAGAAAACGCCTCACAGGCATGCCCTGCAGCTCGGGGTGTAGTTAATTCCAGATGCGGTCAAGATGCACCACCACATGAGAGGAACTCAAAAGAAAGAGAAAATGACCCTGGGAGTTCCGGGTCCACGGGGACAGGAAACAGAAGCAGCAGCCACAGAGGAGGGAAAGGAGGGCGAAGCAGAGCGAACCCCGTTTTAGAAGGAACTAACAACACAGGGACAGGAGGGGCCCCAGAGCCGGGAGTCCACCAGAGGAACTCCGGCGTTTTATAGAACCCTGCCCCGCTTCCCTCTTTTGTCCAGGCAGGGTACCCTTCCTTGCAGGGAGCTCTTTTTCTCCTACCTGTGGGCTTTCCTTTCAGCTGGCCAATTACAACATCCAGGAGAATGGAGGGACACGAAGAGGAAGAAACAGGGCCTTCCCCTGCTTTCCTGATTGGCCTAATATCCCGACCCCTTTTCATTCCCCGCTCTCAAAGACAGACACTGATTGCCTTTGGGAATGGGGGCATCGGGGTGGTGACCACTCTGGCCCTTTCCTGTAGAGAGGGGATAGTGTTTTAGGGTGTTGGCTAGAGAAAAGGGTTCTCAGGGAAGAGTCTCCCGGACAAATCCAGAGGGTTGCAATAGAATTTAGCTGACTGTGTAGATCTGGGGTGCAGGACAGCCTTTTGGTGACAGGGTTCTATGCAGGTGTAGTGACATCTGTAACATATGAAGTGAAACTGTTAGAGTAACTATAGTCTTCTATAAATGTGACTAAAAACAGTTGCATTGGGACATGGTAGCACAGCATGTTTAATCTTTTAATCCCAGCACTCGGGAGGCAGAGGTAGGTGGATGTCTGTGATTTTGAGGCCAGCCTGGTCTACAGAGTGAGTTCCCTGACAGCTATGGTTGTGTAGAGAGACGCTGTGTTCACAAAACCAAAACAACCAAACAACCAACCCCAAGTGCAGCAGCTCCTCTCATCAGAGGAGCACAAGCAAGAAAAGCACGGTGCGGGCAAAGCTTCCGTCCCGCCAGCCGGCTCCCAAACGACCACACAGAGACTCAATTCTAATTGTAAATGCTCGGGCAGAGACTTAATGTTCATTATAAATGCTTGGCCGATAGCTTAAGCTTGTTTTTAGCTAGCTCTTACAATTTAAATGAACCCATTTACTTCTCATCCTGCTCACTCTCACTCTGCGTCTCCTGGTTTCTTCTGACTCTGCCCTTTTTTTTCCCAGCGTTCTCTTTGCCCACAAAACCCTGTCTAGCCATCAGCCAACCAACTTTTTTTTAATTAACAATGAGAGCAACACATCTTCACAGTGTACAGAGGATTATTCCACAGCATGTGGGCTTTGTCACAAGTGTCAGCCAGGCTGGTGATTTCCTAGACACTTGTGCTCATTGCAAGGTGGACACACTGGGGAAGCAGCTCACCAGTCAGCTGGAGTTTAGAGGTGGGCCACCATGTTTCTAATCACCACCTCTAGGAGAACATTAAGAGACAAGGTTAGCCGGACAGTGGTGGTATGTGCCTTTAATCCCAGCACTCAGGAGGAAGAAGCAGGTGAATCTCTGAGTTCAAGACAAGCCAGGTCTACAGAACCAATTCCAAGACAGCCAGAGCTACACAGAGAAATCCTGTCTCGAACAAACAAACAAACAAAAAGGTAGGAAATGTTAGGGACTGGAGAAATGGCTCAGAGGTTAAGAGCACTAATTGCTCTTCCATGGTCATGACTTCAAATCCTAGCAACCACATGGTGGCTCACAACCATCTATAAAGAGATCTGATGCCCTCTTCTGGCATACAGGCAAACATGCAGACAGAACATTGTATACATAATAAACAAATATTGTTTTTTCAAGTTTAAAAAAGAGAAGGTTAATGAAGAGACCTCAATATCATAATCAATGCCTTGCTCAGTGAGGTGAACTGCACCTGTGCACCAGTCTGAGCCATACACCAGGGCCCTGCAGTACATAGGAAATGCTTAGGATGTTCACATGAGAGGTCACGAGTGTAATAATATCCTTAGGCATTCCCTTCCAGCAGAACTGCCACCTCACCTCCCATGTATCAGATGTGCTCTTTGAGGGGAATGGACACCAGAGGCCATGTCTGGGTGAAGTCAGGATCCCATTCTCATTGGGGGCAGAAGTCAAATGTCATTCATTCTCTAGCTTACAGCCTAGGATGGGAGTAAAATTCCCTTGGGTTTTATTTTGTATAATTGCCCAGTGATATCCCATAGGCACAAGACTAGTATTCTGAACAATGGAACCTAACCCTGTGAGTTTGATGACTGAGAACTTAATCTCACTTTGTAGGGGACCAGGGGCAACTAGAACACTGAATGTCATACGACTTTTCCAGAAGGGAGGTGTACCATCACCAGCAAAAATAGGGGTAGACCTTGCCTCTAATTTTAGGAGGGAAGTCATGGGTTCATGGACAACTAAGATTCCATTCAAATTTGTTGGGTATGGGTACAAGCTCTCTACCAAGCAGTTAGAGAGGCCTAAAAGCTCTACAATCCAAGAATCCATCTCCCCTGTCATCATGAGGAAATCCCTCCTTTGCCTCACAGTCTGAGGAAAGGCTTGCACTGGAGTATGCTGGACTTGTTCAGACTCAGGCTATGTTTCCCCTAACATTTCCTACTGTGTAATTTGAGCAAAGTTGATTTTCCTGAGACCTTATATCCATCCCCTTTTAGCTAAGAAGTTGAAGAGAGAGACTCAATTCCCTGGGAATTTTCTTCCTCAGATGCCCCACAAAGTAATGTCACTGGAGAAGGTCATGTGAAGACTTGACCAGTCCATGAGGTCCTGGGCTAATGCCAATCCAAACAAACAGAGACTGTTTCTGAATCCCTAGGGTAGGACTGTCTAAGCGGCTCGTCCTGCCTTCAAGTTGGATCTTCCAAGGCAAATAAGGTCTAACTGCCAGGATGCAGGGAACACAGAAAAAGGCATCCTTCAAATCCAAGACAGAATAGTAAGTTTCCCTCACAGGATTTGAGGAGAATGTGAAGACCCCAGCCTCACTGCACTAACCTCCATTTATTAGGTCTCTTCTGAACTCCCCAAATAGCAGAGTTTTAGGGCCTAGAACATTCCATCAGGAGTCTCTGACATGTGTGCGTGCGTGCGTGCGTGCGTGTGTGTGTGTGTGTGTGTGTGTGTGTGTGTGTATGTGTGTGTGTGTTTGTGTGTGTGTGTGAGTGTCCTAAGGGTTAGGGTTTTCATTGCTGTGATGAAACACCATGACCAATAGTAACCTGGGGAGGAAAGGGTTTATTTGGCTTATACTTCCAAATCACTGTTCATTACTGAAGGAAGTCAGGACAAGAAGTTACAGGCAGGAGCTGATAACAGAGGCCATGGAGGAGTGCTGCTGCTTACTGGCTTACTGCTCATAGCTTGCTCAGTCTGCTTTTTAAAAAAGATTTTATTTACTTATTATGTATACAGTACACCAGAGGAGGGCACCGGATCTCATTACAGATGGTTGTGAGCCACCATGTGGGTGCTGGGAATTGAACTCAGGACCTCTGGAAGAACAGTCAGTGCTATTAGCTTCTGAGCCATCCTCCAGCCCCTCAGCCTGCTTTCTTATAGAACCCAGGACCACCAGTTGGAGGATGGCACCACACAGAATGGCCTTGGTCCTCCCACATCAAGCACTAGTTAAGAAAATGCCCTCCAGGCTTGCCAACAGCCCAGGCGGCTTTTTTTCTTCTTCTTTTTTCTTTTTTCTGGTTTTCCAAGACAAGGTTTCTCTGTGTAGTTTGGGTGCCTGTCCTGGATCTCACTCTGTAGACCAGGGTGGCCTTGAACTCAGAGATCCACCTGGCTCTGCCTCCCCAGTGCTGGGATTAAAGGCGTGTGCCACCACCGCCAGGCAGAGGAGGCATCTTCTCAGTTGAGGTTTCCATCTCTCAAATGACTCTACCCTATGTCAAGTTGATATAAAACTAGCTAGCACATAGGTCTCTCCATACAGCCCTCCCTAGCTAGCCCAGAACTCTTTATGTAAACCAGGCTGGCCTTGAACTCACAGAGATCTTTCTGCTTCTGCCTCCCTGTTAGGACCACAAAAGTCCTTGTGCCCAAGATCCCCAGGGAAACCAGAACTGTTAATCACACAGAGCTGTCTTCACAAAGGTAGAAAATGAAGACCTGTTTTCCACCCAGAAGGCTGAGGGTGGATGTTGTTAATGTCTTGGTGATCTTTGCTATCTGTAGGGCCGGACCTCACCCAAACCCCCCAGAATGTTTGCCCTAGACCCACCTGTAAATGAACTTTACCTTCCCCAAATAACTGACTCAGAAGCTAAACATAAATGATAAATGTTCAGTTAATAGCTCAGGCTTGTTTCTAGTTAACTCATACATTTAAATTAACCCTTATTTCTATTTATGCTTTACCACATGGCAGTACCTTTATTAGCATGGGATGTTCATCTCTTGCTCTCTCTGTGTCTGGCTGGCAACTCCTGATGCTGCCCTTCTCCTTCCCATTATCCTTAGTTTGGTTGGCCCACCTATACTTCCTGCCTGGCTACTGGCCAATCAGCATTTTATTAAACCAATTTGAGTGACAAATCTTTACAGTATACAAGAGGATTATTCCATAGCACTCACACCCCCCTCTCTTGACCTCTATCTTTTGCTTTGTTTCTCAGTTAATAGAACCCATCCTTAGGGGAGATATCACATGTACTTTATAGCCCGCTGACCTCTATGCTATGTCAGTCAGAGACCACACCAGATCCTAGGCCCTTAAGCTGTAGAACCATTTTCACGGTTGCATGTACTTTGAATAGTGCTTCAGTGTAATTATGCTTCCCTATATACTGGGGATTGTATTACACCAGGGAACTTTTTCTAAACTGTACTGTGTTTAAATATGCTTGCAATAAACTACCTGGTCTCAGGCTCTCTAGAAATCTGAACCAGCACTAACTAAGTCAGTCTGAACTGAATCCTCCTTTCTTGCCTCTTGCCGTTCATTTCCCTGCCAGCCATGGTGATTGCAGGAGCCCCCACCTCTCCCAAGTGTTAGGATTAAAGGCGTGCGGCACTCTATGCCCATCCAATCACCACCTCTTAAGAGTCAGAATTGGTCTGAGCCCCTCTATTGTCTGATGTTTAAATGGGTACTGTTTTTGATGGGGACACTATGTAGGATTCCTGAAATACGTCAGGACTGATGAAGCAGTTGTATAGCGCAGCCTATGGTTTCACTGTCCATCCATAGAGTGGGGTCTATGTTAGTATCCACCAGATATAGGCATAAATTCCCCCCTGATAGCAGGAACAATTCTGCTTAGCATTTGGAAAGGATATCACTGGCCAACAGAGGTGCAGCAATCTCAGGTACTATGAAGAAAGAGTGCCCTCTCCCTCATTAGCAGGCAAGAGGTTGCATAAAATTGCATTTTGAGGGCTGAAGAGATGGCTCAGAGGTTAAGAGCACTGGCTGCTCTTCCAGAGGTCCTGAGTTCAATTCCCAGCAACTGCATGGTAGCTCACAACCATCTACAATGAGATCTGGTGCCCTCTTCTGACCGGCAGGCAGAACACTGTATTGGCCAGATAGATCTCTGAAGGCTGTAGTGTGGCTGGACTGTGAGATAGTAGAGAAAGGCAATACTGACTCCTGGGCTGTCATAGCCACTAAGACATTGACCATATGCTGTCCTACTGGTTGGGCTACCCTGAGCATCTTGAAAGCTGGAGTGGGAGCCTGGAGAGGGTATCCCAGGATTCATCAACATTCAAGTGAGGGAGAGTGCTTCAGGGCCTTAGATGGACATCTGACTTTCTGGTGATCACCTCCAGAATTAGGCCAGGGTCTGGTGAGAGCCTGGCCTTTCCCTTATGGCCTAATCTTTCTGAGAACATTCCTTCCAGAAGTTTCCTGGCTGTCTACAGAGAAAAAAACATCCCACAGGAGACTTTCGGGATGATCCTCCAGATGACTCTCATGATGGCCAATTGGTCGTGATGAATTTCTTCTTCTAAAGACGATATGTATCGAATTACCCTCCCTCACCCGCCTTTCTGCTCCTGTGGTATTTGAATGAGAATGACCAGCATAGGCTCAAATATGAGAATGCCTGGTCTCCAGCTGGTTTGTTTGAGACAGGGTTTCTCTGTGTAGCTCTGGCTGTCCTGGAACTCACTCTCTACACCAGGCTGGCCTCAAACTCAAGAGATCTACTTGCCTCTGCCTCTTCAGTGCTGGGATTAAAGGCGTGCACTACCACAGCCCAACTGATGGACTGTTTGGAAAGGATATGGGGGTGTGACCTTAATGAAGGTGTGTCACTGAGGGTGGGCTTTGAAGTTTTAAAATCCCACACCACTCCAGTTAGCTCTCTCTCTCGCTTGGGCTTGTGGGTCAGCTGTGACCTCTCAGCTACTGATCCAGTGCCATACTTGCCTGCTTGCCTTGTCTGCCTGCTACTGTGCTCCATGCCATGATGGTGTGGACTCTAACACTCTGAAAATGTAAGCCCCAATGAAATGTTTTCTTCTATAAGTTGCCTTGGTCATGGTGTCTCTTCACAGCAATAG
Source organism: Onychomys torridus (assembly GCF_903995425.1). Classification (NCBI taxonomy): domain Eukaryota; kingdom Metazoa; phylum Chordata; class Mammalia; order Rodentia; family Cricetidae; genus Onychomys; species Onychomys torridus. The sequence continues at coordinate 110,819,849 of NC_050445.1, forward strand.
AACAGTAAGACACCATGCTGCAGGATGCAGAAATATGAAGTGGGAATTTGTCTGGCTATGACAAAGCTATAAGTCAAGGGCCTTCCAGAGGATAAAGCCAAGGCTTAAGGAGTCTTGGTGATATTGGCTTTTGAATATTACCTGTTTCCTGTTATGAATTTCTCATGTGTTATTGTAGCTTTTCCATTCCTAAGAACAGTATGCTTGATCATTCATTGGGCACAATTTCCCCTATACAATTAAAGTATAAGTGTTTCCAACTGGGCTAACAACAGACACAGTCAAGAACTCTAATTTCGAGGCAGGTAGATCTGTGTGAGTTTGAGGCCAGCCTGGTCTACAGAGCAAGGTCCAGGACATGCGCCAAAACTACATGGAGAAACCCTGTCTTGAAAAACAAACAAACAAAAAAACCCTAATTTCAGGCCTTTCTGTAATTATTGCCATTAGCAATATCCAGCCAGGACCTTCTCTGGACGAAGATACCTCCCAGATTTTCTAAGAACAGACTTAAGCATCCAGACTGTTTTAGAAGGCCTGACTGATGTGCTAATTAAGTTTAATCTTCTTTCTATCAATCTCTAGATCAATTAACTCAGAACTAAAGGGTTTTTACTTACCAGATATATCAAGCTGTGATGCAGGTTACCTAGCTACACTTCTCCTGCCCTGCCAGAAAACAGGCAGCAGCCGAGATAGCTTGGACAGATAAGGGGACAAAGGAAAATAAGGCAGTTTTATTTTCACTCATCACTGATAGACTCCCAACACCTTACCTAACCACTTCTAAAATATAGTTTGAGCACATAAAATCCCCTTTGCTTAGATATTAACTGAATTCGACCCTCAGTTGGTTCTATCCCCACTAGTCACTTCCCTTTTGGGTTGTAAATGACAGCTGACAATTACTGCTCTTTGTATGGATCTTATCACCCCTCTCTTTGACCTGGAAGGAATCCAAGCCTGACCTTACCTTAGCCAGCGCATTGCTATTGCATGGGTATATAACTGTAAACCCCAGAGACTTGAGGAGGACTAAAGTGAGGACTAGAAGAATGAAATGGAAGATGGAGGTGAACTAGAGGAGGAAGACCCAGATGGAGGAGGACTAGACGGGAAAGAAGAAGATGGGGGGGAGAGAGAGAGAGAGAGAGGGAACGAACTTAGAAGAATAAAGACTAAGGACAAAGAGGAACTAAAATGGGGAAGAACTAGATGGATGAGAACCAAGATGGGGCGTAACTAGATGAAGGAATTAAGATAGAACCTAGAGGGAACAGCAGAAAAATGTAGAGAGAATCAGGCAAGAAAGGAGCGAGGCATGAGAGCAGAAAAGAAGCCGTGTAGACAGAGAACTGACTCAGAAGAATAAAGTGAATGGACTGAAGAGTCTTGTGTATCATATATTCATTTGATATTATCAGGGTCTACAGGGGATTCAGCCCCTCAATGGCCCTCTCCCAGGGTCTGTGAAGAATCTATGACCAGCTGATAATCTAATCTTTGACAATATTAAATGAAGCTAGCTACATGAAACTCTTTAGTTCATATGCTTTATTTTTCTGAGTCAGTTTTCTCTCTACACAGCTTCTATTTTTATACTTAGCTCCTCTCTGCTCCTTCTCTTGTCTTCTCATAACTCTAACTCGTTTCTTTCTCCATCCTCATCTTCATCCTTGTTCTTCTCCATCTTGGTTCCTTCCCTTTCCTCCTCCAGAACCAGTCTCTCCCTCTCAGAAGCCTGACTCTTACAATACAATATGATACAAAGCAAAGCTTCCAAGATTTCTACAACAGCTATGATAGCCAGCTTCATTTGCAACCCAAAAGGGGAGTGAATAAAAGAGATGGGGTCAGATAAGGCCTGGAATAAGTCAAAAAGGAATTTGTGTGCTCAAAATATATTCTTATAAGTGGTTAGGTGAAACATCATGAGTCTATCCTAAAAATGCTCAAACTACAATCTTACAGGTGGTCAGGTAAAAGAGTCTGTAAGCCACTAAAATAAAACTGCCTCTATCTTCCTATGCTGCCATATCCTTGCAGGGTGGGGTAACTGCTCAGAGCTAGGAAGTCTGCCTCATAGCTACCCTGTACCTGGTTTGCAAAAAACCCCTTTTCCCCCCTGAGTCAATTGCTCTGGAATGCCATTTGGGCTGTGAGAGAAAGGAGGGTCTGAGCTTCATTTGCACAAGAAACAAAGCTCTGTGCCTGTCTGCTAGGCAGTGTTTATACTAATTGAGGAAGCTGCCATTTTGGCCTAGGATGCTAGAGAAGAATTTCAGGTAAAACACACTGTTAAAATTTTTTGGGGGGGAGTTGTGAGCCCACAAGAAATTCATAGCAAGAAACAGCTGATATATTAAAAGCCAAATAACACAAAATATTCCTTGATATTTGACTTCTTCTCTAGAAGGATTCCTTGATCCTTTACCATATACAGCTGAATCTCCCTTTCATATTCTGAGGCTCATAGCATGATATCATTAAGATTATATTATCAACTGGTTGTAGATTCTCCCACAGACCCTGGACAAAGGCTATTGAGGGACTAGACCCCAATTGCCTTTGTTAGCACCATCCCTCATAACAAAAGAGCTGCTATATTGTTTCTTGTAGAAAAAAAAAAATCTTAGTTACTTTTCAATTGTGTTACATAATTCCATCACAGAACAAACATTACCATTCCAAAAGGGAGGAGGAAAGGGAGCATGGTGAGGAAATACTGGACCAATGCAAGACCAAATCCAGCAGGACAAACTCCAAGTACTGGAGCTCCATGTCTGATGCCGCCAGAAGGCTCAGATGGCTCTGCCCTCCCAACTTTGCTGACAGTGACACTTTCTCTCTCAGGGGCTGGTTCTACTCATGTCTGCAGCTCTCTCTAATAGATCTCTCATGGCTCTGGCATCGCCAACATCCTAAGGTCAATGCAATTCATGATTTACTTTTACAGCTTCATACAATGGCCTCTCTGGGACTCCATGCAGGGACTCCACTGCCAAATGCCTCAATGACTCTCCTTAACCACAGAGGAAGTTTCCACAACCCCTTCACTCCTGTATCCTTTATGAGAAAAGCCAGAATCACTAGGTTGATGCGGCCAACTTAGGCTATCTCCTTGGGATGGAGCTTGGCTCACCTTAAATTATATTTGCAAATGCTTTCCTTTTTACAAGTTGGAAGGTTAGTTGGGTGGGATCTCCTGAGGGTATCACTCTTCTTACTCTGTTTTGAATCTGGCCTCTCCTTATCTCCTTTGGCACAAGCCTTGTCTTCCTGGTATACAATTCTCCCACTTGCACAACTTGACAGACCCCAGTCCAGCATCCCCACAGGCCCATGACTCCCTCACCACCTCCCTTTTCAGAACATCGCTGTCTTCAATTTCCTTCCCTCCTTTTTTTTTTTGAATGCCGAATGTCCTTGATTGAAGGAGGGAGGTCTTAAATACAGACTTACAGCACAATGGGAGAACCCCGGAGGGCAGAAGTTTGCTTCTGATGTTTTTGTTTGTTTGTTTGTTTTGTTTGTTTTTGAGCTGAGGATCTAACCCAGGGCCTTGCACTTGCTAGGCAAGTGCTCTACCACTGAGCTAAATCCCCAACCCGGCTTCTGATGTTTTACAATCTTGCATCTAAGCTGTTAATGCCCAATATGCTGGATACACAGACAAGGTGTTAGTTATTTTTAGTTATTTAGAACACCAGTTTGTGAAGGCGGTTTGGCGGCGCTCTTACCAATGTTAGTTATTTAGTGGCCCTCTTACCCCGCAAGGAACACATCCCGAACACGACAAATCCACAGAAGAGCTGTTTATTTATATAGGATAGAGGATAGAGGTGACAGGTCTGTGTGAAGCACACATGTGAGTGAGGAGAGGAGAGGAGGAGGAGAGGAGACCTGTGCAAAATGGCGCCGGCTTTTTAAAGAGTGAGCCACGCATGTGTACAGGACCACATGTGGCTACTCCACGCATGCACGTATATTGCATGGCCGCGTGCTTTACGCACCCATGTAAAGCCACGGAGTCCTAGTCAGGCGAGATGTTCTGACCTGGAAATGGCTATTTTGAACCGGAAATAACTAGGCGGTCCACCGGGAAAGCCCAACCGTGTGGACATGTGATTTCCTATCACAAGGGTCTTCCCTTAAGCATTCAGGAAGGTGGAATCTCACAGGGAATTAGCATAGGGAGGATATGAAGGTCAAGGTCAGCAAGCAAAACAACAGTTACCCAAAACGGGGGCCAGAACCCTACAGGTCCCCCCTTTTACTAAAAAATTAGCTTCTGACTTAGGTTGCATGGGACGTCAGTAGGTCACCTTACCCATCATGGAGATACCTGTCCAGGCCACAGAGGCATTCTGCCCAGTCCTTTTCTATTTGAGAGTTTTCACTAATGAGTAGCAGATGTGTACCCTGACCACATCTGCTCTCCACCACAGCAACCTTCTACAAATGAAGGCTTGTTTAGGCTGGGTACAGGGAAGTTGTTGGTAGAGTTTTCCTGTTCTGATCACCTGCTCCCAAATAACCAGCAGCTGCTTCCCAAATAACTGACTCAGAGACTTAATATAAATTATAAATGCTCAGTCAATAATTCAGGCTTGTTACTAACTTAACTTGCTAACAACTTAACTCTTTTCTATTAATCTATGTGCTGCTCCAAGGCTCATGGCTTTTACTCTGTCCTATTTTATGCGTCTGACTCATTCTCTGTTGGGGTGTTGACTCCTCTGACTCTGCTGTTCCTCATCTCATCATTCCCATTTGGCTTTCCTCCCTAACATTATCCTGTTCAGCTATTGGCCAGTCAGCTTGTTGATTAAACCAATCATAGCGACATCTATTCAAACAATGTGCAGAAGGATTATTCCACAGCATTCCCCTTTTTTGTCTAATTAAAAATGAAGGTTTTAACTTTAACATAGTAAAATTATATACAACAAAAACAGTTATCAAGAATTACAGTTACAGTCTATTTGTATTTGGCAAAATTAGAGAAAATACTCTTTATCTGTCTCATCTTGGTGAGTCTAAAGTTTTATACCTAATTTGCTTTCTCTTATAACTAGGGAAAACTATAAGTTTAACTCTTTAGTTTTGAACTCCATTGAAGACTCCAGAAGGATGAAATGTTACCTAATGACAGGGACATCAGGCTGCCTGGACAGTCATCCAAAGTTCCTTTGTAACATTGGGGCATCCACCTTTGGCCTACAGGCCTAGCATATCTGACAGACTTTCCTGTGAAGTAGGGAATTTTGAAAGCATGTCCTACCTTGTCTTGGCAAAGTTTGGCAGTTGCCTTTCTTGCATTCTGCTGGTCCAGTTTGGACAGTATCTGTCAGCAATTGAGGCAAGGGCAGTTTCTTTGCCCACATGGCTAGCTTTTGCCACAAATTAAACAAGTTCCATACAGGTGCCCATCATTTTCTCTGAAGTAGATTGGTGCTGGCAGAAACATATTTGTCTCACTGTCATGAAAAGCCTTAGGTTATTAAACATATTAGATGCATTTATTCTATAGGTCTTTGAAGTGTTTGAAGACTCTCTCTCTAAATATACCTGTGTATGCCTTGGAAACATATCTGTCATGACTATTATATATGACTATTAATCTGTATTATACATTACATTTTAAAATGAGCTGCATAAACACAATACCTTAAACAAGAGTAGAAATATACATACAGTATCTCTGGTCTTCCTAGGACTTGGTTATCATCTTGAAATTTTCTCTCTGGGACCTAAAGATACTTCGTCTACAAACAGCATGAAGAAGTATGGAGAAACTGTGCTCACATTCCAAAGAATTGGGGGATGTGGGTGGCTGTTGGTTATTTGGTGGGTTATGGATGTTTGTTATCATATAGGGGAATATAGAGTATTGATACATATTTAAAGTTATTTTTGTTACACTGTATATATGTTTCTACTCTTGTTTAAAGGATTTTTGTATATCGATAAAAATTTAAGGTTATTTCTGTTACAACATGTATATATGTTTCTATTTTTGTTTAAGGTATTATACCTATGCAGTTCATTTAAAAATGTAAGGTAAAATTCTAATTTTTGAAAGCTGTTATTATAAACTATAGGATAATCAGGAAACATAGGTTAGTGGTTAGTCATTTATAACAATCAAATTTGTAGATATGTTAGATATGTTTTCTAGGTCAAATAGATATATTTTAGATGGATGGTCTTCAAACCTTTCAAAAACCTACATTTAAAATGTTTTGTTAACTTAAAGTTTTTCATGACAATAAGACATATCTACTCCTGGCAGCACCAACTTACTTCAAAGAAGATGATGGGCATTGAAGAAATTCCTTATGGAGTTTGCTTTCATTGTGGCAAGGTTAGCCACTGGGCAAAGAAATTGTTCTTGCCTTTGACTGCTGACAATGTGCTGTGCAGACTGGACATGCAGGACACACAGGAAAAAGACTGTTGAACTTTGCCAAAACAATACAGGACAGCTGTAGTTGGAGAGCTTCTCTCCAGGTGCCACCAAACTCCTGCGATCCCAAAACCCACGTATAAAATAATCATACAGACACTTATATTATTTAAACTGCTTGGCCATTAGCTCAGGCCTCATTGTCTAGCTCTTACTCTTATATTTAGCCTATTTCTATTAATCTATACTTTGCCACGTGGCTCATGGCTTACCAGTACCTTACATCTTGTCATGGCTGCGGCTGGCAGTATCTCTCTCTCCAGCCTTCCTGTTCCCAGCATTCTCCTCTTCTTGTCCTGCTTACCCTATCCTTCCTGCCTGGCTACTGGCCAATCAGCACTTTATTTATTTTAACCAATCAGAGCAACACATTTGACATACAGAACATCCCACAGCAGACAGCCTTTCAAAATTCCTGCTTCACAGAAGAGTCTGTCAGATTATTGGTAGGACACAGAGGAAAGTGACTGATGAACTTTGCCAAAACAAGGCGTGACAGTCCAAAATTCCTATTTCACAGAAAAGTCTGCCAGATACTCTGGGCCTGTAGGGTGAAGATGGATGCTTCAATGTTGCAGAGGAACTTTGGGTGACTGTCCAGGCAGCCAAATGTCTCTGTTGTTAGATAATATTACATCCTTCTGGGTCTTTGATGGTGTTGAAGACTATTAAATAGTTACAGTTGCAGTTTTCCTTAATTATGATAGAAAATAAATTAGGTGTAAAATTTTGGACTCATTAAGAATATGATAAATAATGCATTATTTTCTTTGAATATGCTAACTACAAATAAATTGAATATTGTAGTAAATAATTCTTACTCGATAACTGTTTTTGTTGTATGTAGTTATACTATGTCAAAGTTAAAACCTTTACTTTTATTTAGACAAAAAGGGGGAAATTAGTAGAATATTTTAAGTTGTGTTACTTTTATTTATGTTGCATTTGTTTAACTCTGTGAAACTGTGTTACTGTGCCTGTCTAACACATCTGATGGTCTAATAAAGAACTGGCCAATAGTGAGGCAGGAGAAAGGATAGGCAGGGCTGGCAGGCGGAGAGAATATATAGAGGGAGAAATCTGGGAGGAGGGATCTGATCTAGGATCCAGAGAAGGAGGAAGACTCCAGGGGTCAGCCACCCAGCTACATAGCAAGCCAAGGATTAAGAGTAAGATTTCCAGAAGTAAGAGAATGGGAAACACCCAGAGGCAAAAGATAAACGGGTTAATTTAAAGAAAGCTAGCTAGAACCTAAGCCAAGCTAAGGCTGGGCTTTCATAACTAAGCATAAGCCTCCGTGTGTGATTTACTTGGGAGTGGGGTGGCAGTCCCCCAAAAGAGTAAAAAAACAAAACAAAACAAAAAAAAAAACAACCCAACAATACTGGATTATTCTTGTCTTGCCCTCCTTGAGGGAGAAGAGTCCATGTAAGCTGTCTGGTGCACTGTGTATCAGGGTCCTCCCAGCTGCTGAGGATAGCACAGCCAAGTAAAGGTACTGGACAAGGGTATGACTAGAAAAGAGTGTGAGAAGAATTGTCCCGCAAGAATGCCGGGAAATGACTGGGTCTTAGGCAGAAAGGAGGGGGTCCAATATCCCCCCAAGAGAGAAATTGGCAAGGGAACTGTGGGGCTCAAGTGGGAGGTCATTGTCCACCAGGAAGTTGATGGACTTACCCTCTACCTGGAGCATTACCCTTGGCTCAGCGAGGGTGATGGGAGACTCTGAGTCTGGGTGCCGTCAGTCGTCCGCCGGGCTAAGAGCTTGAAGGCTGGAAGTCTCAGATGCCTGTGCTGGTGGAGCTGGACCTCCATGGCATGGCCACTTCCAGCCTGCTGCTGGCAGACAGGGCATGGCCTTGTTGGAGGCCGAGGGTTGGGCAGCTTTGGGATCAGTATGGCCTTCCTGGCAGCTTTTGAAGCAGGCCCCTGGCAGAGTTGACTTTGGGATGGAGCCTTGTGGACTTCCCGTTTCCTCTGCCGGAGTGCCAATGGTCTCAGGGCAGCTGCTGCCAAGGCGTGAGCTTGGAGCACAGCCTTCTGTAGCAGTCAAGTGTGCAGGGAAGACTCGGCTGCCTCCTCTTGGGTGTTAGAAACCTTAAAAGCCATTTGCGCCAATTCTTGTATGGAGCCTTTTTTAGTTTCTATTATCTGGTGATGACTGAGAAAGGAAATGGGTAGCCAGGACCGTGGCTCCTGCTGGGGAGGCTGGGTCAAGGTGGGTACACTGAACCATGGCCTCTTGTAATCAATTTAGAAAATGGCCAGATTTTTGTCAGCTCATTGTGTAATCTCTCAGAGCTTGTCAAATTTAACAACTTTGTTGGAGACCGTCTTGATACCCTGAAGGAGGCAGCGGACCATGAGGTCCCTCCTCTGGCAGCTATTTTGACCTGGCTGATAGTCCCAGCTGGGTTCTTTTGCCGATAATGACATGTCACCCACAGGGACTGCATTGTCCATTAGGTGGGTCTGGTCTGCGTACTGCCTAGCTGCTGCCTGAACCCTACCTTGTTCCTTGGGAATTAGAGTGTAGGCCTGGATGACATAAAGGTGGTGCCAGATCAGGTTATAGGCTTGGGAAAGGTAACGGAACTCCTGGATACAGTCAGAAGGATTAGCTAAAAAGGAACGAAACTGTAGTGGATAGCCATCCCAGTAGTGGATAGCCATCCCAGCATTGGCCTGGAAGTTCCAACCCCCATTGAGGCTTCGGTAATGGTCACGCCCACAAGGCAGGGCGGAGGAGGAAGCGGAAGACCAAGGATTGAGAGGAGAGGTTCCGGGACTCTGGACGCTGGAGGTAGACCGAGCAGAGTTCTCCAGAGAACACCGCAGGACTGTGCCATACCTTTCCCAGACCCTGCAACCTATCCCTTCATTTGTAAGTTACCCCACAAAATAAACCTCCCTTTTGACTACGTGGAGTGGCCTTAATAATTTCACCAATACGAAACTGCTTTTCAATCTGTGAAAGGTCCTGAAGGGAGAAAGGGACGTGGACTCAAACAATTCCCTCAGAGGGGCAGAGGAGGGCACGGATCTGCTGAGACTGAGTATGAGAAGCCATCAGGGAGGATTCAGGGGGAGTACTGTCAGTGTGTGGATGGGGACCAGGGTACAGGTTGGCACTGTAGAAGGGGGAGGGGAGAGAGGAGCGGCAGTTAGGGGGAGAGGGGGGGAGAAAGATGGGTAAGGGAGGGGAAGGAGGTTGGCCCTGAATCTTTGTCCCAGAGGGGGAAGGGAGGGGAGGTGTGGATAAAGGGAAGAAGGTTGGGGCATGTGGGAGTGTAGGAGGGGTAGGGGGGTTGGGCAGGGATCAAGGAAGGGTTAGGGTGCCAGCGACTCACAAGGCTTGGTCAGGGTGGAGAGCTCAGGGTCTAAGTTCCTGGATAAACAGGGGTCTGGAGGCGTTGCAACCCTGGGCCACCGAGCACTGACTACAGAGAGAGGAGTGGGAGCACAGAACCCCAAAACCCTGGGTGTAAGTGAGCTCAAACCACTTGTCTGTACACTGGCATAAATTCTCAAGACCACGGAAGATGTTAAGTCATCTCCCTCAGATGGCCATCTTGACTGCTTATCAAGAGTGTGCTGAGGCCGGGCCACAGCAAAAGAAAACTAGGCATTTGGGGCATACGGTGTGAGACAACCCCAATTTGGTTAAATTTTGCAGCAGACACCCCAGGGGTGACTGAGGATCGGGATAGACAGACCTGGCGTTACCCATTTTCACGCCTGTGCCAGAGACCGAAGACTAGAGCAAGATGTCCCAAGAGCCTGGGGTCAAGCATTGGGGGTGGGGGTAGACTTTGGGAAGGACATCTCCTAACACAAATGTAGCATGAATTCTAATCGGTCTTAATAAAAAAAACACAGAACCAGATATTGGAGTAAATGCTGAAAGATCAGTAAAGGAAACAGCCACTAGAGTCTTCTTTACCTGTACAGAAGCCTCAACTTGAAAGAGTCTAGTGTCTGTCTCCACCCCACCTTAGCACTTCCTCTCTCTGCCCAGCTATGTCCCTTCCTGTTTCCTCCTCCCGAGTGCTGGGATTAAAGGTGTGTGCCACCACTGCCTGGCCTCTAGTGACTAGCTCTGCACTCTCATCTCCAGGAAAGCTTTATTTGTTAGAGTACAAACAAAATATCACCACACACAAAGGTCCCCTGGAGCAATGTCTCTGCTCCAGAACGGATTGGCTCTTTCTGGCGTGGTCAGCGTCTGGCTGGGGATCCTGAAGTCCTGGACCTGGAGAGAAGTACCTGGTACCTCTATAGGCAGTGGCTGGGAAATGGGTGACTTATCCCAAGTTAAAAGTCGATCATGTCTGGCGGAGACAAAGATAAAGGGAGAGGACCGGCCCACCACGTGGCCAGAAGCCCCCGTCCACCTGGCCGGAGGGCTCAACTCCCAGGTTTCAACACCAAGATAATAGGTTTTCTGTACCCTGGTAATAGCGAGGTTTGTGCCCAAGTATGGTTAAAACCTGGAATGTTGGTCATGGGTCCCACACACCCCATTCAGACTGGTAGAGCAGTCTGCCCTCTTTGGTCTGAGGTTTAGTTAAAAATAAAGGAGAAATCCTCTACTTCCCTTTCCCATTGGATCCCAAGACTGGTTGGGGCGGTCCTAAAGAAGGGAAGCTGGTCTCCCAGTGTTGTGTTATACATGCAGGCCAGACAGAAACAGGCCTGGATTCTCTTTGCGAAATGGAATAATCTGAGGATTAAAGGGACAGTGTGAAGCTCTGGGCAGTTACATCAATGACAACTACATACTTGGGCATTCCTTGTCTTCTAGTCTGTTTAACGAGTTAGGTAACTAACAAAAGGGTTTTCATCTGTGCTGTTTGCTCTACAACGGGAAAAGTCACAAGACAGACAGGCAGGCAGGAGAACTTCTGTAGGCAGAAACTTTTGGTAATGCTCTATGACCTACACACCTGTAACTGCATCAGTAAGGACTTTTTTTTGGAACAAAAGGACCACAGAAGGTGTTCCCAGTAGGGCAAAGGTCTTACAACCTAGACTCCAACCCTAGAACTCACAAATAGGGAACTGAGTCCACATGTGTGCTGTGGCACATGATACACTTTTTTTTTTTTTTTTTTTTTTAAAAGAAAAGATGCTCCAGAATTCCATAGACAGGCTCAAACATTGGCAAGAAGGCAGGAAAAACAGGTAACACAATTCTGAAATAACTGAAAATTTGGCAAGTAATTAGCAATACCCAGTAAAGCTGATGGCTTAAAGAAAAAAGTTAAAAATGTAATGTCTGAGGTAAAGTGGTTACAAAACATGCAAGTAATAAAACTATTTTCAGATATAAAAATGTAGAGTCTCACAAGGACAGCATGAGGTCTGCAGGCAAATGGATGGAACTAGAAAAGATCATCCTGAGTGAGGGAACCCAGATTCAGAAGGACAAACATGGTATGTACTCACTCATAAGTGGATTCTAGATACAAAACAAAGAACAATCAGACTGCAACCCACAGAACCAGGGAGGCTACATAGCAGGGGGGACCCTAGGATGACTGTGGCTTATAATAAGTTTTGGTTTTACTCAATTACTGGGCAAGCCTCAGTGAAACATTTCACTATTAGGATAAGAATTTATACTGTATCAAGCTGATAATAGAAAAATAAATAAATAAAAATAAAAAAAATGTAGAGTCTCATATGGGCTGGCCTTGAACTCCCAACCCTTCTGCCTCCATCCTCTACTTGTGCCGGGATTACAGGTGGGTACCACCAGGGCAGTATAGAATGTTATTTATATGAAAATGCTACTTGAATGAAAAGTTACCCAAGCATTGCATTACCCAAGGAATTTAACCATAGTAATGCGGAGAGTAATAAAAACAAAGGAAATTCCTTACACGATGCAAATATGACTGTAATTCAGTGAGTGTCCTAGTAAGTTATCTGCATTTAAAACAAACGTAACTTAGAGAAGTGAGATGACTCCCTAAACCAGGGCCATACCAGAGGCAGAGTTCCTGGACCCCATGTCCAGGATAAATCTACAGCCTCTGCTGTTTGCTCAAGGGGCAAACAGGGAAAAGGCAGCCTGGGAAGGTGTGGGTGATGGCCCCACCCCCAAGGGCCTGCTGGCACTTAGTGAACCTCTCCATGCTCCCCCCTCTGCACCTGAGTGCACTCAGGCGGCATAGGGTGCAGGATTGGTGGAAACCACTATCCCTTATTTGCATAAGTCCCTAGGCTAGTGCTGTTAACATTGCAGGATCCCACCCAGCTGTGCTGCCTCTGGAAAAGCAGACAGTGCCCAGGTTAAGTCCCTATCTATACCTGAGTGGTCCTTCTGTGAGCCATCCCCTACAGCTGCCCTGTTCTCTACACCTTCTCTAGGGGCTTTGCAGAAGGGCCTAGCCGGAACACTAGCCCTTTAGACAGGACAGCCCTCTGGGGGAACCTGCACCACGTACTTATTTATAAGGAAGTGATCACAGGCACTTGCACCTGTGCTCACTTAGGCAGCAGTCATGCTAAAATTGCACTGACACGATTAATCAAACACCAGGACAAATACTTTGACTTTTTGTTAATAGGAGAAAACAAGAGTGGAGAAACCCCCGTTTGCAGGGATCTTCCTTGCGAAGGGAAATAGCATCCCATGCAACCTGGAAGTGACTTGGTGCCGGGAAAGGAAAGGGCCCTCAGAGCAAATGGCTGTCTCAGGGTGAGGTAGGTGGGAGCCTGGTCTGCAGCACACCTAGTTGCAGACCCGCCTGCTGCCCAACTCCCGCCCGTGCTGTCTTAGAGGCTGGGAATCTGCACAGGTCTGGGTACTCACCTAGATCCTCCCCTGTCTTAAGGGATGGGTCCCAAAGGCCTCTGAACCCAACACTCCCCAATCATTCAGTTGAGTGCAGCAGCCACCTCAGGCTGGTTTTGAACTATACACAGAGGACTTTTAAGTGTTAATCATGAAAGCCTGAACAAGGGGCTGCCATGCTACTAAACTCTGATGGATTTCCTCTCAGAGAGTCCCAGGACCCCTTTGTGGTAAAACCCATTCTTTAAAAAAAAAAAAAAAAAAAAAAAGTTGGGGATTTAGCTCAGAGGTAGAGCGCTTGCCTAGCAAGCACAAGGCTCTGGGTTTGGTCCTCAGCTCCCCCCCCCCCCCAAAAAAAAAAAAAAAATACAAGCCGGGCGGTGGTGGCACAGCTTTTAATCCCAGCGCTCGGGAGGCAGAGGCATCTCTTTGAGTTCGAGGCCAGCCTGGGCTACAGTGAGAGTTCCAGGAAAGACACCAAAGCTACACAGAGAACCCCACCCCACCCTGCACCAAACATACAAAGAAACAAAAACAAAAAACCCCACCAAAACCACCAACAAAAATACCAGGAAAAACTGTAAGAGCAGAACTCTTGCCAGCCAAGGTTTATCAAACATAATTTATTTATAACAAAATACACTTTAAGAACTTAATTCTAAAGAAAGCCCAGAGATTGAGAAGAGCCTCCTTCCAGGAACACCAGAACAGAAGACATGCTCCCAGCTGGAGGCCACAGTACCAGCTGAGGCAGCATGGGTAGAGGCCACAGAGGACCTGGCAGCCAGTCCTTTTTTTCTCAGGCAGTCCCACAGTAGCCATGTCCCTGCTAGGCCCACAACTGTACAATTCCAGTCAACTGGTGGTGACAGGCGTTTACTGTATCAGTGAGGCCGCTTGGCCATGGGCTCTTCCTCCTTCTCCTGCTTCAGCCACCGGTCCAGGAGGCTGCTGGTGGCAGCTCTTTTCGTAGGCAATGGGCTCTTCTGTAGAAACTGGCTGGACCACTGGGGTACACCTGACTCATCCTTTTTGGGTGACTCGGGGGCTTCTTTTTTGGGTGACTTTGTAGACAGCCATTGCATCATCCTTTGACTGCTGCCACTTGTCTTGGACTCCTACGGGAGAGAGAAATCTCTTAACATCCGGGTTTGAGCTTCAGAGGAAAGAGCCAAAACACTGAGACAGGAAGAAGCATGCATCCCAACCCCCAACCTACTCCTGCATAAAAGGGGGTGGAGAGTGCTGGGGGTGGGGGTGGGGAGAAGCACTTAAAGACCAGAGGACAGGAGTCAGGGTGGAGCTGCAGAGTCTTCCAAACATGCAGGGAATGAAGCGTCTTCTAGGAAATTCAGTGACTCAATGGATGGGAATGGACACTGGAAGCGAGGCTGCCACCACCCTCAGAGTCAAAGGCTTCCTTCCCCTGCACAGTGTGCCTTGTCACTGCTCCCGGTGCTGCCTGGGTGCCACACCCAGCCCCGAAATGAGAGGT